>NC_138956.1:22995000-23595000 GCF_965226115.1 Aulonocara stuartgranti
GTTTGACACCCCTGGTTTAAAGCAATGTCAGTATGATATGTTATAGCGCTTCCAGCAAGCCTCCTCTCCCCTCTCCACATGCATTTTAGAAATTCTGATTTCTGTGTCAAAGGCAGGATGGCCGGTTAGACGAGAAGGCAAAACAACACGATAACAAGCAAAACTAGTTTATTACAACTTGTGGAAATGTAGCTAGCTTTACATGAGTGTGCGGTATACAATGCATCAAAACAGACATTCACTGCTGACCTGTGGTACACACCACTGTCGTCTGGATTTTGAAATATGGAATCAATGTCAGCAACTTAAATAAATCTGGAAAATGTAAACAAAAAGGGAATGAAGCTCAAAGTGCAGAAACTAAAAAGGAGCCTGCTTTGCTCGTCCGTGAAGACAGTTAAGACTCGCAGTATAAACGCTTTGAAGAAAATCGCCTCGTGGAAACTAATCTGTTTATTTTTAAAACCACCATGATGTCCTTGGTCCCACACAGAGGAGGCGAAAAACAGCAGCAAAAGTAGAAATGCAAACAATGCAATCAAAAGCAGAATGGCATTAAAATTGTGGTGATTTAAGAGCGACAGCTAGCGGACATTTGTTCCTATTCTTCATTTTCTGTGTCCGTTGGTTGACACTATGTGGACAACACTTAGCTTGCAGCGTTTTGTTCTTGTGGTTTGGATATCTGATCTAATCACTGAAGACAGGAATAAGGAGTTCCACTTAGCAGAATAATTTGTTCCCAAAAATCCTTGATCGTTCTGTTTTTTCACAGACTTGATCCCATCTCTACTTAAAGCTGAAAACTGCTGTGAATGTATGAAAACTACCACCGTAACTGTGGTACAAGCCCATGAAAACACAATCAACTCACAAATGTCTAGTGAAAGTTTGACCAGGCCTTATGGAATAACTGCAATACCTGAGATTTTCTGTCTTTGCGGCATGATAGATCCACATCGTGGAAAAGCCTTGTTTCTCAAAGATGATCCTGTACTGGAAAATATCTAACCACTCGCCCTACTGCACCCCTCCTACCATCCTACCTCCACTCATCCCTCATATCATCGCAATTCAAAGTCTGTGAGGGTTCACCCATTTGTAAGTGCCTTCGTAACGAAATCCAACTTTCTGCACGAGGTCATCTGCTTCTTGAGGGCCACGGCTAAAAAGAAGGAAGGGGGAAAATTTATTTTTATTTTTTTTTTAAAGTAATTACATTAAAAACAAAATTTTTTAAAAACCTGCTGACATGTAAACTTTCTGTGTAATTTCATTAAGCAAGTACAATGTAAAAGCTTACACTTAACGGAATATCTTCATATTAAATACCAAACATGGTTTCCTTAATGATTTACTATTTTAATACTTTGATTTCATATATTTCAGCTGCATTTTACACACAATTATTTCTTCATGTTTGCTGAGGCTAAAGAATCTTTTTTTGAATGTGGTATGATTTTCCTCTTCCAAGTGAGAGCTGAGTAAAACCTTTCCTACCTTCCATAATTGTAAGGAATTGGCTTCGGCTTCTCTTTCTCTATTTGATGAAGGAGAGGAGTGAAGATCCTCCATGCTTCCCTCAGTTCATCACTGCAGACAACAATTCAACATGCAGAAGTAGGTCAAACAGAGGTGCAAGGTTTTCACTACTCAGCACCTGATAGCAAAAAGAGGTCCCTCTGGCTCCATCTAGTGATGGAGATTTTAGATTACAAGCAGTGACTTAAGAGTGGACAAGGAAAAGTACAGACCTGCGTACAAAGTGCATTTGGCTCCCGCAGAAGACATCCAGGATGAGACGCTCATAAGCATCGGGAAGCTTCACGTCCTAAAAGAAAAATACCATATTACAGCTTTGTTAGAGACCTGTTTTGGGGGTTTTTTTGTACTACTACCTCTGAAGCTCTAAAACGGGGTGAAACTCTTAATCAGTCTTTGAAGTCAGTGTTAAATATGTGCTAGATTCTTCTTTATATTACCTTGTAACACCCCAAAATACTCAAAGTTAGAGCAGGGCGATACGACCAAAAATATTTATCACGATATACATTTGAAAATTTGCGATAACTGACCATATAGTTGACACTAGACAAAATACTTTATAACTCCACAACTTTATTGGTGCGCAAAGAAAACAACAAAACAATCGTTGTATTTTCACTTAAACAAGCAGCTGTTTTTTTATGTGCATTAAAGTTATATAAAAAATTAACAGTGCAAATGCAAATTCCTTGCTGACAATTTAACCAAAAGGCATTGCCAGTGGAAATTGGCCGACATGTCCTCAGCATGACCATGTATAATATCCACAAAACTTAAAAAGAGATTACACACACACACACACACACACACACACAAAATACGGTAATACTATGTTGAAGCACAGTGCGTATCACTCCGCGAGGCTCCTGCCTACGACATTTGACAGATTTCCGAGCGCCGTGTTCCACATAAAATTGTTTCGAGGTCAGTAAACACAACCAGAATTCATACATAAGGCATACGGGATTATAAGGGGCACTGTCGATTTTCAGAAAAATCAAAGGGTTGATTTTAAGTGTGCCGTATTTTCCAAAAAAAAAAACTGTAATAACGACGGCCCACTAGCATGCTCTACCAAAAATTGTGTTTTGTATCTGACGGACAAAAGCTAAACCAGTTCCACACCACTGAAGTTGCAGCATTTTTACAAACCAATTCTGGTTCATCTGTTTCATTCAACGATCCGCTTTCGCTCTTCTCATTCACCGTCACCGCCATGCTTTTTCCGCCATGTGCGTATGAAAACAAAGGCACTGCGCATGCGCGTTTTACCCATATTCTATCGCAATATTTCATTTTCTTATCGTTGCCCAACATTATACCGGTATTACCGCGAACGGTATGATATGGCCCAGCCCTACTCAAAGTTGATCTCAGAGTGTGTGTGGCAATTAAATAAATAAAACTTGAGCCTGCCTTGTATCTGCTCTTGTAGGTGAGATCCAGCTCCGTTTCTTCCGGGCTGAAGTACACGCCAGGTTTCTTGCTCATCATCTTGGCATACACAGCCTCGTTGGGCTGGACGCGTACCACAAGCTCATTCCTGCGACACTGAGTTCCAAAAATGTCTCCGGGGACGTCGGTGAACTGCAGCCGCACCTCGGCCTTTCTCTCATTCAGTGCTTTGCCACAGCGAAGGATGAAAGGAACGCCTGAGGAGAAACATTTTCATGAGCACAGGAGAATGTTTAAAACACCTTATTTTATTTTTTCTTAACAAATAAGCGCCTTTACCATCCCAGCGTTCATTGTGTACGTAGAGCACAGTGGTGGCAAATGTGGCTTGAGTTGATCCTTTAGGTACTGTGGGATCATCCAGATAACCCAGTTTGGCATCTCCTTCACCCTCTGGATCCCCCACGTACTGACCCAGCACAACATCCGACATGGTTGGTGGAGCAATACACTTCAGCACCTTCACCTAACAAAGGTATAAGACCAGACACACCTCATTTAATACACAGAACACAAGTATTTGGTTTCTGCCAGGCGACTTTGTACCTTTTCATCCCTGACATCGTCAGAGCTGGTGGAAGCTGGTTTCTCCATGGCAACTAGGGAGAGCATCTGGAGCAAATGGTTCTGCATGACATCTCTGATTATGAATGAAAGAACAGGTGGTCACATTAAAGACGCAGAAAACTGTTACAAAATGAATTCAAATTATAACTGATCATGTGTTGGTTTTAATGTGCTCGTAAAACCAGTTAAATCTATTAACATTCTCCCTGCAGTGAGCTCTTAATGTACAAATGAAAAAAAACAAAACACAACTGCACTTTAACTCACTAGTGTGGTAACATTAGCAAAACTTGAATAGCTAATAAATATAAATGGTATATAGCTTGCCAATGAATTATATTTTCTTTGGCGATGATAGCTCATAGCCAAAGACATGTTTGTCTTGTCCCAATATAAATATTAGGAAGTATTCTTACACATATTTACTCTCTGGTACTCCGCTTGTTTTTATATTCATCATTAGAGATAAGCGCATTGAATCTTTGTTTTAGATTTAGTTCAACGTATTTATTTCTTTTGGGTGCCCCCCACAACTGAATTATTGTTAACATTCAAGGTAATCTGCGTGGAATAAAAAAAAATAAAAATAAAAAATCAGCTAAATAAATCCAAAGTCTGTGGGTAACCTTGTTAAATAATTGTGATCACTTATTTTCTAAAATAAGTGTAACATTTGCCTTAAAGCAGCCCTCATATAATTCTGCTTATTCACAGTACTTTAAAAAGCATTAAACTTGATTGAAGTATTTTTCTCCTCACCGGATGATGCCAAAATCATCAAAGTAGCCTCCTCGACCTTGGGTACCAAAGGGTTCCTTAAAGGTGAGGACGACACAGGCCACGCTGTCCCTGTTCCAGATCGGCCCAAAGATTCGGTTTCCAAACCTGCAGCGAACACAGTGCATTCGTCCTCAGCTCAGCAGCACACACAGAGCAACAGCACAGCTGTTCATGACAACATGCATAAACATTTATCTTTGGTTTTGTTCTTGATTAGCCCCCACTTTCTATTCATGGTGCAAGATTTTCATAGTGGCTCTTTTAAACCACAGGCCAGCTGAAAATGAAGTGTTGCATAATTAACTTACAATCAAGAGCACATTATTTTTACGATGAAAATTTAAATATTTAAAAAAAAAAAAAAGTCTTCTTCTTCTTCATACTTGAATAACGATGCTAAAAAGAAATGTTTTTTGATGAAGCCCCAGACATTTGATTTCTCCATGAGGCTCTGTTCTGCTACACTTGCTGTAAACTGTAATAAAGCCACTTGCTTTCACATTTACAACAATCAAAAGTGTCACATATTTAAAAAAAAAAAAAAAAAAAAAAAGGCGCTACTATATTTCAGGTTTCCTACCTTAGCACCATGAGGTTCTGCACCATTTCTTTGCCCAGATAGTGATCTATACGATAGATCTGGTCTTCAGTGAAGAGGGACGAGAGGTGAGTGGACAGCTCCTCAGAGCTCTGAAGGTCATGACCAAATGGCTTCTCCACAATCACCCTGTTCCAGCCCCTAAATAACAGAGAAGGGGGGGGCACGAACAAATAGTTTAAACCTTTAACAATATATTAAATGATCAGATTTACACAGTGTGTTTGAGAGTTAAGGGGGGATAAAATGCATCTGATAGTCCCACCTATCCAACACAATTTTAAATGAATAGTTGCCAAAATAGACAAATATGAACTACAGCTGCAACTAATCATTTCATTCATGACTGATATGCAGACAATGAAAGAAAATAATCAAGTGACCATATTATGACAGAACAAGTAAATCCCAACTGCAAGTAGTACATTTTCACCAGTATTTCTTTACAAATGTACATACAGTGGGGCAAAAAAGTATTTAGTCAGCCACCGATTGTGCAAGTTCCCCCACCTAAAATGATGACAGAGGTCAGTAATTTGCACCAGAGGTACACTTCAACTGTGAGAGACAGAATGTGAAAAAAAAAAAGAAAAAAAAAAAATCAACTGTGGGAGCAATCATCAGAAAATGGAAGACATACAAGACCACTGATAATCTCCCTCGATCTGGGGCTCCACGCAAGATCTCATCCCGTGGGGTCAAAATGATCATGAGAACGGTGAGCAAAGATCCCAGAACCACACGGGGGGACCTGGTGAATGACCTGCAGAGAGCTGGGACCAAAGTAACAAAGGTCACCATCAGTAACACACTACAACGGCAGGGAATCAAATCCCGCAGTGCCAGACGTGTTCCGCTGCTGAAGCCAGTGCATGTCCAGGCCCGTCTGAAGTTTGCCAGAGAGCACATGGATGATACAGCAGAGGATTGGGAGAATGTCATGTGGTCAGATGAAACCAAAGTAGAACTTTTTGGTATAAACTCAACTCGTCGTGTTTGGAGGAAGAAGAATACTGAGTTGCATCCCAAGAACACCATACCTACTGTGAAGCATGGGGGTGGAAACATCATGCTATGGGGCTGTTTTTCTGCCAAGGGGACAGGACGACTGATCCGTGTTAAGGACAGAATGAATGGGGCCATGTATCGTGAGATTTTGAGCCAAAACCTCCTTCCATCAGTGAGAACTTTGAAGATGAAACGAGGCTGGGTCTTCCAACATGACAATGATCCAAAACACACCGCCCGGGCAACAAAGGAGTGGCTCCGTAAGAAGCATTTGAAAGTCCTGGAGTGGCCTAGCCAGTCTCCAGACCTCAACCCCATAGAAAATCTGTGGCGGGAGTTGAAAGTCCGTGTTGCTCGGCGACAGCCCCAAAACATCACTGCTCTCGAGAAGATCTGCATGGAGGAATGGGCCAAAATACCAGCTACTGTGTGTGCAAACCTGGTAAAGACCTATAGTAAACGTTTGACCTCTGTTATTGCCAACAAAGGTTATGTTACAAAGTATTGAGTTGTATTTTTGTTATTGACCAAATACTTATTTTCCACCCTGATTTACGAATAAATTCTTTACAAATCCTACCATGTGGATTCATGGATTTTTTTTTCCACATTCTGTCTCTCACAGTTGACTTGTACCTCTGGTGCAAATTACTGACCTCTGTCATCATTTTAGGTGGGGGAACTTGCACAATCGGTGGCTGACTAAATACTTTTTTGCCCCACTGTACTAGTTACAGATAATTCAAAGTCTAAATGTTTTGAGTTTACTGAACCACAAAACTGTTGCTAGCAGAACAGGTAATGGAAATTTTATTACAGTATTATTGAAGCTACTACTACTCCAAAATTGCAATGGAGGTTTGCCATGATGTCTCGCACTTCATTTCTCAGTGTGAGATTCTGGAGTTAATTTACAAATTCCTACACCACAGATAAACACCTCAGACTTTTAGGTGACATTCCACTCATATCAGATGAATGCAAAGAATCCACTGCAGCAAACTCTCCACTTACATGAAATGGATTTACAGTCAGATACAGCAGGTAGCACAAGAAAAAAAAAATTAAGCTGTGTGGCACATCGACGTCAGAGACAGGAATGTGTACTGACTTTGTGCTCATGCAGTGGTGCTTAATGTTCTTGGTAACATCGTGGTAGACGGTGGGTGGCAGGGCCAAGTAGAAGAGCCTGTTAGCCCCAGGGCCTCCTGGAAGAGACTCGATGTGTGTGTTGAGTTTGGAGAAAGAATCCCCATCTACGTATTTCCCACTGACGTACGTGTTCCTGCCGAAGAAGGCCGACAACCGGTCTACTTCTGTGTCTGCCACCTGTGCCAGAGAGGAAAAACCTTTAATGATGTATGGACAACACATTGTTGATAATATCTTTCACAAAAAAATGCACCGTGTTCTGAGATCTAGCAAAGTTAAATGAGATTTAACTCAAGACCCTCCTACACACTTTGAATCACTATTATTTTGTGTGATGCTGCTATAACTCACATCGCTATCAAATAGTTTTAATTTAGAACAGAAAAAAGCCAACAAACTAAGATGGCGTTTTCAATTTATTTGCATTTTTCTAATACTCATCTTCGTTTTGTGGATATGATTTCATTATAACAATCTGATCTGACCTTCTTTCTTCCATTAAATAAATGAATAATCTGTTGAGCACTATATCTCAAGTGTCCATGTTTACCTTCAGGTATGGCATGCAAGCAGTCCGGATGGCATCAACTGTCAGGGCAGAGCGAGCAAAGCCCACGAAGTACGTCTGCTCAGGTAGTAGGCCATCTCTGAACAACCACCTGGGAGAGAACAGAGGAACACATGGTTCACTATAACCCACCACTGAGGCTACAATCCAGATTAAAGTAGTATCTTTAATGAGCCTGTACTCACCATAAGGTTGGGTAGATTTTTTTCTTAGCCAGATCCCCCTATTGGAGCAAACACACACAAAAATGATCCACTCTAAAGTTTACGGCGTTGTATTTTGTTGTGTTTAGTGTCCCAATTGCGTTGTACTATTGTACTAAGTATGACTTTGCAATGGCAATAAACAGTTATCTTATATCATCTCCCCTTCAAAATACAGGCTACAAGCACAGTCACATGCAAGTCAGTGTACTATTTATTTAGGCTAGTAATCTCAGCGAGCATTAGTCATTTTCCAAGCACACAAAGGTCTAAAGATGCTGCAGTGCAAACCGGTTACACTGTGCTGCTACAGGTAAGTAGGCGGCTTTGGCTTATTTAAGAATTGCACAACCTCAGTAATCCCAGTGGAAACAAATGCCAACCACCAGGAGACAACACTGCCCTGCTGCTTATGGAAATCTTACTGAATAACCTGCTGCTTTAGTGGCTTAAACATAGTGGTCCAACCTGTCTGCTATATAAAGGCTAATGCCTTGTAATCACTATAAAACGCAATAGAGGCTCTGAAATCAGTTATAACCCAAATAAAAGTACAACTTTTATTGCCTTTTAACCTCAGCGTAACCAAACGGTCATAGCAGAACATTAGAAGCCAACTTAATTAGAAATGTAATTGCCAATGCTGGTGTCAAACTCATTTTAGTTTAGGGGGACATAAATTGATCTCAAATGGGTTGGACCAGTAAAAGCGCCACAGAAAAGTGTAAAGTGTAGATTTCTTAAAAACTGAAACTTTGCTTCTTAAAAGTGTGCCAGATATTAAAACAGTACTTCTTGTTAAATTATTATTCTTATTTTGTGAGCAGTCGGTATAAAAACACATTTCAACAATGTCTGCTTTCCTGCCCATTACGTGTAGTTTACAAAGTACAGCAGAAAGGCATAAAACTGTGACAAAAGAAGTACTTTTCTATCTTTAACTGAGATTTTGGTTCCTGTGTAGTAAAGCTGGCATCACCGAGAGTGGAAAAACTCCAGAATTTATTGATTTCACTGAAACTCTCAGGGGGCTGGATGGGACTCTTCACTGGAACAATTGTGGACACTGGGCCACCTATTTCACCTAGTGTCCTCAGGTCAATCAGGTCCCACACCTCCAGTCTCACAAACAGCTTCTTTCCCTGGGCCATTCAGTTACTGTTAACAAACACCATCCCTCTACACCCCAACTCTGCCCACCCACCTCACCAATCTGAGGCACCTGATGACCTGAGTAACCCTCATCACTCAGGCCACTCACACATGGACTCGATACTTAAACCAAGTCCTTTGCACTACTTCCAAGAACTTGGTTCTCAAATGTGTGCATGTCTCTTGTTTTGTATACATTCTCCTTGATTATACATTTCTTCTGTATGCCATTTATTCCTGCCATCTTACCATTTATATTTTATTCCTGCACAGTTGGCATGGAGCACCCATAATTTCGTTGTACATGTACAACGGCATTAAAGTACTATTCTATTCTATGTTTGACACACCTCATTTAAAACACTCGCATGGGAGTTCCTTGACTTGTAATCCTGCCACTTTGTACAAAGTTGAATCCATAATATTTATTTAAAATGACAGCAACCCTCTTTACATTTATTAATCAGAGTTTAACCTGATAAAGATATTATCTACTTAAACCACAAAAGCTAGGCAATTGTTTTTGGTAAATAAATGTTTGAATATGTGGCATGATCCTTGTTTGAAGGGAAAAAGCAGTTACACCTCTTAAAGCGGTAGTGAAACACAAACATAAAACGAGCACAACCAGAGTGAGGCTAATCACAGCCTAGCCCTGGCCTGCTCTTGATCCTACATAGCACAGTGAAAGGAAAACGCTGACTGTCTGTGACTCTGCAAAAAACAGCCACAGCGCCGCTCTCTCCTACAAAGAGCCACAGTGCAGCAGACAGATGCCACAGCCAGTTAGATGTTCATATATAAAGCAAATGCAGCTATTTTTGTTTTACATTTCATAACAGTGACATCATAACTGAAACAGTGTCTTTGAAGATGACAATAAAAAGAGATTTATTCTTTAAAAAGCATGACTTTGCAATTTTAAGGATAAGTGTTTTTTTGTTTTTAAATGATAAGTTAAGACTGAAGGACCAGTAGGTAAAAGCACAGAATGATGATAAATCAGAATATTGTGCAACAAGGAAAGAAGGGGAATAAAATGTTTTTCAATGCTGGAAATGGTTTCATTTCCTGAACACAGCACCTGAGAAGTATAAGGAAACGTTATACTATAAATAGAGTCATATTTCATTCACTTGTCTGGATGGATTTCATTTCACCTTTTAACCTCAGAGTAACCGAGAGTAACAAAACATAAATAAAAATGTTCATTTAGATTTTGCAGATATTGAAAAATATAGGCAATGCTCATTTTACCAATTAGTTCAATGCAAGTGAACTGTTCACAGATCTTTGAGTAAAATAAAAACAACACTGGTGCAATTATTACTTTATATAGACAGAAAATTACTGCCAATCAATTAAGATGTTCCATTTATAACCTCTCCTCAAATGACAACAAAGAGGAACCTTGCCTGATTCACTGTCTCAGTTTTGAACACTGTCCCAGTTGTGCTTGTTTGCAGAAGCTTTTTGAAATCAGTTTCAACATTTACCTAATCACAGTGGGTGCAATTATTGCAAGTTTTTTTTAGGATTTCAACACACTTTCTTTGAAAATATTGCCAAACACTCTTGGCTAAGTGCCCTACAGTCTAAATGTGCCAAAATAAAAAGGGACAAAGAGATTAGTTATATACTCCTGATAATAGAAGGCTCATTGTTTTTAATTTTGAGTGCGATTCCTCTAGACAATTCACCTCTTTATTTGATTTCACAAATCTGCTTATTAGTACCCTTTTTAGGTTTTATTCTGGGAGTGATTGAACTCTTACCGATGCGCCCATGACGATGAAGACATGAACATCGGACTGATGAAACTCTTCATCATCATAGAGCTCCTTCCTCAGCTCCCCAAACACCTCAGAGCGAGAGAGAGGGATGCTCATTTTCTCTAAAAAGCAGACATACAAAAGGTTAAAAAGTCATTTTACCTGTTAAAGAAAAAGAGCAAATTTCAATTCTATTTCATTTCTATAGCACCAATCACAGCCAAAGTTGCCTCAAGCTGACAGGAGAAAGTGTCAGGAATTTTTCCGCGCCCTCCAAAGCTACATAACAAGTATCTAAGACACTCAAAATCATCACTCTCCTTCAAAGAAATAATGTAAAGAAAAACAATGCAATGAACAGTTTCTTAAAGATCACACGTGTGCAAAACTTTCAGCCTTTACAAATAAATACCACAAATAATGTTAATTTGTTTATTTGGTTTTCTTTAACTTCACGCAAACTGCACAAGTCGTTAAAAGAGCAAACTTTTCTAAGATAATTTGTTCCCAATATCTTTACGAACATCTTCTACTTCTTTCTCATATTGCAATCTCAGACCAATTTGGTGATCTTGAGGTTTGGGCTCTTTACCATCTGTTGCAGTGTTCCTTGTTCTTGTGGCTGAGGACATCTCTCTTTCACTCCTGGTCAGTTGCGGTCGCTCTGCAAAATGAATTTAGGTCTGGTCAGATGGCTCACTTAATGCGTGATGCTTAAGATTTTAAACCTCAAGTTTACACTGGCGCAGAAATGTAAAACTTAACATTTTCATTAATGCTTACATGCTGTACTGTTTTAGCATCATTCTCCTACAGCCACCAGTTCATTTCTGTATAATACGAATTACTTACTAGACCACAGCAGCTATCCATCTATACATCAACGCTACCTCAGCGAGTATCCAATTTGATGGTCGGCAAGACCATTTAATAAATGTCATTCGCCTACCCTTCGCCCCTTGTGTTCGTCCTTCTCTTCAAAACGCTCAAAAGAGCAAATATTATATTTAATGATTATTTTACTAACAATAAAACCTTTGATTTTGATGGCACCTTTAGTACTGGTGTTTTTCACTCCTTCAGGCATTTTTAAATATAATAAATGCCAGAAGAGTCAGTTCACACAGCTAATATGCGCATTTTTTTAAAATTTGTAACAAAAAACAAACAACAACAAAAAAAAAGCAATTAAAGGAAATGTTTAGGAAAAAACCCACATAAATATCTGATTCTAGTTTCTGAATAAACTGTAATGACTGAAAAGTGAATCCTATTGGGATTGTGACAAAGCAAGACATTTTGGACTCTATAAAAAGGGAATCCAAATGAATAGATTTCGCCCTATAGTTGTTACCAGTCATGAGAGGGCATCTGACTTGTAAAACGAGCTAAATGAGGCAAAACCCCTGGCACTAGGCGTTTACTTCCTCGAATATTACTTAACGTTGAAAAACAACGGAAAAGGTATAGGCTTAGCCAATCAGGAAGTACAAGTTGGTCCAGTAATTTTATCATAGACTTCTTCACTTTCTGCAAGCTGCATTACCACTGACGTACTGACAAACACAAAAACAACAGTGCACGTGTGTGCCTGTCAGATGGAAGCTACTACTCCCAGAAATAGTCTCACACACAGCAACATACTCTAATGACATTAGTCAAATCCTCTACCAAATCCCGTGTTTAGACTGCTGAACCTTAATGCACAACACCATGATAAAGCTGGATGGCGAACATCTCAGGATGACACCCCAGCAGACAATTTGTTGCTCAACCAGCGTTTTATTTAATGTGCGGTTAGCAGCACTGGTAGGCAATATGGAAGAGCTCTGATGACACTTTTATTAAACGGAGATACAAAGCGTTTTCCTCGCCTGAGACAAAAGCTTCAACATTATCATCCTCTTATAACAACATGAATTGACAGAACCAACCCCAGCTAGCGAAAAAAAGAGCACCTAGCTTTCGCTTAGCTAACACAATGTGCGTTTAAAAAGCGGCAAAGCTACTACAAGCTAAGCTAATGCGACTGTAATGCTACTTACAAACAGGTCCGTTAAGGAGACGATAACCTGGCAGTTAAAACCTGTGAACCCAAGACAAGACGCCACAGCCTTTATGCAACCTCACAGCGACGGCAGCCCTGCTCGGTGGTGCTTATTTCTCTGTCCTGCCTACTTCCCGGTTGAGGTGACAAAGCAGAATTGAGAGATTTTATTGGGTTGGAAGAAACTCACCAGCGCTCGCTCGAGATCCCATCATTGTCGACTCTGGTGACGCCACGCCCATAAGTGGGCGTGTTTAATCGCCCCTCCCCTGCACCCCCATTCCAATCTGAATGAAACCTTTATATAAATATTAATGACTGCGCTAATTGTATTTATAAATACTGGAATTATATGGTTATATAAATAATTTTTTTTCTCAAACAAAGTTCATGAAAGAAGATGAGAGTGAGAAGAGGACAAATGGAGGAAAGCTAGTGAATCAGGAAATGCAAAAAGGGAGAGTGGAAAGGCGGTCTGTACCAGAAGACATTCTAGAGACTGTGTAGACACTGGAGGTAGAGAGCAATGGACTTCTTAAGCAGAGTATTTAACCTGGAGAATGAGATGATGATGTACCGGTTTTGATTTTCAAGAACAAAGGTGATGTGTGAAGCTATAGTAACTATGAAGGATAAAGTTGATGAGTCATACCATGAACAGATAGGAAAGAGCTGTTGAAGCTATAAGGACAGAGGTGATGGTCAGTGAGCAGCAATATGGCTTCATGCCAAGAAACAGCACCAACAATGCAATGTTTTCTTTGAGAGTGTTGATGAAGAAGTATAAAAAAAAGCTGCACAGTGTCTTTGTTGATATAGAAAAAGCATATGGTAGGGTGCCAAGAGGGGAACTGTGATAGTGCATGAGGAAGTCAAGAGTGGAAGAGAAGTATTTAAAGGTGGTGCAAGACATGTATGGGGAAAGCAAAACAGTTGCGAGGTGTGTGGTAGGACTGACAGATGAGTTTAAGGTGGGGTGGGAATATATCAGGAATCTGCTTTGAGTCCCTTCTTTTTTGCAGTGGTGATCGACATTATGATTTTTAATGAGAGTAGGGGGCTGGTGCAAGAGAGCCAACTGTTAAGTCTTTGGTTGGAGGGGACTTACATTATAATCAAAATACAGAATATTCACAGACCTTTATTTCAGCAGTCACATGCGCATACATAACTAGTGAAAGAAAGAGCAACTATAATGATTCCCCTTTTTCATTCCGGCCTTATAGACTTGTGTAACATTGTGTAACTGTTTTGAAGAAGTGCACAACACTTGCATTATACTAAAAGTCTTTTCAAAGTTTAGGTGGAACTAACATGAGGCTCAGCAGTACAAATAATTAAGCCAAGAGGGCATTTACCAAACAGTGACAAAAATCCTTCTTTGTGATAAGAAAAAAAATTTGAGTTACTGTAGTAGGAGACCAACACTTAAACACGGATCACACCACAGCTGATACACATCCTCAAAGAAGAGTCCACACACATAAATCCATGACAAGTCCCTGATGAAGATCCAGCTTTGACTGGCTTGGGCTGATTTGCACAAAGTTAATATCAGAGTTCCTGCAGATACTGTCAAACACTTGCCTGATGAGGGGTTCTTCAAATTCTGGAAATAAGAACAATGCATTATTTAGATACAAAGTGATAAGAATGAGGAAACATAAACTTGCTACTTCCTGTTCCAACTACGGGCTCAGTTTGAGAAAACATGGAAATGTAAAGAGTTACTGTGTGGCAGAATAAGCCCAAAGTGCAGGACTCAGAAGATGAGGTAACTCAAAAATAGCTGTATTGCATGCTCTTACAAAAACACAACAAAAAGCAGGGCAGGTGGACAGGTCTGTAGTCTGTCTCATACCTTTAAGGATATTTCCAAATTCTCACCTCCTCAGAACTCCATCTGCTCATCATTAGTCCCAATATTTTATATGTGTGTGTGTGTGTGTGTGTGTGTGTGTGTGTGTGTGTGTGTGTGTGTGTGTGTGTGTGTGTGTGTGTGTACAGGCAGGTATAAATCTAGACTGTGGCAAAATAGTTACTTTAGTGTGTCAGTAGATAGCAGTATTACATTTTCGGAGCAGAGATTTGTGGTGCAGAGAGTGGTACGGTGGTTGGTATTTGCAGCAAACGGGTGTGGGTTCAACTGGCTGCGGCCTCTCTGTTTATGGGTTGAATAATGTCTGTAAAGGTTCTCAGTCATCCAGGTCAAGTCATCGTAGTCTAAGGAGCTTGGAAAGAAAAGTGTCTGTGCTTGAAGACAAGGAGTTTTGTCTTTGGGATGAACTAGTTTTTTGTGGCTGGGTCTGACACAAACTGTCTGCCATCTATAATCCAGTTTTGAGATCCCTTCAAAGACGCCTTAACTCCCACTAACATCCTGGGCCTTTTAACCTCAGGAAATCACCTAATAGGGTGGGGCAAGGTCTCACAATGAGTTCACCTGAAACCTTATTGTGATTGCTGATTGTGACCTACACCTGTTTTCACACCTTCGCTCATGTGATTAGGTATTGTAAAGGTAAATGATTTGGATCATTTGTCCTTCTTGGGTCGACACTCCCATGGGGCTTAAATCTGGGACTCTTCACCATTTGACCTCAGAAGTGAAGAAGCTTCTTGGATGAGAGGTGAAACGTCTTCAAGCAACTTAAAGAAGCCCAAACGCTTTTCTTTCCAAGGGTTGACTCTATCTTTACTTCCACCAAAGAGATGCATCTTAGTTTAACTTGTTATTCTAAATTGGCCGGAGATCTGAATTATTGCTTGTTTCTCTGTGATGACCTGGTAACCCAGCCCAAGTGTAGCATCTCTCTTTCTGAATAATGGATCTGATGGCACCTGGGAATTGGATATGTGCTTTAGAAAATGGTTGCATATGGAAAAGATCAATTAATGTCACAGTCTTTTTGTCCTCTCAGAAGCAATATACCTGCCAATATACATGTCCAGCAAACACACTTTACTGCTAATATTCCTAATAATCTTCTAAGTACTTTCTTCATAGGTAAAGTGTGTGTTTTAAATGCAAGCAATGACAGTAAAATAAGGTTTGAAGAACCACTGATGTGCAGTGTGAATAGAATTACAACAGCTTCATCATGCAGTACTGTGAATGCACTCACCATCTGTGCTGGCATCATCCTCCAGTAAGATCTCTGTGAGCAGGGCAGCAGGAGCTGTGTGTAAGACACTGTGGACCATCCTGAGGAGAGCGGACCAGGCCTCATTATGAAACACTATGATCACACTGGTGGTCGGGAGGCCAGGACAACGCCAAAACATCCGTTTCAAACAGCTGTCAGAGCCAAACTGAAAGTTAACCCGTACTAGATTTTTAACAAGGGGTACAGTACTGTGCAAAATCTCGAGTCACACACATAGAAATACAGTATGTAAGGGAAAAAGAGAGTTTGTATAATTCTAACTTGAAAGCCAATATTTGGTATGACCACCTTTATTCTTCAACACAGCCTGAACTCACTTAGGCAAGCTTTCTTGTCATTTCTTTAAGTAGTCTTTAGAAATAGTTCTCTGGGCTTCTTAAAGGACGTTCAAAGCTCTTCTTTAAATGTTGGTTGCCTTTTGTTCCATTTTCTGTCAAGATAACAGATGACTGCTTCACTAATATTGAATAATATTGAAGCAGTCATGACCCAGAGACCACTGATAGGATTCCACTCTGTTTTTCTATCCAGGTATACCTCTACTGTACTGATAATGTGTATGGGATTGTTGTCATGCTGAAAAATTAAGCAATTTCCAATCAGATGCTTTAATGTGGTATTACATGGTGGATCAAAATCTGACGGCGCATTTCTGCGTTCATAATTCCATCAATTTTGACAAGATCCCCAACACCACTAGCGTGAGTGGACCCCAAACTATTACAGAGACTAAACCATGTTTTGTAATGTTCATGACTGCAGACACTCACTGTTGTGTGAGTGTGTGTCTGCAGTCATGAAAAAAGCAACCAGTGTGGTTATTCACTTTAGAGCTCGTGTGTCTTTGCCCAGATCACAGTGGAGGGAGATACAATCACCGGCAAACTGGTTAAACTGGTTTTTCTTAGTCCATTTTACTTTCCCTTTATGGTCTTTATCATTTGCGCCCGGTGCCCTGGAATCTTGGAGAGGTCTCTGAAGTTGAGGCTTGAGCTCCTCTTTAAGGTAAAGTCTAGGAGAACAGCTGAGACCTGAAGAATCTGGGAACACGCTATTATGCTCAAGGATGAGTCCCCTGAGTCTCCCCACACTGCCAAAGGGAGGTATGGTGGTTGGGGCGATCGTGGCTCAAGAGTTGGGAGTTCGCCTTGTAATCGGAAGGTTGCCGGTTCGAGCCCCAGCTTGGACAGTCTCGGTCGTTGTGTCCTTGGGCAAGACACTTCACCCGTTGCCTACTGGGTGAAGGGCCCGGTCAGAGGGCCCGGTGGCGCCAGTGTCCGGCAGCCTCGCCTCTGTCAGTGCGCCCCAGGGTGGCTGTGGCTACAATGTAGCTTGCCATCACCAGTGTGTGAATGGGTGGATGACAGGTTGTGTAAAGCGCTTTGGGGTCCTTAGGGACTAGAAAAGCGCTATACAAATACAGGCCATTTGTGGAGGGGCTTTGTAAATGATGTAGTATGAAATGAACAGCAAACTCAAAAAGCAGGTTATCGCTAACTTTACTGATCGGGTGAATTGATGGCTGAAGAAGCACATGATTAGCACAAGGTAGTGCTGACATAAAACAGAGCAGAAAAAAATGAGAGAAAACAGTAAAAATCTTTAAGAAAGCAATTATATAAAGTTTTACTTACTTACTAAGTCATAAAGAAAATCATTTATTGCTGGCAAATGTGCTGAATGGTCTTTAAATAAAACCCACCAGCATGCTTTTTTTTTGTTATAGTAAGTACATTATTAAACTCAATTTCCATGTACCAGATTTCATATGATATTTATTTTCATCTATGATGGAGTAAGAAGTGTTTACAAATAATATAAAATAAATATATGTGAAAATAATGATCTACAGAACAATTACTGCAGTTAACACAATGTTTATATTGTAAATTCTAATCAGCACTTACACATTACCCATATCCCTATATGGGTCTAAGTGTTGAACCCATCCATTATTGGTTTTTGAACGTGTAATTTGGCTGGTAGTAGGAAACAATTTAATCAATCAAAAAGAACAACAACTGCTCAAACCGGTTTATCGTTTGGAAGAGATGTTTTATTTATTCCACAGCTTTTACATGTTTTCTTCGCTGTCTCTTGTCTTAGCTTGTTAATTGTCTTTAATTTTCTATTCTTTTAACTTGGATTTTTACTGCTTTCACACTTTACTTGTATCCTTTTTATCTTTTACTGCAAGAGTTATTTTTAATATTGTATATAAAATTAGATCACAAACACAGTTTAAATAACATTATACAGCAAATATTCTATTTTTGTATAACATGTATGCATTATTAGAAATAAGCATTTCTAACCTTTAAGATATCATAGGTGAAGTTGTTAGTCTAAAAGTGAGTTATAAAGACATTGAGTTATAAATTGTTACTTTTTCTACATAGGGTTTTACCCATTAATCAACGGCTTTTAAAATTTTGTTGATATATACAGCAAAACACCTCGTATTTTTAGTTTTATTTCATCTGGGAACTGGCTGTGCTTAAATGCCTTCAGGTGATCTGGACCAAATATTTACAGATCACTAACTACTTCTGACTTCCTGACATTGTTTTGCATGCCAGGCGGTTTAAATTATTTGTGTGAAATGTTAAATGTGTGACAGTCCACACAGATTTTAGTTATAGAGCTATTTGAAAATTGTAGAACAGTGAATTTTGAACCCTTAGAAACCCTTAGAAATTAAATTTACTGCTTTTGAGATATAGCAGTATCAGTAGTAAAAAGAAATTCTTCATAACGTTAGCGAAACACAATTTTATAATCACTATCTGTTTTGTCTTTTCTAACTGAACCTTTTTTATGCCAATATGATTACAGATTTTTTTCTTTGTAATGATGTGAATCCAACAGATATACGACAGCCCTAACTCGCACCAGACATCTTTGAAATCTAGCAAGTTATTTATCATTAAGTTGGTTCCGGGTAGGCGGGGCTTGTTGCCATGGTTATGTGTAAACGGAAAGTTCTGGTTTATTTACAGGGGGTTTTGTCTCTGGTGTGTCTCTACGGCAGGTTCGGGCAGACAAACTGCAACGTTATGACCTTTTTTGGTTTGACATACCTGGGTTATCAGAACCCGATAGGCGATAGAATGATACTGAATCCCCGGGGACCGTCTAATCCTAACGGTAAGGAGAGCTTTGCTTTCGCTTATGTGAACAATAGGTCTGAAAGCGGGGCTTGGTTGTCTTTTGGCCTAGAGTTACCTAAAGGTTTAGCTACGTGGAAAATTGGCTCATAATTTCAAAACTCTTCAAAAAGAATAAAAGATAGCAGTCTGTATTTGGAGTTCATGGTGTAGACATTTGATTTATGTCTACACCATGAACTTTGATTTTAATTTATTAATACCTAATTTATTTTCACAATCTTTTGACTTTTTATTTGGTCAGTAAAATAGAATTAAATTACACTCAGTAATTGCTTCTCCCCTTTGCCTTCAGAACTGCCTTTATTCTTTGTGGCATCGATCCAACAAGGCGCTGGAAATATTCCTCAGAGATTTTGGTCCATATTGACATGATGCCATCACACAGTTGCTGCACATCCCTGATGTATATCCGTCAAATCCCCAAATTTGCTCTATTAGATTGATTGTAGCAGCAGGCAACTTAATATTGTCCTTTAGGGCCATTGACAAGCTTTATTAGACCATATTTAGTTGTAACAGCAGTGGTAACATATCTCATTACAGATGGCAACAGCAACATCAAAGCCGGGATGCCACCTTCTCTTCAAGAACAACCGAGACACCTCAGATGTGTAGAGGACTGCCAACTTTCTGACCAGCCTCTTCCCCACAGCACTGACATACACAATGGGAGCCATGAGAGATGCGAAGCGATGATTAAGCGGCTTCAAACACCTAGATGTGAGTAAATATAACAGATGTGAATGTTGATGAGTAAACAGCTGCATCAAACAATGAGAGCCTTGGTTTCCTCTGTTCTCCAGCTCCAAACCAGCTCTACATGGTGCCTCTGACAGAGAGCCAGAGGTATGGCTGGATGGTGTCCAAGAACCCTGAGCCATGGATGCTAGTCAGACGGTTTCCTCGAAAGAACAGCGAAATGACCAAGTATGTAACATTTTCAAATCAAATAATTTTTTTGTTTTATTTTTTATAACATGTGAGTGAACTTGTTTTTATTACTTTCATAGGTTTGTTAAAGAAATGTTAAAGACGGACCCGAACTTCAGCCTGTTATGAAAACTTTTGCAGTAACACAAATTACCTCACACATAAAAACAGCAACAAACATGATGTGAAAACGTGAAATTAAACTGACAACATGCACACTTTTAGAGGTTTTTTTTTTTTTGCCTCATGCAATAGTGTTAAGCCTATTTTTGTAATGAGTGTGCTCTCTTTTTTTTACATTTAAGTAATTCTTTGAATGACATGTACAGTATTAAGCCTTTTTAGAAAGTTACTGCTCAGCCAGTTTTTGGAGGTGTAAAAATGTTGGAGGGTTGCTCATTGGAGAAAAACAAAAGGGTATTCAGTCTTAAAGTTGTTAAAGCAAGGAAAAACAGGATTTGCTTTACTCCATAGTAAGGTACAGGGCCATTGATGCATCACTAACAATAAGGGTCCTTACATCTCAGATCATTGAATTTTTAGAACATTTTCTGGGCAACTATCTCTGATTTCTGTCATAATTTTGTGTTTAAATCATCTGGACACAGCAACCTTTCCTTGAAGACTAGTCATTTCAGATGAGTTACTAGTTTTTTTCAATACATTTAATATTTTTTTCTGTGTTTATTTTTACTTGTTGAATTTTAATGCCTCTTATTATTTTTTAAACTCAGTATGACTTATCTGACCCTTCCAGGCCAATGTGCATGCATATAAAGTGGGTGTGAAAAATGAAAAAAGTACACATATATTTTAAGTTATTGTCTCAGTTTTAATTTGATTACAGTTTGGAAACTATTTGGATATTTTTTCTGTTCAGATCTGCTGATATTGTTGTTTCTGTGGTATAACTTGTATCATATTTGCTAAATCCAGCACGAAAGTTGAATGAAAAGAGCATTTCCATAATTTTTATCACCAAAAAAAATCATTTTTAGAAAATGTTTTGCATGTTTTAGTTACAATTTACAGATTGCCACTAGTCATTTTTTGCATTGTTAATTTCTTTTTTGTGTGCTCAAATATGGAACTTTACAAGACTACTTGCATATTTGTTCCACATTGCATGGCAAATGCATTTTCTGATTTTTTTTTTTTATGTATCCGTCCCAAATTATAGGTCATGATTTATTTTTATGGTAAGAAAGACCAGCGAAAATTTCAGGCTTTTGGTTTTTGAGGTAATCATGTTCAAACATTGCCTCAGATTTCAAAGTGTGGGAAAAACATGGTGGAAGTGGGCTGACGGACCATCTAAAAATATATATTTATCTTGAAAAGTATTTGATATATAAATGGGCATTGCAATTAAAAACTCCTCTCGGGAACTCAGAAATTCCAGCTTCAAATGGAACTCACCATTATAGTCACCATTAGAGTCGCTTTGGCGATTCTTGTATTACCTCCTTACACAGAGGATACACTGGAACATCCTTTTTGAAAGGAAAAGAGATAATGCCAGCTAACAGTTCATTTTTCATTCCATGCCATGACGTGCTGATATGTTTTAAGACTTCCAAAACAACTTACATTAAACTCACGCCTGATATTCTTGTGATGTCATTGCCTAGTATGAAAAAAGTTGCATAATTAAAGATAATGAGCTCTTTTAAAATGATTAACGTGAATTGAAGTTTTACCATAATTCATGTGTTAGTTGTGTTCATTGCTGTATTGCATTATTTAATATTTCCATTTATTAAGTCATACAAAGCCTTTAAAAAAGGCATCTAATTTCACCTTTTTAGCCAGTTTTTTTTTTTTCTTTAAAGTACCAACCTTGGCAACAAATTAAGATTTTTTTTCACCAGTGGTTCTCATTTACATGGCATTAAAACAGCCCCATAAGAAGACAAAGAGAAAAGATTTAAGATGTGGATTTTGGGTTTCACCACAGCAAAACCATGTCAGCAACATCCCCTTTGTTAAGGAGCCATGTGTAAGTGCAGTGATTCCTAAAATAATCAAATAATAACTCTTACAATTACTTTCAGAGTTGAGATGCTCATGGTAATTAAGGTTGGTTACTTACAGTTAAAAAAAATATAATTAAGTTTGAAAGTACATATTTCAATTTAAGTCATAAAAAAAGCAGTGTGTAAGCAGTGTTTGTAGACTCAGAAAGTAAGTCTACAAAGGTTTCAGCTCTGTTACACCAGGTGAGGGATTCTGTCACTTCTGTGCTGGAATCTGGGAATATAAACACATGTTTGAGCGAATTTAATCTCTTATATATTCATCTCATAAAGTATGCATGACCGCAAGTTCACAAGTTGCAGTAACTGATCCTGAAACCCAGTCCTTGAAGACTTCCTGTTTGGCACTGGAAATCAAAACTGCCAACTAGTATGTGATGACTGAGGCTTCCTATTTCTTATGTGTCTGAAATATATTTACCTCCTCCAGTGCTGAAGCAGTGAAATCAGTACAGTATGGGCTGACACTGGGATCCTTCAGCAGAATGATAACGGTTTGTTCCCTGAAATCTAATCGTGTCACAATTTATGTCTTTGAGAAACACAAAACATAAAAAGATTTCCCTTTCCGTTTATACTCAGGTCAGCTAGTTTCTGTGTTTGTGCTGTGAATGGTTTCTCCTGTCTCTTCATGCTCATTTGTTGGCTGTTATACATGCTGGTGCTATTATGACTGCCTCAAAGGCCACAACAAAGAATGGAGTCACACCACCCACTGAATAGGGATTACCAAAGGTTTATTAAACTTAGTAATAATCATGGTTCATGTAAGGCTGTATCAGTGGTGCAAAGCCATGAATGGATGGCAGTTGTATGTTTAGAAACTGAATTAAGATAATAGGTCAAATAAAACAAAACAAAACAAAACAAAACAAACAGGGTTGCCATTGCATGGAGGCGGTGCAAACACTGTCAGCAAAGGAGTAGTCGGAGTGAAGACAGGGCGAGGTCTCAAAAGGCAGGGTTCAAATGTCCCTGGCCGGGTGTGGAGGGCCAGGTTTTCCAGGAAACTCCTGCAAAACACACACACACACACACACACACACACACACACACACACACACACACACACACACACACACACACACACACACACGGCAAACCTTGCACAAAAGCCTGTGGCCATAACAGATACCAACAGTTAGAAATCGGTAATATCCACCCAGTTATTTCCCCTTATCCAATTTGAGGTCAATGAATCTGACCCTCAAAGGTCAGAGGGGCTGGAGCTTATCCCGGCTCCCATAGGGTAAGTGGCAGGGTACACCTTGGCCAGTCTCTCAAAGGGCTAACACAGTGAGACAGACAACCATTCACATTCATACCTATGGTCAATCTACGTGAACCAATTAACCCCACTAACTGCATGTCTTCAGACTGTAGGAGGAAGCTGAAATACATGTAAACACCACACAGTAAGGCCCTGAACAGATGGTGGATTTAAACACAGGAAATACTTGCTGGGAGGTAAAAGCACTAACCGTTACGCCACTGTGCTGCCCTCAGCAGCTTATATATGCCGATAATGTTGGTGCACTGATCATCAGGAGTCTTTTCTCATGTTTCCTGCTGCTGTTGCCCTTTACCTTTGAGAATACCTTGGTTTGAAGGCTTGTTTCCTACACATAAAAATGATGGATTTAAGGTCCCCCTACATAAAAAATGTGATCTAAAACCCTTTTTTCTTACAAAAAAGGAACTCAGGTCAATTTAGTTTTAATTATATATCACAACAGTCACCTTAAGGTGCTTTATATTGTAAAGACCCTACAATAATAGAGGAAAAAAAAACCCCAATAATTAGACAGCACCCTATGAGCAAGCACTTGGTGACAGTGGGAAGGAATAACTCCTTTTTAACAGGAAAAAACCTCTGGCAGAATAAGGTTTAGGGAAGCTAAGACTACTGGAGGTTTCTATAAAGCAAAGATAATGACTGAGTCACATTCAGCATCAGGAGCAAAAATACAGTCACACAAAACAGCCATTGATTTTTTTTTATTTTTTTCTTCAAGGGGAAATGTTATTTTTCTCTTTGTCATAGTCCTCAACTCTTCTCGTCCTTCAAAACTTTGCAAAAAACAAAACAACAAAAAAAAATCCCCTTTTCAACTCTTCCAACTCAGGGAAAAATACAAATAAAACAAAAACAAATACGGAAGGATTCATCAGGCCTGAGCAAAAACACTGTTTCAGTAGTATGGGGACAAACCTTCCTTCCCTCTCCTCTTCCCTTCCCCTCCCAAAAGCATCCCAAGAGTTAACAATCAACACAAGTCTATGGACAGCCAATAGAAATAGAATACATACAATGAACATCTTTATAATAAACTCAAGTGCATTTTATAAACTCTTTGCTTTATACGAATCACTCTTCATTGGTCACAGTTCATGTGATAGTTGGTGATCTCCGTTGCATTACTGTCCTCTAGACGCAAGCCCGAGTATCATTGCACAGGAGGGACCAAAAGCACAGGGCTGCGTGAGCTGGCTTTGGTACAAACGTGATCAACTGTTGGTTGCCACTGCTAAGTGTGAGGGAAGAGCTGAGTCAGGGCTGATCCTACAAATTAACAGAAAGCTGCGCCCGGGGGAACCAAGACCTTTACAACGATGAGAAAGTTAACGTAAAAAATAATAATAATAATGTCGACGAGCCCTTGTCCCTCTTTCTCTCTCTCTGCCCGAACATTAGCGGTCCAGGCAGGGAAAGCAAGCACACTTCCCATTTAGTGTTAATCTGTGATTTGTTTTATGTCAACTTAAGGCAATCAGACTCAGCAATCAGTGCTTTCATTTTCCACTGAGGCGGGTGTAATAGGAGAGAAAATATGTGAAGGCCTACCAACTCGACCTTGTCCTCTTTAAACAGCGTAACACGAGGGATGCTGTTTGTTACCACTGAGAACTTTAACGTGTGTGGAGGTCACCGAAAAGCCTGGCTGAGATTTACAATACTGCAGTAGTGGCATGAATTTAAAAAAAAAAAAAAAAAAAAAAAAAAGCAAAAAACAAAAAAAGCACAGTGATTCATTTGTAAATGTGTGTGTGTTTACTGCTATGCTTATGTGAGCATACACCACTTGGGCTCTGCTGCAAAGGCAGCTAATGGTTATTACTTACTATACATGATCACACCTATCGTCAGCTTAAAAATACTGTACTGTACATCAGGACTGAACAGCAGAACTCATTGGCTGCAGTTGATCAGTTGGTACCAGTGAGCTGGAGCTTTACGACTGGCATTTTACAAGAAAGCGTGCTGGTCTTTGATCCTCTTCATCGGAATGGAGTCATCATATTAAGCATAATAATTAATCAGAATCATCATAATAATAACAACATTAAGAATATACAAATGATGGATACAGAAGTGATACAAAATACCCTACGCTGAAAACGAACAAAAATGAAAACCAGATACCACAATCAGACATGCTTCAAAGCAGTTATGTTTGGCAAGAAAGCAGTTTCATTGTATCATAAAAACCTCACAGTGAAAATAGTTATGCCCCTTCAGGATTACAAAGCACAGTATTCAGTTAAAATCAATATATATTAATTTCCTTCATCTATTTCTTCTTCATAGAAGAATCAGGCTGTGCGATACCGATGCATTGAAATCCAAAGTTTCTCCCCCTCCCCCCCCCCGAAGGCTCTGGAACGGGTCTCGGATCTAAGTTCCTTCATTTCCATCTGTACCAAAACAATACCTCTCTGAAAGGGAAGGAGCAGTCGATGTCGGTGTACTGTCACGGCCGAAAAAACGGCTCAAGCTCTAAGGAACCAATCGGATGTGAAGTGAGGATGAAGAGGGGCCAAATCCTGGCTGGCTCTACTTTTACTGCTCAGGTATAACCTTCTGATAACATCCTTAGTCGTCTTTAGTCAGTTTTAAGTTAACCTAATTTAACAATCGAGGTCAGCGTTTGAATTTAGGGTTCGTGATATGCTCTTTGCTGCCTGAATGACAGACGAAATAAATGTTTTGTACATAGTCTAAAAAAGGGAGGGAGCAGACTTTGTGGCCAGCATTTGGGCAGAAAGACGGAGGGTTCAGGCCCTCTGCTTAAATAACAGAGGCGGAGATCATTGCTAACTCTAGCAAGAACATATCCACACGTCTTGCCTTGCTTTTAGTAAATACTTTAGTCTTTGGTCAATATATTCCTCCTCAGTTTATACATATATTCATACACACACAAATATGCATGTACATACACACTTAAAAAACGTGTAATAGACTGGATATTTGTGCCCGTATGTTTCCACACTTTTTCATAAAGGACCCTTTTTGCACAAAACATCGAGATCGAAATAAATAATTAATGCAGAAATAAAACATGAGTACCTGTTTGTAATTCATGTGAAATTAAAAAAAAAAATACAGAATAAGAAAACAAACGAACAAAAAGACCCAAAGTAAAATAAAAAAGTAGCCGTATGTACAGCGTTAATCTTCTTTTGACACAGGCTAAAAGGCGTTTTAAATAAACAGACTTTGCATCTTTCAAGAAGCCTGAGAGAGAGGCTAGACATGAGAAAAACACGTGTCCTTCGACATGTACGGGATCCAAAACGGCCGTCAAACGAGAACATTTTCCTCTCATCTAGAACACTTTCCGTTTGAAGTCTTCAAAGTTTCTCTTTTTTCCCCTCTTTGCTCGGGATTCAAGTGGTGGCGTCTCTAGTTCTTAGCCGCTCGCTCACACCGCGAGTCCTCGCTCAGTGGTGCCGTGTCCTTGCAGTGGGGGGGTCATCCCAGCATCTGCTGCTGCTGCCGCTGTCTTGGCTGCTAACTGTTGGGCGGTCCATCATTCAGGAAGTAGGTTGTCATTTCGCCTTTACCTTTTACCTTTACGACCCCACGACACTCAAGCACGTAGCCTTTGCTTACAAGCACCTGGTAGAGGTCTGTGGTCACCTGTGAAAAGATGTACACAACGATTTACAAAAGAGCGCAATATTTTAAAAGCAGTCACTTCAAACTCTTCGTCTGTTTTTGCACTGATAAACTTTTATTATGAAGCTGACAAAATGAAGTCAAGAAATCTTTACATTTAAAACTGAATTAAGCAACTTTTAATTTAAATCGTATTGATGCTCGTTAAAATGTAAATAATAACACTCATACCACTAAATCTTACCAAAAATATTTTTTAAAAAAATCATATGTGAAATGTTGAAACTGAGATATTTGAGGCCTGCTTTGTTGGTTTTTTTGGGTTTTTAAAAAAAAAATTATATTCTGGTTTTGTTTTGTTTTTCACATTTAAGACAGTGTCTCAGCTTCCGCTAATAGATAAAAGTTTTAAAACAAATTTTATCTCACCGTTTACAACTTTACAATGCTAGCAGTAGCTTTTGCCAGTTTTTAGGGGGGGGAAATCCACTGTCCACAAACACTTCAGCACTAAACTGAAGAGAGACACAGTAAGCAAAAGGCTGCTGAGTTTAGAGAAGCACTCAGCAACTAAAAAGCTCAATATCTGCTCAATAAATTTCTCTCAGAAAAAAATGCAAATAGTAAGCTGCTTTGAGTTCCAATTTTTATTTGACTAATGTTAGTTTTGTGAGTTTTTACTTCTTTATTGTTCTAGTATACTGCGATCTTTAATATCATGATATCGAGTCTCTTGCTGTTACTTTACTCTTTCAGTTCTGTGATGTCTCTTGTGTTCTTGTTTGAGCCTCGTCTATTGTCTGCATAGTAGTCTTGTTCCCTGCGTTGTGCCTCCCTCAGTCTCATTTCTGCGTTTACGCTTTGTTCCCTTTGTGTTCATGTAGGTCTCTTACATTCTGCTAAGTGCTTGTATTCATATCTCTATTGGTCTTCTTTGGTTATTTCTTATTTTACTTTGAAGTTTTGGTTTCTTTTACTTCCTGTTTGTCCTCTGTGTATAAATAGTCCTGCATGTGTCCTGTATTTGTTACTTATGTGCAGTCCTGCGTTTTTTATTGCTTTAAATTTTGTTTTTGTTCTGTTTTCATCGTTGTTTCTATATTATTTCATTTCAGTATTAAAGCACACCTGGACATCTTATCTCTAAAGTGTTTTTATTTCACATTTCTACAGCAATCTATAAATGTGCAGATATAAAATATTACCATCAAATCCACCCAGTGATATTTGATTGCTCCCTAATAACCTATCCGGGCTGATTTTATTAGTTACAAGAAACCTACCTGTATGCAGTCAGGTACACCTGTGCTATCCATACGACTGGCCACATTGACTGTGTTTCCCCAGATATCATATTGAGGTTTCCGTGCTCCAATAACCCCCGCAACCACCGGCCCAATGTTCAGACCTGTCAATTCAAGACAAAAAACAAAAAAAAGTTAAACTGCACCAACAAAACCAGCAATGTATAACCACCGTGTTTCCTCCTCTAACTTCCTCTTACCTATCTTCATCTGGAAGTTGTTGAAGGAATGCTCGTTGATATATTTCATCTGCTCTCTCAGTCTCATGGCATAGTCAGCTAGTGCAGTAATATGGGAACGGCCTTCTTTGTCATAGGTGGAGTCGTTCAGACCTGACGCTGCCATGTAGGTGGAACCGATGGTCTTGATCTTCTCTAGCTGCCTGTACTTCTCCTCACTGATGATCTGAGAAGTAAGGAGATCACAGATGGTGACTGCACCTGAGAAACAAATGACGATCACACGCGGCCTTCCGAGACAGGCTGAGTTTACCTCGTCAAAGTCTGCGATGATCTCGTTAAGCAGCCGGAGGCATTCTACTCCCTCATTATTGGCCTCCAGCTCCACGTAGAACTCGGAGAAGTTGCTGATGGAGGCGAACATGACGGCTACACACTCACAGGACTGGTAATACAGCTCGTCGTTACGCCGCTCACGTGCCAGGAAGTGAGCAGCTACGTCCTTCGGTAGGATATTATGGAGGAGGCGACGATTGTAGGCTTGCAGCTCCTCCATCTCCTCCTTCTCCTCTGTGGCCTGGAAATAGAGGTTATTTATTAACTAAATCAGCTCTTATAGACACAGTGATATAATAATATAATAATTAATTTCAATTAACCATACAACAGCTCTATCAACTTTTTACTCATGGACATGTTTGAGGTATTAATGGAAGATCTTTTAGGTTAACATTGTCAGGTGGCGCCCTCTAGCGGACCCTGATGTCCATACCTGTAATTTCCACAGGAAGTCGAGGCGTGCAGTAGATTCAACCTGTTGGGCGTGCAGGTACAGTGCCAGGACAAAAACTGTGAGGATCACTGGAGTCATGACCCTCAGGGACACTTTGGTCACAACAAACGAGCTGCGGAGAGAATGACAAGCAGTGAGATTAAAGAAAGACTACAAAAAAACATTAAACAGAGAAAGAAACAAGCAAAAGATCAACAAGAAAATAACATTTAAAGAAAGGTGATGTTTAAAATTGGGCAAAATACATTATAGTAACTGAACAAGATGCAAAAATTAAAAGTAACATTGAATGTAGGCTTACCACTGGTTTGTAGTTTCATTGAAACTGGGCCTTAAATTAAAAAAAAAACAACAACTTTTAGTCAGTAGTAATAAATCATTTAAAATGATGATGCAAGAGATATTTACATCAGCAGTCTAAGGATTTGATTTTGATATCAATTTATTTCATGCTACATATTTGCAGCTAAGGTATAAATGAAAGTAGATTTTTAGAAAGAGACAATGAAACATGTTTTAAACTGTGGATTTCAATCTAATGGAATATGTATGTATAGAAGTGAAGTGAAGGAATTAAAAGCTAAATCCACAAACCGTACTTTTTTGTTTGTGTTCTGACCAAAAAATTCAATGGCAAAGGTTTAAATGCAAAAACATCAATAATAAAAAAAAACAAAAAACTTACCACTGAGTTTCATTTAAATCACTAAAAACAGACAGAAAGATTCAAATATATTAATAAAATGCACAAACTTGATTTCACTGTTGTACATGCTCGAATTCATGAGTAAACAGAAGCAAAATCAATGAAAGAGCAAATAAGGGTATTTTAAGTATTTTGATTTATCCTTAAATTACTGAAAATAAAAATCTTCCATTCCCTTTCATCCCTTAAATTATCAGTACAAATGAAGTAAACCCTCTCGGTGACTTGTACTTTCACACTTGTTTCACTTACATGGCATTGGAGGTGACAAAGAGGTCTGCATTGTCAAACAGTGCTACTTGTGGCCACTCCACCAGCAGCAGGAAGGTGAGCTGGATGAGCAGCATGAGGGCCAGCTTCCCTATGCTGCTGATCTGCAGGAACACGGAGCAGGCCAGCAGCGTCAGCAGCACGCTGTAGCTGAAATACTGACACAAACAGGAGGCAGCGGCGTCACAAGCACGCATCATCGACGATAGGTGTCAGGAAAACACAAATGCAAATCTGAGACTCTTCTTTTAAAGCGTGTGGACCGTTTGCTCACCTCAGGAAAGGGGCAGGAGGGGCCTCGGCTGGGGCAGATCTCTAGACCCCCCTCGACGGACACATTCAAGCTGCGGATCAGACAGGGAGTCACCGCAGAGGTGTTCAGCTTCTCAGCGACGCATTCAGCCAAACCCGTGGTGTCGCAGGCAAACTGCATGAAAGTGAAGCAGCACGACTTCAAACAATGTCGCACAAAGTTAGCAGATGCGCTTAATTTGTTTAGCGATAACTTTGATCTCACCATATTAACGAAGGCAGAGATAAAGACGAGGATAATGGAGAATACTCCGACCAGCGTGCTGTTGGTGCGAGACTGGACAATCTTCTTCGAGACAGTCTGCATCGCAGCTGGAAAAATCTACGAGCGGAAATGATGAACATGTTAAATACACGGTGAAGGCAAGAAAAAGAAAATGAGCGCAACATTTGTTATGGAGTCCAGGTGACCTGCTCTACCTTGATGCAAGAGTATATGGCACAGATGAAGAGGATGTTGGCGAGTATGATGAAGATACTGATGTAGATTCCCAGCATGACCGGGGTGCTGCAGGAAAGAATAGAGAACACAGATTATAAAAGGACATTTAGGGTTTTGTTTTACAATCATCATTATTATTATCTAAATCAGTTAAATTTCAGAAAAATACCCAGTTTATTTTTGGCATTTCATTTTCAAGGAAGAACCTTGAAAGACCCTTAAGGTTTTTCACAATATCAACATTTTTTAAAACAGTTTTTAAAAAAAAAACAATCAATCTAAATATATTTATACCAAAAAATCATGGTCTAAAACAGCGGTCCCTAACCACTGGGCCACAGACCAGTCCATGAGTCGCTTGGTACAGGGCCGCAAGAGTTGAGTGTGAAATTTATGGTTTTCGGGGTTTTTATTGGTTTTTAGTGTTATTTTTTTAATGTTTTTATCGTTAACTCGGTTTCCCCAGGAGTTTTCCTGTGTGTTATGAATAAATCTTCTTTTTTGGGGGTATCGGCACTGGTTTTATTTTGTTGTATTTATGCGCGGCACCTTAAAGGCCGGTCCGTGAAAATATTGTCGGACATAAATCGGTCCATGGCGCAAAAAAGGTTGGGGAACGCTGGTCTAAAATGAGTGTGGGGGCTTTAATCCATATTTGTGAACATCTGGAAAAGCCCAGCAGCATGACAGCCTGTAACTCTAAGGAGGTAGGATAACTAAAAGTGTACAACCAGTGAGTTCCTCATCAGTTCTTATTAGTCACTAAAGTGGGCGGAGCAACCCTCGGGCAGGTTCAGTTCACCAACATGTGCAACATGTCGTTCAATCACGTTTTACTGGAACGGTGTGCATCAGTGGGGAAAGGTCAGACCAGCAGTCAGTTACACATCAGGAGTGATGTGTATAATAAACTGCACTCAATCAGCTGACAACAGGGGGCTCAAAGGTGACACAACTTGGACATAAAAGTGGATTTCAGGAGGAAACGTTGTTGCACTGTGAAAGTTTATATTGTCAAAACACATTGGGAGCTTAATAGGGGTGCAACGATACTCGTATCGATATTGAACCGTTCGATACAGTGCTTTCGGTTCGGTACGCATATGTATGAACAATACAAAATTTGTAATTTATTTTATCAACTTTCCTTCTGACGATGCTGTCTGTGTTGAGCGCTCAGTGAATCTGCGTTCGACTACTCCGCCTAGGCTGCACTGTCGAGCGCAGATCCACTGAGCGTTCAACACAGACAGCATCGTCAGAAGGAAGAGCGCAGGGCAAGCTAGCGAGACAGAAGTTAAGCTCTCCTTGCAACATGGCAAATTGAACCTCCCCCACCCTCATTCAGATCTGGCGTTTGGAATTATTTTGGGTTTCATGTGACATATGACCCTGAAGGTAAGCACGTCATGGACTAAAGTAAAACAGTATGTTGGATGTGCCACGCAATGCTCAATTACATGGGTGGGAACTAGTGTGTTAGCGCAGTTAGCTCGTTAACGTGTTGGCCGTCTAGCCCCACGCACGGGGCGATCAGGGGTAGCTCGTTAACGGAGATTTGCGGTGTTGTGGCGTTAACGTCATTTCAACGAGATTAACGCTGACAGCACTAGTGGGAACACAATGAATATGACTGCACATTTATGCCGACATCATCCTAGTGCAAAGACAAGTGGAAGCAGACAAAAACAACAAACATGCATGCTACAAACTTTACCCGAGTCATTTAGACAGCCGTTAGCACATGATTCTCCTTATGGGGACCTGATATGTTTAATATTGTGGCGAGCTCAGACAAGGAGGAGACGGAGGTATCGTTTGGTCTTGCTTCCCGTGAGCTAGCCAGGGAGCACAGCCGTTTATTGACATCTGCAGAAGAACACTGCCGCTAGCTAACTGCTCAGCGCGGCAACCGCACAGCAACAACAACACACAGAGCGCCCTCTGACCCCGGAAAGACACACCGTCGCAGCGAGAAGGCGTCACCCGTCACTATGGCAACATAAACAAAACATAACTGTACAAACAGAACCCCGAACAGCCCTGACCCGCTACATAGCCCCCACCTAAGGGGTCAGTCGTCCCCGACGACCCCATTACCCCACACAAAGTCCTGCAAATGTCCAGGTGCCTTCTTTTGGCGCACCGGCCGGTCACGACCGGCGGGGGAAAAGTCACTCGGGTCAGAACATGGAGTGCCACCATCATCCCACTTCTGACACCAATGTGGCGAGCTCAGACAAGGAGGAGACGGAGGTGTCATTTGGTCTTGCTTCCCGTGAGCTAGCCAGGGAGCACAGCCGTTTATTGACATCTGCAGAAGAACACTACCGCTAGCTAACTGCTCAGCGCGGCAACCGCACAGCAACAACAACACACAGGGCGCCCTCTGACCCCGGAAAGACACACCGTCGCAGCGAGAAGGCGTCACCCGTCACTATGGCAACATAAACAAAACATAACTGTACAAACAGAACCCCGAACAGCCCTGACCCGCTACATAGCCCCCACCTAAGGGGTCAGTCGTCCCCGACGACCCCATTACCCCACACAAAGTCCTGCAAATGTCCAGGTGCCTTCTTTTGGCGCACCGGCCGGTCACGACCGGCGGGGGAAAAGTCACTCGGGTCAGAACATGGGGTGCCACCATCATCCCACTTCTGACACCAATGTGGCGAGCTCAGACAAGGAGGAGACGGAGGTGTCATTTGGTCTTGCTTCCCGTGAGCTAGCCAGGGAGCACAGCCGTTTATTGACATCTGCAGAAGAACACTACCGCTAGCTAACTGCTCAGCGCGGCAACCGCACAGCAACAACAACAACACACAGGGCGCCCTCTGACCCCGGAAAGACACATCGTCGCAGCGAGAGGGCGTCATCCGTCACTATGGCAACATAAACAAAACATAACTGTACAAACAGAACCCCGAACAGCCCTGACCCGCTACAATATGCTGCTGAGAATATAGCCCAGAAGAAGGGTATAGTATAGCTTTTATTTTGGAAAGAGCCATTTCTCTGTAATAAACTCTCTTTTTCAAAGATGAGTGATTCCTCAATCAGATACAGGGCTTGCAAAATCGCTAGCCCGACGTCCCGGGGCTAGCTTTCACTTTGCAATCACGCGAACTGTGTATAGAGAGCGACAGTACTGATTGGTGAGTGATGATAATTTGCGCACCAATTCCTCTGACATCGTCTTATCAATCGTTAGCTTACTATGCAAACATGACAAGTGAAATCTCCCGCAGCAAGCTTAAACATATGAGAGGTTGATCGCGCAGAGAATCACTGACCGTTATATGTGTGTGTGTGTGTGTGTGTAAAAGCAGCAGGATATATATTTTAGTTCTGCTGAGCCAAATAAGACAGGTCAGGGTGAAGAAGTGACAGCCAAAGAAAAGCTTACCACAAAACGGAAAAGTTATGACAAATCAGACTATAAGGCAAAAAGAAAGTGCAGCTTTATGGTTTCATGGACAAAAGAATTTCTGTGGCTGCAATATGACGAGCTATATAACCGGGGCTGCACATAAATGGTCCGCAGGTGCACATTCGCTGTCAAAAAAACAACAAAAAAAAACGCGCACAAGATATGAAGTTGCAACGCGTGTTTGCATACATAAGATTTTCTGGAGGAGGACAGACATTTGTTTAAAACTCTTAAAGATGTCGAAGAAGCTCCTTTAAGCAATTACTTTGGTGTTCCTCCACCTCCAAAGAAATGTCAGAAGGAGTCCGAACCACAAAAGAAGCTCTCGGAAAAGTGGTTGCAGGAGGTGAGCTGGCTTCAAACAAATGATGAACGCACAGAGAGGTGGTGCGGAATGTGCCGTGAAAATCCCACTCTAGTGGACAAAAACAGTGCTTTTTATATGGACGCAAACGCGCGTTGCAACTTCTTATCTGGTGCGCGTCTTTTATTTTGACAGCGAATGCGCACATGCGGACCACTTATGTGCACCCGTGTAAATAACATAATGTTCTGCCAGGTGTGTTGTTGGTTTTCTCTCGATTTCTGAGTCGACAAGCGCCTTTGTTACTGGGACCAGTCATTTTAAGAAAGGCCCCCAAATGCAAGAAATGCATTATTGCGCAGTCTGCAATATCTTTCCCAGAACAAACACCAATTGCAAATAACATACTAAAAATAAACCTGAAAAATCTGTTTAGAACAGTGTACTATGTTGCAAAGAGTGAACTACCACTGGCAAAATTTAGTAGTCTTTGCAAACTTCAAAAAGCAAATGGCCTAGATCTTGGTCCCACTTGCCTCTTACCTGTGACTTCAGCGGAAATTTCAAATTCAGGATCTGACACAGACTGATTCATGTCCTACACAGTTCTTACAAGTTCATAGAAATTTCTGTTCAATTAGAACCAAGTATTTGAGTTGATGATTGTAATTTTTATACAATGTTGTAATTTGTTTTTCAACAATTTTTTGTTGAATGTTTTGTTTCCTTTACAATATTATACTTTAATGTATAATATTGTAAAGGAAACAAAACAGGAAACAAAATATCAATCAAAAAATTGCTCTCTTTTTTTATTCGGGCTACTTACATTTATTTTGGGCTACCAAAAACTGAAGAGTCCCTGCCCGAAGGGCTACCAGGGATTTTGAAATTTTGAGAGCCCTGAGATATATTTATTTTTTTCATTACTTTTGTTTCAGCAACATTAAATTTAAAAACTGTACTTTTGAGTTAAAATATATATTTATAATTTTAATAAATGACAAATTAAAAAGGCATGAACATTTTTTTTTGTATCGAAAAAATATCGAACCGTGACACCAAAGTATCGAACCGAACCGTGAATTTTGTGTATCGTTGCACCCCTAGAGCTTAAACACTTTGGCGTGAGAAAAAGCTAGATATTTCAGAAATAAAGATGAAATTATGAAAACTTTTTCATAATGAAGCCTTAGAATTTCTACATTAGCTGCAACAGTTTGGTCTTTATGCTGAAACCGACAACATTTCGCCATCTTTAACCATGGCATTTAATTTCTCTTTGATATTTGGGCTGATTGGGACCTCATGAATGTAAAAACAAATAGTTTTTTTTACAAGATTTTTGTTTCTGAGAAAAATGAGATCCATAAATGAGGACATTCGTTTTAATTTTTGATCGAGCAGTGGCAATATCATGTGCTTGTACATGAATATCAGGCCCTTGTAGAGCAAAATTTTGTATTTTGGTCTAGGCAACCCAAAATGTGACGTCCACATATGTGGACGCCAGGTCCTAGGAGGTTAAAGTCAAAATACGAACGAGATCAGATCTCATAAATAACATCAGCATGTTTGTTTTTGTTTTTTGTTAATAACTTAAAATGTTTTACATCATTGGGGTTGTGAGATTTTTTTCTTTTAATCAATCTTATCTGTAAAAGGACAGATAAATCATTTCAGCTGTGACTCATGCAAAGGTACTCTCACAGAAACCAAGAATAGCTACAAATGAGCCTAACGGGTCCCCTTGATGGGGTTATACACAGAAGCATTCGCAGTAGAGCATTATGGGAATGGGTGAAATACTCACTGTGGAAAAATAACAATCTGTATGAAGGATATGAAGCAGAATACCAGCAGAGTACAGGCAACATAGCCTCCAAAACGATCGTCCACCTTCTTGGAATACTGCACAAAAAAAAGAAGAAATCAGAAATAATAGGAGTAGACTTTTCCACACATGGCTGATATTTAAGATAAAAAGCTTTAGCAATAATGAGGCATCACAGTTTTAACCTTTTTCTCCAGACTGGAAGTCTGGAAGGTGAGTAGAAACTTCTTAACGTGGTCTTTTCTTAGCTGGTCGATGCTGCGAGCGTCAATGGCCCGTCCCAGAAACTCATCCACCTCATCCTCTGGGTTCATGGCTTCCTGAACGCCACGGCTGCAAAAAGAAGAGGCACAGACTGAGCAGGCGATAACAGGGGTAACCCAATCAGGCAAAGTGGTGTGTCAGAGTCCGTGCTTACTTGTCTTTACTGGAGGTTTCATCAATCCCCTGGAGAAGAAAGAGAGCAGACAAAATTATGGTTCTGGCAGAAAAGCTGCAGCGCCGCTCTGTCGCTGTGAAGCAGCGCGTCGATGTCGAGTCTCACCATTTGTCTGAAGACTTTGGAGTCTTTGGTCCTGGTGAAGGTTCTGTCGGGAACCCAGCGTGGCATCAGCCCCTCGTTAGAGTTGGCTCTTGTCCGCTGCATCTTCGCCATCATCGCCTTCTCCTCCTTCTGCTCGGAGAGAACAACACGAAGGCTTGACCAACTGTTCTCGTGCAACACAACATGGAGAACGACAAAATGTGTGACTGAGGGTTTGTTTAAATTCTGGCTTTCAATTTTCCCACGAGGCAGCTCGGGATCTTCAAGAGGACTTCATTCACAAATTATGCTTTTTCAGCTCTGTTTCCTTCAATAACTATTACATCTTCACTATCTGTTATATCGCCAATGTGCTTCAAAACCTTTGTACTTTAAAGTAGTTCAGAAATATAAAATGATTTGAAATGAATCATTTTATTAAGCACTTCATTTTTTATTTTGCCAGCACAACTGGGAAAAAATAATTAACACCCTACTGTTAAGATAAGTGTAACCTGCTCTTACACAAAACTCTTATCTGATGATTTATGTTATAATAATAAATGCTTTATAACAGGTATGATGACTCGGTGATTAGCCGTGTCGCCTCACAGTGAGAAGGTTCTGGGTTTCAAACCATCGTTTGCATGTTCTCTCCCCTGGTACTCTGTCTTCCTCTCACGGTCTGAAGACACCATAGGAGCCTAAATGCATTTTTATAATTAATGGAATTGTGTTTATTTCATATTCAGTGTTTCCAATGTAATATGTTAATACTTTTTAAATTGGCAAGACTTCATTGTTTTAAGCAAAAGTGAATATTCATGTTCAAAATAGGATTTACAGAGATGCAGGTTAGCTTCACTGGCAAATCTAAATTGATTGTAGGTGTGAATGCAAGCGTAACTGGTAGACTGTCTCTGTTTTCGCCCTGCAACAGACTGGTGGGTGTATCCTGCCTCTTGCCATAAGACCGCTGGCACAGCCTCCAGTCCACCATGATCTTAGGTTGGATAAATGGAAGAAAGTGGAGGGATGTGTTCCTGTGCTCATGAATACAATGTGGAAAGAGGAGAAGCTGAAAGTAGGCGTTTGGTGAAGGGACGTGTTTGTTTGCGCCTTTTGATTTTGAGACTATAGATATCAGGGGAAATCCAAACTGTGGCCATATTTAATTGTGTTCTTTTTTTGTATAATGTTTCATCTTATCAAGCTATTTTGTCCTTTCTTATTGTATTTTACTCAATTTGAGCTGTTTTACAGGTTATGTAATGTTTTAGCCAGAATTCCCCACTATATTTTATCCTATGTCATCTTACATGTTCCTCTTGGATTAGCGGGAGGTTGCTGTTTTTCCAGCTGCTGTATTTCCTGGATTATATTTCATATTTCAGCAACACCTGAAGCAACACACTCCCACCAACTCTTCTTTTGGCTTTAGAAGACAGGCCTGTTTTCTTTGGACTGATCGCCTGCTAAAGCAACAAAACTCCCAGTTTGTCAGTGGAATGGTATTCACACTGTATCTATTAAATCTATCTGGTCAAATTATGCCCTTAACATTCATAACTTTCATCAGACTTTCTGAAAACCTTGCCATTTAGACAAGCAGATGATTTTTTTACTCTTGAAGTTTAATTTCATGGAATTAGTCAACAAACTCAGAGCCAATATCGAACGTTGTAGAGTGCTGCCTTTAACTATGACTGTCAGGGTGAACCCTATTAAAATGGTGAGTTTACTGACTTTACTACTTTACCTACTTGTGGCTACAAGTCACACTGAAAGTCTAAGGCCCATCTACACAAGTCCAGTAGGGTGGGAGGCCTTGGGCTTCTTCTTCCTGAGACTCTACTACTGGGCAGCCAATTCAAGAGCCTTTGTTTATTGGAAGTGGATAGACCAATCCAGTGATGCAAGCAATGAAGATATCCCCCTGTGGGTACACCTTGAGACCTCAGTTGTTAAAAATGCATCCTCTTACTCTGTTATTCTCCAGCGCTGCAATCACAGACAGGCTCCTAGTGTCTCCTTACATGTCCCACTATGGCATAACCATTCTTTTATGCCTGCTCAGCTGGATGAGGTGTTAGATGCAGGTAGATGCAGACTGTGACTCTGGCAGATGTGTTACGGACGAGCATCATTTCCTTTATACCAAATACGGTCTTCCAAATGAGCATGTATTACACATTACACATTACTCATTACTTATATTTCTCATTTTCTTACTCGTTACTTTACTTTCTTGTTACTCTGTGAAATCCCTGTCATGTTGACACATATACAGTACGACTCTTCTTTTAGTATTTATTTTTTGGCCCTACGCGACTGGCATGTTCTCCAGATGGACTGGACCATAGCTTGGTGATTTTTTGATGCTCCATAGAAACCTTTAAGTCTAAATCTCCATATACCTTTGCATATTAAATTAAGGTGGTGTTATTTGTTATACAGATGGAAGAAATGCATAAGTATAAAACAGATATTCAGGGTAGATCTAACAAGAGATGGGGGCCTTGTCTTCAGCGATACTAAATGAACTGTCACAAGCAGTGACCTCTACTTTTTCCTCAAACCAATAGGATGTTGAATTTTGTTTATTTATTTTATTTATGTTCTTGATTCAGTTTTCTTAATGGCAATACTGTCATGGCAGTCATCTGATCTCTATGTATATTTTTAGTGTGTGACGACCTTTTTGTTGGTCCCTTTCTGGTGGGTTTTTTTCAGGTTCGACTAGAAAACTCTGACCAATGTCTCAATTTGGTGAAGATTTCCCCGCCTACACCTCTTATATTTGTGTGTATGTTTGTGTACTGACCCGTTTTTGGCTGCAGCCAAGGACCAGGAATGTCTCAATGCTGTTCTCCTTCAGATACGCATTCCTCTCACCTCCAAAACCTGGCTCCACCTCATAGTCCCCATTCAGATACTGCAACGTGGCCTTTGTGATGTGGATCCGCCTGGCAGGGACGAAAAGACCAGGAAGTGGCTTTATGTGGGGTGTTTATTATTATTATTTTTTTCACATTAAAGGCATACACAGGGGGACAGCAGGCATATATTAATAGCTCCAGAACTGCTGCTGAACATAAGTCAGGAACATGTTAGAAATGAATGAAACAATTTCTTTTAATTTGTTGTAAAACAACGTTCAAGAGCGCAGAAAGCTTTTCAAGTCAAGTCTCAAAATGGCCTTATCACTTGTACTTCTTGAAGTTCAAATATGATATTTTCATAACAGGAGAGCTTTTAACAACCTCCGACATCAGTACGAACTGTACCACCACGGAAAAATATGAATTCCAGACAGCAACAAATTATTTTTGAAGCAGTAGCAATTTAAAAACATCAAAACAAAACAAAGGGTAAAAAAATGATCGCAGTAAGTAAGCATTTGGAGTTCTTAAAACACTGTGATAGTTTTTACAAACTGTAAACGCTTCTCTCGCTCTCACCCTGCTTTGCCTCCCGCCTCCATGTGATTGGCCAGCGTGACATCATTGGACCACACATCAAACTGCCACTTCCTGAGTCCCAGCACGCCGCAGTGCACACGGCCACTGTGAATGCCGACACGCATGTTAACGTTGACCCCTGTCACCTCACGCACCAGCCTGGAAAACAGAAACACACACACACAGACACACACGAGTGTCTCATCAGCAGTGGGAGGAATATGCAAAACACTGTAAACAACGCAGAAACAAACACCACATACAGGTGCATCTATACACTGTTTTTACTCACGAGATGGCCTCTATCATGTCAACACCCATCTCCACGCAGCAGTGGGCGTGGTCAGCCCGGGGTTCAGGCAGCCCGGACACGCAGTAGTAACAATCACCCAGAATTTTAATACGGAGACAATGATTCTCCTGAGGAAGAAAAGACAACAGGACAAGATAAAAATATAAATAAAAACACATATCCATACAGGAAGCACTTCATACTTCTCACCTGCTTTTAAACTTAAAACAAAGAAACACAAGAAACAGCAAAGGATAAAAAAAAATCCACTATCAACACTCTAAAACAACCCCTTAAACTGCCAAACTATCCCTTTTAGAAACAGACACAAGTAACGGAAGACTGCTTACCGACGCCAGTTTGTCAAAACGGGCAAAGAGCTCGTTTAGTGTCATGACCAGCTCCTGAGCCGTGCACTGAGACGCCAGGCTGGTGAAACCCTCGATGTCTGCAAACAGAATACTGAGGACGAGATGAAGAGGAGCAAAAACAAAACACAGTTAATCCTCGATCATGAGAGATAAAAACCTACGAAGCTGATTCAGTTTGATTTAGCTACACCTCAGCGATATACTATTGCATTATGTTACTATCAGGGCAGATGACCTTGAGAGAGGAAGGGTGTTTGACCTTAAAGCATCTGTGTGTGTGTGTGTGTGTGTGTGTGTGCGTGCGCGCGCGTGTGTGTGAGGGACCGAGTGCACCGTGTTTGCTCAGTGCTGTAATTGAATGTGTGCTGAAGCTTTCCATCTTTGGGGATTATCTTATCTTGGCTGCTGGTGATTAAGTATTCCCTCACTAGTGTTAATTAGCCTCCACTCTGCCAAACCACTCTACCGTCTTCTGACTCTGTGAGCGCGCTCAAACATGTGTGTTTTTGTGTTTATGTGTGCACCAACGTGAGTTAGCCATTCTTAGGATGAATTTATGGTATGATTTTGTTTATTTTCTCTTCATTTTATGGGATTAACAAAATCCTAACAGGCTTTTTAATGCTTTACAATGTCACATGTTTTTCAGTGTATCATGATATGACCTCTCTTACAACAATTATAGAAAAGAAAGACAATTTAGTAGCTAAAATCTGAATTCATGGGTTAAATGTTACGTTAGGTGTTGAGGCCACACGCCCGGCTGACCTGACATTGTCGTGTTTCTGGATATAGATCTTATGAAACATCATGTCTTCCTTCTTGGCATTGATGTCAGCCTTCATCTCCATGGCAACATGCCTCGGCAACACTGAAAGCAACAGACGTTCCTGGAAATCACAAAAAATAAACAAGGAAATGCAGATCTTGTCAGTCACAATTTTGTGGTTACATTTCTATATATGTGTTTGTGCCTGTGTTCTTATTATCCCATTATTTACAGAGACATTTAGAACTCATATCTTAGAGTGAGTAGCTCTGTGTGTTTGTGCTGTGGTAGAAGTCCAGATTTAGGCAGACAGGACGTGTTTTTTCTGATTTGTCTAACAAGTGTTGTCAGTGCATCCAGAGCCTGATATGCTGCACTTTTCTGCGCCCCAGATGTTATCCTTAAACTATCAAAAATAAAAGGGTGCCCTTTCCTTTCATTATCATGAACATGTCGGCATTTTTCTTTCCATCGTTCACAGAGGAACATCCTGTCAGCAGCTGAAAATACTTATCCTATCCATTTGAGAGACAAAAATATGCTTTTTAGTCCTCTGGATTCAGTAGCATGAGCTAAAAACTACATTTGTTTGAGGAAGTTACTTATTTCATTAATTCAGTTTGTCTGTTGGCAGGAGAACACAAAGATTAATGGACAGATTTGCATTGAGTTTGCAAGTGAAATTTTTCCCAAGTTAGAAGCCTTAGACAGATATACATATATTTCTTTATATAGTTTTATATAAAGATGTCTTTTGTAGGACCCAGGATTCTGTCGGAGCACCACACAGGAAATGGATGTCGGCACTGAGCGTGTATTTATTGATACCCTGTTTTCTGGGTTGGTCTATTGATGCTGATCTCATATGCTTGTTGCTTCATTTTATGGACACTGTGCTGTGAGATGGTGCTAATTCTTGGGTTTAGAATAAAACAGCCACTAGAATGTACCGCTGTCATGCCTTTATAGTCTATTGCTTGTTATGCCTCTCTTCAGCCCTCCTCCATTGTTGATAAAGCCTTGGCTGGCTTAAGAGGGCCTCAACTTCCTGCTACATCTCATCATACTCTTCGCTCAAATGTTATTCATGCTATGAGCGAATTTAAAGCCATTTATTAATTTAAACATAACAACTGTTTCAAACAACTTTTGTGTCAATCTCTAGTTTTTGTTGCTGCTTCATACTGAACCACATATAGTTCACTTTAACTGACATACATCTTTACAAAAAGAAGAAATAAATGGACTGTGCAGGCCGTACGCTTTCAGAAAGAGTCAAAACATCACTGCTTTCAATAATGAAACTGTTTGAGTATGGTGGTGTTGGTGACGAGCCCTCCTCCACACCAAAAGAGCTCATCAACAGCCAAACCAGGAATCAGCAAAGGTTCACATGCAGGTATATGTACTCATAAATGTACTCGTGTACATCTGATGTTCTTTTTCCTGGAGGACGTGCTTGTGTAAGTGATATTGTTCCAAGTAAAATGAGGGTGTTATATAGAATGTAGATAAACTCCTGACAATAAAAACGAGTCAAAGGTGTTTCCAGCGTCTTGGAGAAAGCAACCACCATGAATTAGGAGTGTCGCTAAATGTTGCAACATCAAGATCAAAAAGTTATGTTCATTTCTAGTCATTAAACACTGACACTGCAGAGAGACTCTTTGTGTTCTGTTGCAAATAAGTGCTGGGAGATAGAATTGTGTGTGCAGGTTTACCTGTTGTTGATTCTCCCTCTGCAGATGAAGCCGGGCCTGAATGTATCCTCTGGTCTCCTGGAAGGCTTGTCTCTGGGAAACCTCGGCAGGGTAGTGGGTACAGATGCCAATGATGTTGGTGCACAGGAAGATCAGGACATTAGCACTCACCTGGAGAGAGTGAATGGGGGGGGGGGGAAGAGATTATAAAGCATTAGAAAAGAAGAAGGAAGAGGAATAATCAAACATGCACTAGCAACGCAGCTTTTACTGCTAGAAAACGGTCTGTATTAGGTACTTTAATCTTTGTAACAGTAGCGGCAGTGATGCAAACAGACTCAGAGATACAGGTGTTCAACTTCACTTCCTTCCATAAAAGGACACAAAACGATAACTGACGGCAGGGTTTGTGTTACACTCATTGTAAGGGTGAAACTACGACACAAGCGGTGTGAGTTTCATTCTGCTGTTTACCTTTTTTGTCATTCTGACATTTCAGTTCTCTGTTTGTCTCAAGAGACTCAAGACTGTTTGTGCATTAAGGCGCCTTTACACTGTGGGCCGTGTGTGAGAGGAACTTGGTAAAATATTCCATCGTCAGTCCAAAAATAAAAGTCCTAAATCACAGATGGCCGGTTTGAAGCTTTGCCGACCAAAATCGAGTCAAGACAGATGGTTTCCAGCAGGCTTCAGGAAGTAACAGAAACACTCACATCCTGTTAGAGCCAATGCTGATTTAATAAAATGCTGGCTGTTTTCTGTCAGCTATGGAGTCTGAAATAAACAGTAAAACAACAAATTAAAGTACTATAGAGGCAAATAATTCAAACAAAAAAAGCATGTTGTGTACTTTTGTCATGTTTGCTGCAGGACAGATAAAAACAGCAGGCCAAGTGCAACCACTTGTTGCACTTGGCAAAAACATTAACACATAGTTAAAAATCAAACGAAGCCAGAACATCATGTTTCATTCTGGCTTCGCTTCACTAGCTACTTGTGCTTTTTAGAGTCATCTCTGACTTTACTTTACTTCACCCCTACACTCCTGTCCGAACTCTCAGGTCATGTGACCTAAGCAGAAGCTCAGGGGGGACAGAGCAGTCAATTGCTGCCCCGAGGTTATGGAATAAATTGCCTTTTTGCAGTTAGACGGTGACCAACCATGACCTAAAACTTGTCTTAAAACACAATTATACTTCCTTAGTATTGAGCTACTGCAATATAGAGATCTTACTTCTTTTTAGTGGATGGTGGTTGTTTTTAATCTGCTGCGGTGTGGCATGTGATCTGCATGTGACTGATTGTCAGGGCTACACGTCCATACAGCTATTACTCTAAGATTCTTAGAAGTTCTTGTGCCCCTAAAGCCTCAGTAAAAACACCAACCTTCTTGTGATGGATGGTAAAACCCTCAATGTGTTTTGCAAGTAACAATAAACCGGTTGCATAAATAGATCACAAATGCTCATAGCGCAGATCACAGATGGAATATAGTCCATAAAATCTGTAATCTGTAACATAAATGCTCTGAGCAAATGCCTGCTGATTAGAGGTCTAAATGAAATCTAAGTGGTACTCTTCAACCTGCCCAATGGAAGCACATGTCTGTTTTTTTAACATAACGTTTGATCGACAGTTTATTTGGTTGCGAAATGATTGTGATCAAACTGCTACACAGCAACCACTCTGCAGGTAAACAGACTAGTATTACTGGAATAAAGGCATCATTATGCTGTTCCTGTATGTCCACATTTAAATGATGTTTCTCATAATCGTGAACAGACTATTTGTATAAGCCTTTGGATAGTCAAAATCCAATCTCTGTACAGATGCCTGGAAAAGTCATCGTCTGCCACCATGTAACATTTATTAATAAACAGAATAAACGTTACATGGTGCAAATTCAGACCGAATATGAACTAGGACTTAAACAGATTAGAAGACTGCTTCTTCTGAATATTTATATTCATTTCATATATATTTATTTTTAAATAATTTCTCCAAAACTAGTAACACACACACACACAACCCCGTTCAGCTATCTTAGTGAGGACCTTCATTGACATAATGGTTTCCCTAGCCCCTTACCCTAACCATTAAAAATGAATGCCTAACCCTAACCCTTACCCTATACCTAACCATAACCTAGATGTAACCCTGACACTAAAACCACATTTTGAGCCTCTAAAAGGCCTTCAAACTTGTGAGGACCGGTGAGTGCGTCCTCACAAGACAGCTAGACAGGATTACACACACACACACTTCCTGACAGGAAATGGTCCTGATTGTGGGATTTGTTGTCCCCTCTACCCCTCACAGCCCACTGACCACTTATTAATATTTGCAGCTTGGCTGTGTGCTGCTATCTTATTTTGAAGTGTTTGTGGTTTAAAGCGCTGCTGCCATGGGATAACCCCCAGTATCCAAAAATAATAATACAAATGTGCCCAAACGCATCATGGGGATTGCTGCTGACCCCACATAAGGCCACTTCCTTCAGAGATGTGCTCTTGTTTACAACTTAAACGTGACGCCTCTCACGGTAGAGGATACACTTAGACAGTAACAAAGGTTGTCTGTGCACCAGAAGGAAACCCAGAGATGATACATCCTGCATCAAATATCAACAGGAGCAAAGAAACAGATTTCAGGCCTGTAAAGTGGAAACTTCAATCCAAAATATTTTGTCTGTGTTACGGAGTGGTTTTTAACACGGAAATCTGCTTTCCAGTCCTTCTGCTTAGTGTCTTTCTGTCACCAAGTGTATCACACACTGACATCTTCTGGGTGGAAATGGAAATACACAGAGATACTTTGTGCTTCAGGTAATGCTTTAAACATACCTTAGAAACAAAAAAACAGACAAAACAAGACCATGAAAGAGCAAAGACAGCACTTTTCTTCAACTATGTAATAGTTATTTTACACTTACTTTGACCCTGTTCTTTATTTTATCTATGCAAACACATAAAAGATTCCTTATTAAAAGCTTGTTTAAAAACAAAACATAATAGAAGTCAGCAAACCTTTGTGCACTGTTAGGTATTTTTGGAAAACAGTTCAAGAATTTAGGCGCTCCTGAGTCCCGTGTTGTCATGGTCTCTGTTTTAATTGTTGGTTTAGTTGTTTCTTTGTGTTTTTATTTACTCCTGCCTTTTGTGTTGCTACCCCTCTGTCATTGACTTGAGTGTTTCAAGTCTCGGTGTTAGTCATTTTCCCTGCGAGAGGCTCGCGACCTGTTCGGGATTCACCCTGAACAGAGCCCTGAATTTGATAAGCAGAAGATGGATGGATGGATGGATATTTTTGTAAATGATGGAAACTGTAAAACCACAACAAGACATTTAGTGTTATAAAGTTAAGATAAGGGTTATAAGCCAGAAGCAGCCATTACTGAGGTTTGGAATGCTGACTTGGGGATCCAGAGACCTACCACCATGCTCTCTTAGACTAAAATTCATAAATACTATTGTGCTCAGTATAGTTGTTGATACTGACATCAGTACAGTCAGCTAAAATATTTTATATGCTGCAAGACCATCAGGAAATGATTTTCTGTTAGTGACATACAGAAAACAGGTTTCTGGACAGTGGTCAAGCTGTCACTAATAGATTGTTACAGCCTCCACGTCTCTAAAAACAAGACAGGCCCTGCAAAAACTGGAAAAAACATAACAAGATTTGGTTTAAAACCTATTTTTTCCAAACCCTGTGATGGACTAAACCAATTAATTATATTATGGTGAGAAAAATAAGAGCCAGAATTTGGATTTTATGTGATTTTATGTTCATATTATTGAAAGTAAATAGAGAGATTTTACATTACCTGACTTACAACAAGGCTAAGACTAGGTTAATGCTGTACAACGAGCACCTTAGGCCTGTCATAACACGTGGCTCGATTTTGGAAATGCTGCTTCACAGCACGACGTGAATTAGAATTTGTTTGGTTACCGGACTCGGTAACCCAAAAGAGATTCTTAATCTCAAGACTTTCACTTGCTGGTTAAGTAAAGGTTAAAAGAGTCTGAAAACACATTTCTGCAAGAACTTGTTATCCTTTAATGTTAAGTAGTGCCTTTAGGGTGTCCGTTTAGCTCACTGAGTTGAGCAGGTGACCCATATGACGTAAGGCTTGGGTTTGAATCTGCCCCGAGGCCGTTTACTCTGTGCCTTCCCAGTTCTGCCTCCTCTCCACTGTCCTAACACAATAACGTCTAAAAGCCCCCCCAAAAAAAAGAACCTTTAAAGGTACAGCCAGATAGCTCAACCTTTGCAGCTTAATAGACTAGGGTCGTTCACATGTGGAAACGGTACTTTAAAGTTAATGCTGGGAATCTTCAATCTCGTTTTCCAAAATTATAACACATTTTTTAATCCCATTCTCAGACAGGATCGACTATTCCTCCTCATAAGTGGTTTTAATTTCTATCCTAATTTCTGAAGCGTCACTGACTTCTTTAAACATTCTGCACGTTATGTGTTTGTGCATTTCTTTTATTGCAGCTTTATGATTTGTTTACAATTTGATTTCTTTCTTTTTTTTTTTTTTAATTTAATTTTTATTTAAGTGTACAAATTGAGAGTACTTGCTAAAAAACAGAACAGCCTGTCCCAACACTGATCAAAAGAATCATGCTTAAGTAGAGAGTTTGCATGATTAAATATATATATATAAATATATATATTGCAGCTGGAAAGTAATTCTAAGAATAGCAGCAGAGGATTAAGGTAAGCCAAGGTGACATAGTTTACAGAGCATCACAGACATGAGAATAGAAGCAGATGGGTAATGGGGACAGGAGTTTAAAAAGAAAGTAAACACGGGGCAGGGCAAAACAAAACAAAACAAACAAAAAAAGAGAAAGAAAGAAAGCACATAATGGATAACGCAGATAAAACTGAAGAATGACAGATGTTGAGGGGAGGAAGGAAATTAGTGGTTAAAACAGAAGCGGCATGAGGAAGGAAAAAGAATGTGTGGATGACAGGAATAAGAAGCGTCCCAGTAAGAGAGGGAGGGAGGGAGAGGACAGATATGGGCCACAGTGACATTAGGCAGATGGCTCAGAGCGCTCAGCTCTGTTTACATTACTCTCACTGTTCAAGCAAAAACAGGCATGAGACAAAAGTGAAACCTGCAGCACGATGCATGTCTGCAGGTGAGAGCGGCCCGTCGGTCTGAACGTGGGTGCAGCTGAGACTACATGCGAGTGGGTCTTCTTTCCAATATTTAATGAGCTGCAGTATTTATCTGTTGAGATCCATTTAACGTCCGCATCGCACTCCAAGCGTCTGAGCGTGCAGCCTTCAAACTAATTGCTTGCTTTTCTCAAGAGGGCACAGGCTAGTGCGTTTACAGAGTACACAGTAAAGACCTGTGTTTACGCAACAGCACTCCACCTCTTTAGCAGCTCTGCTTGGCAGCGTTTACCTGCTACCTGTAAAAGGCCACCACACCTGCTCGTGTCCTCTAAGTTCAACAACACCCTCATTTATCTAAGGGTGTCACTTTTCCCAGTTTAATCCGGCGCCATTATAATCTCGCCACTACGCATCAGCAGGTGAGATTCACGACTGGACTGAATTACCAGCTCGGCTTACAGCCCACTATAAACGTTATATTCGGTTTGCGAAGACCGAAATGTATCACGTCACTGGAATGTCATATAGTTTTGTTTTTGCCATAAAAGCAGTTGTCATTTTCCCGTGGGTGACATGATGGAAGCAGCCGGCCAGTCTGTGGAGAGGACCTCAGCCTAATCCCTGGATATCAAAATGGCATTATGTAAGAGCTGCTCAGATCTACACAGGAAAGCCAAAACAGCAGTAACACTGGCTATTCTACAGCATAGATTAAAATGCACTTAGTCACAGAAAGCCCCCATCAGCTTACAAAGAACACGAGGGTATAATCAATAAATGATTAGCATGACTGTATGGATGCATTGCTGAATCAATAACAACCTTAGTACAAAACAAGTAGGGTGTTGCTCTCATATTAACCTCCAGAGTTAATATGTAAATAAAAAAAAGACTGCATAATTATTTATCAGTAATAATCTAAATCTATTTTTAAAAAAAATTTAATTATTATTATTATTAATAATAATTATTATTATTATATATTAAGTGTATATTTATTGATTATAAAAGTACATTTTTTGCTATGATAGAGGAGTGCTTAATTAAATAAATATCAAATATGGCTATGAAATTTTGGAAAAATGCAGAAAACAGTGCAATATTAAAGAACAACAATATTAAAGATCTACTGATGTCAGAACATCTGTAAAAACTAATGCTCTTAAGTTTGAAAAATTCTCTCATGTAAACATCAAATGGCTTCAGCTAAGAATTGGACCTATAGCTGATAAAGAAAGACTTTCATCTTTTAAAAAATAAGCTTAAATTCACTTATATTGAAAAAAGAAAGACAAAATGTAAAAGTGAATATGGTTACAAACCTCATTAATTACTAAAGAAAAGTAAGAATTGCTGTCTCTGCTAAGATGATGGCTCATAATTATGATTAAAATTAGCTGCACTAAGCATTTCAACTGCAGCCTCTCAGCAAGGGATTAAAGTCCGTAGGAGTCGTCCTCTGGGGATCACGAATGTTTGTACAAAATGTCATGGAAATCCATTGAAAAGCTGCTCGCATTTCCGTCCCCAGAGCCACGCAGCCAGCAAGGCTAAAATTAAACACACACACACTAAACAAACAAAGTGCTACATTTGTGTCTTCACTTGTTCTGTATGTGTAAGCATTTGTCACAACAGCAACGCTACACCTTTTCTTCTCCTCCAATCAAAGCGAAGCTCCAAAGCTGCCAGACGAGCAAGCGAGAATAAGAGGAGGGGGGGGGGGGTTAATGGAATATCCAGAAAATGTATTTATAATTTCTCTCATCCTTTTATGATGGGTTCAGCACGGCGGCCATTTACTTTAACAGGAAGTCTGCGGTCCTGGCAGCGAGCCTGTAAACATTGACTTTTAAGGCCATCGGGCCCCTTTTCAGACTGACAAAGAGTGTTCTTTAAAGAGGAGAGAGAAATGCGTGACAATACGGACAAATGACATGTTTGAAAGTGTCCAATGAGACTAAAACAAATTTAGTGCAACAGAACGGCATTATTTAAAACAGAAATATTTTTACATTAGCAATTGATCACACGGTTTCAAATCCAGGGAAAGGGATCTCTTGTAGCTGCTCAGCTGCACACACATCTCTACGAGGGATTTAAATGTTTTTTTTAGCTTCAACTTTGGTTTACTTCACTGTAGCAGGAAGCTGTTATTAATGAAAAATACTTTAAATCCACAAATTAGAAAGTTAAAGAATAGCTCATGAGTATGGGGGAGTATTTACCCTTTAAAAGCCTGATAAAATTCCTCAAGAGGCGGCGAAGAACAGAAAAAGAAAACAGAGCAAGGGTCCTTGAACTTTCGATGCCAAATAAAAAGGAACCACACAGGAAAGACGCACAAGTCAAACACATTTAGTGAGTGTTTGTTATGTGTCGGTTAAACGATGGTGGTTTGTGTCATTTTTATGCTGGTTTATAGTATTTTAACCTTTGCCGAGGCGACTGTAACAATTCAACAATTCATTCGTCTGTGTTAAGAAGTTTTAGTCTGATTAAAAAATATTTAGAAAAGTGAAATGAACTGTGGATGAATGAAATGTGCAGCAGAGCCTTCCCTCCTTGTCATTCAAGGGCCCCTTAAAATGTTACCAGGAGATTCCAGGATTTTTTTTATGGGGTGACACAGGGGACACCCAGAACAAGGCGAGGGGGGAGGGATACTTCACTGGGACATATTATCCCTACAGAGCACTTCACTCTCAGTCACTCTCAGAGATTGCGGGGTCACTTCTGGTTCCTAGCTTACAAAAGCAGAACGGGAGGCAAAGCCTTCAGCTATCAGGCTCCTCTCCAGTGGAACCAGTTCCCAGTTTGGATTCAGAGGACAGACACCCTGCCTAGTTTTAAAACAGACCTCAAATCTTTCCTTTTTGATAAAGCTTATAGTCAGAGCTGGATCAGGGGAACATGAATTATTCCTTACTTATGCTGCTTTTGGCTCGGACACTTAAAATTTATTTTCCACTTCCATCTTTTATGCATTTCCGTGCATGAAGTTTTGTATTCCCTCTCCCATAGTTTGTTTTTTGTCCTTGTCTATCTATACTCCCCTCCCCCTTCCTGTAATAAGGGTGTTCTTCCTTCCCACTGTTACCAAGTGCTACCATAGGGGTTCATTTATTCTCGAGAACAAGAAAGCGCTCTGAGGTAACTTCTGTTATAAATCAGCACTATATTGATAAAACTGAATGGAAATTAACTGAATTACAAAGCTAGGGAGCTTTATCCATAATAATAAAGCATTTATTAGTAGAATTTGTTTTTTAAAACTGACAAAAAAGAACCCCAAAAAGTTGATTCTGTTCATCAGCTTTTTGGGTTTTATTTTACCTGGATGATTGAGCGTGCATCAAGACAAGATATAAATCCCATGGAGGTTCAGACTTAGTGGAGTAGAAGCAGAAAGTCAGATAACATAGAAATACTAGTAAGCAGTATTTCTACAAGTACAAATATTTCCGTAAGGTACTAAGTTACTACTAGCTGAACGACACTAGAGGGCTATGAGATTTTGAGGGGGGAGAGAGCAGTTCCACGCCATTCCCACCGTCTTAACATGCACCTGCCTTCAAACAGGGTGGACTTTGATTTTTTTTTTTAAATGGAAATATAAGACGTATAAGAAAAGATGAGGGTGATAACAGGTTTGGCAGAAACTGTTTTTACTGTTGACTCAGAAAAATCCAGTATTTGTAGTGCAAATTTAAAGGCCAAGAACAAAGAAAAAGTGCTGCGCAGATAAAGGAATTAAATTACTTAACACTTCACTCCTGCACAGACAGTTCAGTGAGGCTGATATCTGGCACTCACAAGCCAGTTTCATTACAAACCACACCCCCGCCTCAAAGCAACTAAGGTTACAGTGCAAAGTCCAAGCGTCTCTTTCTTTTCTTCTCGGTATGCTCACATGGCGCAGCAGTAGGTGACCTGCCACCCCCTCCTTTAATCCCCCATCCTGCTCCCCATCCTTCTTAACAATACTCAGCCCACACCCAACCCGGTGCACAACAAGGCGTTTGTGTGCATGAGTGTACAAAACTATCAGATCACGGATGACCTTAACTAAATTTCCCACTGACACACGATATTACTACTACACCACTTTATTTATCCAGACCTCTTTAAGTGACAAGTCAGTTGACAAAAGGCAGTGAAATGAAACAGAGCACCAAAGGCTCTCTCGCTCTCTCTCTCAGGATGTGAAAATTACACCTTAAATCCATTTAGACTGGCTGTAAGCAAGAAAATATGACGTGTTTCATCTTTTTAACCGAGATGGTCAGATTGGAAACAAGCTTTGCTGTGACGTCCATACAGGTATTATGTTCGGTCTCGTGACTTAACGTTCAGGTAAAAAGAGCTCATTGTTGGCCTTGTTCTACGTGGAAGACAGAGACCTGATGATTTTCAAATCAAATTCAAATTCAAATTTTATTTGTCACGTACACAGTCATACACAGTACGATATGTAGTGAAATGCTTGGACAACTGCTCGTGACCTAAAGAAAACAAAAAAGGAAAAGGCTATGAATAAGATAGGAAATAAATATGAAAAATTAAAAAGGGTAAATTTAACTAGGAAGGAATAGAATATAAATTAAGGTTAAAAATGAAATAACTGTACAACACAAATTAGAATGAAGGGTAAATTTAACTGGGAAGAATAAGATAAAGATAAATATATAAATTAAAGTTGAAAATAAAATAACTGTACAACAAAATACACAATACACAATATAGAACTATATAAGAATGTATGAAGAAAGATTTTTGCATATATCTCGATGTTGTTCAGGCATCCTCTCCTTCCCCCTCTCGCTCTTCCTCAGCGTGAGCTTCTCTCTCAGTCTTGTGAAAGGTTCTGTTTAGTGCTGGCCCGAAACTTACACCCACGGAGGCTGTGAATTATCAGAGATGGCAACGGAGCCTTCACTTAGCAACTATCACCCACATTCCTCAGCCTCACTCCAATGACCTGCAGTCCCGTCCCCCCCCCAGATTCAGGGAGGGTGCAGAGTGGGGGACCAGCCGAGGAGGGGGAGGTAATGTGTGCGAGGCTTGGCTGGTGTCTTTGTCAACATACCAAAGTCAGAGGAACATATTGCATTTTCAGGATGCCCTGGCCCTGATTTCCCTCCTATGAGCAACTCTTCATCAATATATATATATATTTATATATTTTTTAACTCACCAAGTCATTGAGAAGCTGCTAAAAGTTCACTTAGAGATTAAAAATGTTCAAGATGAATACATTCGATCGACGCACCTTTCAGATTTTTTGTTTCTTAGGTTATGCATTAACAAGCTTGTATTAAAGTAAGATTCTTAATGCAAAATGAAATAAATGGGACACCGTTCCTCTCTATCGGAATCATCTTTTGCATTTGGTTTATAAACCGTCATAATTTTTTATTTTAGCACTTCATTGCTATTCATTTCATCTCCGTTGTGTTATGTGCTCAGCAGTCACTTAGTTGTGCCAAGAAAATTTTCCCCACAGCATTACATCATCACCTCCAATAGCATTAACCGTTGATACCCTGCATTTTCTAATTGAGAGTGGAACATATACATACATAGTGTTAACTGTTTATTTAGTCTAAGCCAAAAGTTTGAAACTCTGAGAGCATTTTAACCTTCTTACTGACAGACATCACCCACGGCCTGCCACACTACACCAAAGTAACAGATGAAGCATTAACTGACACCATTACATTAAAAAAGTTCCTGTTTTTTCACAGTAGATTATCATTATTGACTAAATCAATAAACTAAAACGAAATAATAAGCAATTCATTTAAGTATCTAATGGTCTGCTAACTCTTAATTGTGTCTAGCTTGTAATCAGACATTCGAGTGAACAAACACACAGCTTAAACTTTTCCAACATGTACAGAAAAATTAAGCCCAAGCATCTGTCCGTGAGAGTGGCTTCGCAAAATGTCAATTAATCGACGAACTCTCTCGACGTCGCTTCACCTCAAAGAGCTTGGTGTTGTCCCGAAATACACTGAGAGCATTTCAAGGAGACAAGGAAAAAAAATTATTTACCCAGAGCGAAAACTGCGCGACAAACAAGATTCTGAATTTATTTATTAAGACTTTCTCCCAGAGGGAGTGGTGAACGATGGGATATTATTGTGGAAACGATCCCAGCAAGAGTGCAAGTCATAGGCTATCAGCCTTTGAGAAGCATCTGGAAGTCCTTAGAACATCTGTGTTAGATCAGGCTCTGCAAACCACACTCTCGCACCTCAAACACAATGACAGCGTTTCAGTCCCCACAAAACCTAAGAGTCTCTCCCGTAGGTTGACTCTTATCTTTCCTCGAGTGGGCAGATTATTTATTTCCATATTCTTTCATTTCATTTATTTATTTATTTTTCCCGCCTGCTCTGACTCGCGTTCGCTGTCACTTTCAGCCTTTGTGAAAGAGTCTGTGTGTGTTTGGTGCCAGGCAGCTGCTGGGTTTGTGTACTCAGCCTGAGCCTCATGTCTACACGCAGCTCACACTGCCCTTATCTGAAATGACCAGAAACACATCAACAGATAAATATTCAAGCCCCGCCTGCTCATTCTGCTCCCTGGCTCGGCCGGGTGGTCTACGAGCGGAGCGTCAGCCGCTGAGACACATTTAACATCTTTTTAAACAGTTTGGAGAGTGGTCACCCGTGCAGTCCCGTCGTGCCTGTAACTTGTCAGAAGCAGTAAAGTTGTGATGAACAGCAGAGCAGAGTTTCCCAGGAAATCCTTTTTTCCACGACACCTTTAATCAAACTGTTTAAAACACAGTTTCCAAATTCTGTCATCCTGTCTGTCTAAAACTGACAAGAATCAGCGTCATTTAAACAGAAATAGCACTTTCTCGTGCAAATACGGTTCTGTTTGCTGATAATAAAAGTACAATGTGAGCACTTTGCATACTCGTCAACAAAACATTTACCAGCTACAAAAGATTTTCAAAAAGTCATCCACTCTCTTCTGTTTGTCCGTTTCTATCCAAGAAACAAAAACAGATCTGATTAATTTTTTTAATATAGTAATTCGCTTTGTGGGATTGCATAAAACAATGTCCTTCCATGAGTGGAAATTTAAGTATGACTCAAAGAAACAGTGCTTCAGACCAAACACAGTCTAGGATCATAGCGCCACGTTTACTCAGAAGTCATTTATGCAGATACCTTTCCACCAGGCAAGAATAAACCATTTATTCAGTATTTATTACTTGCAGCTTGCATTAGTTACTGGATGAAGTGGGTTTTTAGTATATTTACAGTCAAAGGAAGGACTTGCTGCAGTCCTATGAAAAACGACACCACATCTCACGACTTCATAGCTTGTAGAACCACCTTTAGCACCAGTAACTTCATATAATTGCCGTCTATATGGCTTCATCAGTCTCTCTTGTTGTGGAGGAATTTTGTTTTCCTGCATTTTACACTATACTACTTTACAATACAGCTTCAGTTCACTGAGGTTTGCGGGCATTCATTCATGCATAACTTTGGCACACAGAGGATTTCATGGTTGACTCAACGACTGCAAGGTGCCCAGGTCCTGTGGCCTGAAAAACAAGTCCAAATCATCACCTCTTCCCCTCTGACTGACAGCTAGCTGTGTGAGGTGTTTGTGCTGACACGCTGTATTTTGTATTTTTGCCTTGCATTATTATTTACGGTGTTATTATTCTGGTCAAAGATCTCCACCTTGGGCTTGTCTGTCCAAAGGACAATTCTATAGAAATCTAGTGGGTTCAAAGCTGGGCAACATTGTGATAACACACACCTGAATGCTCCAGACCAATAAGACAGCTTTTATATAGGTGCTCACACTTGCTGATGATTAATTAATAAAGTGCAACAGATTAGCAGCACCTGGTTGCTATTTACCCACTTAATTCCCATGGAAGCAAAAAGGAAGTACTAAGTTTTCTTAGTTTTAGAGTTATAAATGGGGGAAAAAAAGGAAAACCGATGGCTCATGTTATATCTGAATACTTTTACGCAACTGTTCCTGCTCTCAAAAGTAACTTATTTGCAAAGCCAGCAACAATATGTTTGCTTGTAACAAATATTGTTTTGAAGCTTGACTGCACTACCAGACCAACTCTTTCACTCACTCAGATGTCTATTAATAAATCTGCCTGCTGGTTTTAATGCATTAATGCCAAATCACAACAACAGTCGCCTCAAGGTGCTTAATATTGTAAGTTAGACCCTACAATAATACATACAGAGAAAAACCCAACAATCATATGACCCCATATGTGCAAGCACTTTGGCGACAGTGGGAAGGAAAAGCTCCCTTTTGACAGGAAGAAACCTCCGGCAGAACCAGGCTCAGGGAGGGGCGGGGCCATCTGCCGCGACTGGTTGGGGTGAGAGAAGGAAGACAAGACAAAAGGCATACTGTGGGAGAGCCAGGGATTAATAACAGGTATGATTCAATTCAGAGAGGTCTATTAACACATAGTGAGTGAGAAAGATGACTGAAGAAGGAACACTCAACGCAAATACTCACGTGAATTTAATATGAAGCAACTTATTCTTACTGAGCATTTTAAAACTCCTTACCCATCAGTTTTTGTAAGCAGGGACAGAGACAAGCTGGGGGTCCTAACACTGAAAAACTATGCAACACACACATTTCCTTTGGCAACCAGGCGGGTGTGACTTCTGTGGAGAGAGTGCGACTTTTAAAAAAAAAAGAAAGAAAAAAACAAAAAAAGAAGAGGGTTCTGGCACTAGTGCTGCAAAAACCTTTTTAATTTACTGTATTTTGAGTGAACCCTCATCTGGGACTCTCCTCAGCTCTTACTGGAACAGTGGCGCGGCTGCCCCTCTGTTGGTCTTCCATGGTCTCTTGTGTCTGGGGGCCTCTGGATGTCTGGAGTTTTGATCTCCTCCATACCTGCTTCACACCCCGGAGGACGGGGCTGTGGCCCTCCCACACTCCCTAGCAGATCGTTACATGGAGAAACCTTTGGAATACAAGCGCGCTGATCCACACAGGTATGCACACGGGTGTTCACTGCTCGTAGACCCAAATTACACCTTTCTTGGCTGCTACTTTGAAGCACATCTGTCCTGCGTGCTGCACAAGAACATTGAATATTTAGTATTTACTGCTGTTTACACTTAGCTAGATTAATGCGATGGTGTTGTGTTTAGTATGTTGCTTTGTTTTGTTTTTTTTGTCTTTTTTTGCTTGTTTTCTATTCTTCTCTCAACAGGTGATCCAGGAGATTTTTATTTTTTTTCTCCCCCCTTTCTCACTGTCCCTCTCCCCTTCTGTTTTTCCTTTCCTTCCTCTTTCTTTCTCCCTTTCCTATCCCTCACTCATGTCTGTCCCGTCTGTAACATCTGAAAATAAAATATAATAAATAATAAAAACAAAGATCGACCAAATGGACCAATACGGCAATGCCACGATGATCCATTTGGCAAAGTAAATCCATTGGGTATCCTTGTTGGTCTTCAGACAACAATTCTGATGGCTAAAGAACCAAATGGGACAGGCGAGAAAAAAAAAAAAATTACTGTATTTTAATGGCAACAAAATCTGCATAAGAAGAAAATCACACGATCATCAAGTTGTCTGGAATACGTGGGACACCCCGCAACGACGCAGGGCCCGGCAGACTGAGGAATAACTGCTGTGATAAAACAAAAAGCCTCATAGAGGAGTTACATCAGTATTAGAGGAACGTAAAGGAGATGCAATTAGCAATAAAGCCAATTATCGGCACCCAGAAAAGAAATCTGTATAAATAACAGAACCGTACAAGGCCGACGTTTCAAGCAAGTGAACTTTCTTTAAAAGCTGTTTGTCTTTAAGGCCTAAAACACGCTCGCTGTTTCCACAGCAGTTGGGGTTACAAAGATGCACAGTCATAGCTGACCAGAGATAAGCTTCTCTGAACCAGACAACTGGCAAACAACATCCTGTGTATCCCTCCTCTCGACTCCCCACCACCTCCACTCATATGACCTCTTCCCTGTCATCGCCATGTTTAATTACGGACTGTCTCAATTCGACAGCAGGGGGGAGGAAAACAAAGCACAAATCTATCCGAGCAGCCGAACAGCATCGTGTCTAGAAAGCACAGACCCCCCTCCAATGGCTGCCCCCCCCCACCCGAGCTTTGTGGTTCTCAGAAGGAGAGGTAAAAGGCAGAAATCAATTTTGACCTGATTTCTGAAATGGGTTTTTTTCTCCCATCTTCACTTGAGGCAACGGTTACCAAACTGGGTCTTGGCTGCTTGAGTCGTAGTTGTTTCCATGGCAACACTGGACCAACTCAACACGAGCACTGAGGGAGACACTTAGCGATGCTGTTTATTCCCCATCAGTCTCAGAAGTGATGCTAACTCCTTCCCCTGCACTCTTACTGGTCCACAGATTGGCATACTGGGAGGTGTTGGTGGTGTTACATGTGTGAGCATGTATGTGCATGTGTGTATGTGCGTAGTTAAGTTAATGCAGGCAGCTATGAAAAGTGCTAACATCTTTTGAGCTTTGACTACAGTGGCTTTATCTTAAAAATGCAATCATTTTTACTGGATTAGTAGCGTGGAGTACTAGTAAATAATTCTTAAATTATTGTTTAAATGTTACCCCCACAGACATACCAAAGAAAAAAAACAACAACTAGAATTTTATAATGACGTGCCGAAACAAAATTTACTACTAGGTACAGTTAGGTCTGAACACACAATCTTTGTGTCTGTCCAGCACAAGAGAGCATTTTTAAATGATTTAACGGCAGACTTTTAGCTTTAATTCCAACATTTTTGCATTTTTATACACAGGCAATCATTTTCAGAGCGTCAGAATTAACTGGGCAGTCTAGCATAATTTCAAATATAAGGATTGTTTTTAATTACTGGATGAAAATCCTCTGTAGTCAATGACTGCCTGAAGCCTAGAATCCAAGGATACTATCAAATGACGTATCCATTGAGTGTTCTGCTATACCTTTTTTGCAGCTGTCTTCAGTTTCTGCATGTTTGCAGGTTTCGCTGCATTCAGTTTTGTATTCGATAACTGAAAAGCGTGTTCTATTGGGTTGAGCTCAGGTGCTGACTTGGTCGTTGAAGAATATCCCATTTCTTTGCCTTGAGAAACTCTTCAATTGCTCTTGCAGTATATTTTGAATCATTATCTATTTCCATTGTGAGGAGAAGCTCACTTGTCTCAATCGGAGCGGAAAGAATAGCCCTGGACACTTCACAATTTATCCTGCTACTTCTATCAGTGGTCCATGCTATATAACTGCTTCTACCATGTTTGATGGGTAATGAGGTATGTTTTGGGTTATGACCTGTTTCTCTTCTAAGGTAACAAGTTAACCTTACTTTCACCTGTCCAAAACTGTGCACGCTCTTTTGTTTTCTGGTAAAGCCTACTCTGGCCTTCATATTCTTGGGTGTATCCAGTGGTTTGCACCTTCTTGTAAGCCCTTCTTGTCTCTTGAGTGTAGACCTTGACAATGACAAGCTTACCTCTCTGAGAGTGTTTTTGACTTGGTTAGATGTTGTGAAGCTACTTTTCTTAACCAAGGAAAGAATTCTGTCATCTTGTTAGGTCTTTTGGAACTTTTTTTGGGGGGGCTCAAGCTTTTATTATAGGAACAGGATGGTGAAACGAGTGATGGTGAAGCAGGGTGAAAGTGTGGGGAATGATGTGCAGGAAATGGTGAAAGGAACACTCAAACCCAGGCCCTGCAATTGCCTTCAGTACCAACATAACAAGACGAGCTACTATATGGCTCTACCAGTGTTTCCTCTTTTTAGGAATGATTGTTGATTTGGCCACTCCTGAAATTCCTATCTCCCTTATCAGTTTGTTTTGCTATATAAGCCTAATAATAGCTATCCTGACTTGCACTGGCAATCTCTTTAGGCATCATATTTAAAATGACAGTGAAAAGCTATAAAATGCAAATTCAACACTCCAAATCAACCAAATATCCAACTACTTTTGAGCCACTGAAAACTGGTGACTGTGTATAAAACATGGTTGTAATTCCTAAACAATTCATGTAAAATGTTCACAAAACCCCTGAAATTAAAGGTGAACGTCTACATTTCTGTCACATATCGATTATTTGATTTGGTCTACAGTAGCAAAACTACAAAAACTCTTTGTCCAACAAAAAATGGAACTGTGGAACTGTGCCATACTAAGCACTAAATAACTGTATTTGATCATTTTCCAAAGTCAAAAATAAATTTCCCTCCAAATTCTCTTCACTGTGTGTTTTCTGTGCGTGTCCCATCCTGGTTGTGAGTAGGGCTGAACGATTATGGAAAATAATCTAATTGCGATTTTTTGCCCCAATATTGCGATTGCGATGCGATATGCGATTATTTTTTAAGGTCTTTGTCTTCTGTATTATTAAACAAAGACAAGCAATACATCATATAGTATGGCCAATACTATATTACATTAATTTTAAACTGTTCTTTCCTGGAAGACAGACCTCTGTTATGATGACATGAGGTGATGCATGAATTGATGACTGACATTTTTATTTAACTTCTTCAATCACAACAGTATATTTGAACATACACAATAGTTTATTTTTAGCTTACAAACATCTGAGCATAAAGTGCTGACAAGGAACCCTGGTGTAAACATTAAAATGAAAGTCAGTACAATGTGCAGATTGCAGAAATATACATAAAAAAAAAAAATCAGTGGCTTTACCACACTCAGTTTTTCGACATCTGTGAACTACTAGACAGTCATTCAATTAAAAAATAATATTAAATAAATAAAACTAATAAATAAAAAATACACACATCTTACTGATCTCTGCAGTCAGTAACATTACACATAAAGTGCAAACATAATAGCAATTGTATAAACACACACACAAACACGCCTTTAAAGTTTAAAGGCGTGAAATTGGACGGTCTAGTTCTGATTAGCGTCACCGCTGTCTCGGTGGAGTTTAATAAACTCGGCCGTCTGCTTCTTGCTATCTAAAATATAACCAGACACTGGTGTAAATTCTCGACTGTCTCATACTTCTGTTTAATAAGTTTTCTGTTTGACGTTTAGTCAGCTGTGTGAAAACCAAGGAGGAACCCACCCGGGGGATTAATAAAGTTTTATTTTATCTAATCTAATAACTTTAATCTCAGCCAAACCGATTTACTCACGAACAAACAAAACACTGAAAAAAGCCCAACAATAACATTTTTAGGTTGTCTAAGTGACTTATATATTACGTTTAACCCGAGCAGCGAAACTCCGCGGTGATCTGAAAATGATGTGCCGGGAGTTGTGCCGTTCTCGGCCGCATCAGTAACCCTCGAGCTCCCGGCTAGCTGTCGAGCTGGTGGGTAGCAGACGCCTCTGAAAACGTCGAAGCACTTTTGCAAATATGGGATATCTTGATAAACCGAGCAGATATTTGATGTTTACACAACTACTTTCTCGCCTGAAAATATGTTAAAAGTTTATTTTGTGACCCAGAAAGATTAGTATGAGTAATTTTAAAACTTAGTAGCGGCCGCCATTGCTGGAAACTGGAGTTTGGCTGGGCCGCGCTATGAATTCTGGGATATGGTAGTAATTTGGACAGCCTTATAATCGCAGTATAATCGCAGCCTTTGCGGTTAGAAAATTGCACTTGATCATGTCGCGATATTATCGCAAATGCGATATATCGTTCAGCCCTAGTTGTGAGCCTAGCGTACATGTGACAGGTAGCCTCGTTAAAATGCTGCTGCCGAGTTAAACACACAAATTATTTATCAAGGAGGCTGTGGAAGGATTACGTGCAGAGAATATCAGATTCTGCTCCGTTCCTCTTTCCCTTATTCTATAGCTGCGGCTTTGCACAGGTGGCCATCGCAGGCTGACGCTTCTCCCACTGAGATCCAAGCGCCCCCCGCCCCTCATCCTGATGCATGATGCGCACACAGGGTTACTCCAGCACCGGGAGATGCTGAAACTGTAAACAGCTGATATGGTCTGTGTGAGGTTTCCTCTGATGGAAATGCATCTATTCTCTGTGAAACCTCATGGAAATTTGAAAATTGAGTAAACAGCCTTTCGGAAAGTTTGACGTGAAACCCCAGGGGGTTTGCATACTCTAATCTTATCTAACAAATACAAAATACTTATTAAATAAGAGCTAGACAAGGAAGCCAGTGTAACAAATTGACTCAGGGTCCTCGTAGTCTACAAGGAGGCCTGATTTGCCCTCTGTGCTCTTTCTTAACCCGCCATCTCGTCTGTGGCCAAAACTCAAATACCCATTCATCTACACACAACTTTAAAAGATAAAGGAATGGTTGGGCTATCTGTGATTATACAGCGTTAGAAGCCTCTACCCTAGTGAGGCTAGTGTGTTTCAGGGCATGTGAAAGAGCAGGCCAATGTGTATCCACAGAAAAGGGGGATAGAGTGACCTGCCCGTTGCTCTGACGCAGGCTCTGATAAGACTGTTCCATGTGACGCAACAGTTAGCAGAAACGCCAAAGGCCAGGTATTTTTAGGAACCAGTCTTTGACCTCTCACGGCACTTGTGTCAACAACATCTCCACGACAATGTTGGCCATTGTTAGTGGCCGTAAAGCAAACAACTCTGCTGTGCGAAAGGTGCGAGCGTGAGAAGATTGTGCGACAAAAAGAAGATCGAGGGTGCAAAAACAAAGTGTGCAGATTCAAGCGTGCATGCTGCATGTTTCTAATTTAATGCCGAGCACGGAGGTAGACAAGCACATGTCAGTATGGACGCAGAAACGGACACCCACACACAGGCGAGCAGGACCATTGTTTTGTGATGTTATTTCCCAAAGAAAAACAAAGAGCAGCAATTCTGACAACATTCAATAGAGGGGAGAAGGGAAGGCGTAAACCATAACAAAGCGTGCGTGTGTGCGGGTGTGTGTGTGCGTGTGTGTATGAGTTGACAGGGGACATGTGTACGTACTGTACAGTTACAGCTAATTGATTTCAGCTGAGGAAGTTTGAGGAGCACAGACATCGTGACACAAAAACAGCAGAGTGAAGCTCACGCAACTCACGTAACAGGGCGAACACGAACCATGTTTAAACTGTTAGTGTTTGTTTCGTAAGCCTTATACAACAAGGTCGATCAAACCGCCACATTTTGTGGTTTACAGTGCGAGGCTGTGCGGAAAGAGATGATCCTCGATTCTACAGCTGTAAAAACACACCTACCAAACCAAATCCAAGAGCAATAGGGAACAACCACAAGGTCTTCCTGTGTTTTGAAAGGTTTGAGGACCAGAAATGTCATGGGTTGAACAAAAAGTACCCCCCATACAGCGATTACACACTTATGAGATGTCTCCAAGAGTCTTAGCTGGTCTGAACACGTCTGAGAAATGTTACAAAAAAAGCAACCCTGAGCAGAACACACATCCTAACACTCACATTCATGCAGAAATTTGCTGTAACTTCATTAAAGGTTCTTTTATTTTGACGATGGCATATTAAAGTTGCTCCATAGTGCAGTGATATACAGTTTGCTTCGGAGAGGAGACACAGATCAAGGGCGTCCAGGGTGGAGCTACCCGCTATGGCGACCCCTTATGAGCCAAAAGCAGCTTCTTCTTCTTCTTCTGGTGGTGATATATCCTACTTAACAAGTCACAGTAATACAATGTTTAAAGCAGTAAAGGTCTGTCTTTTTTAATCATCATCCACTGAGTTATAAATGCATAGAGACAGACAAGCTAATTTAGCTTTTCACCTTAAACTGTTCAGTTTGCCAGTCAAAATGTCAGTTTATAAAAATAACCACAGCAAAACCATGAATCTTTTTGTGCCTTTGTTTTTCATGCAATAGAACTCTGTCTTTGAGTAGAGTGTTGCAGAAATTTGTCTTCAAACCCACAAATTATTTTATATTTTTGCACTTCCTGTTGAATCCTCATGAAGGTTTTTTTCAGTGGCTTGTCCATAATTTTGGACAATCGTGGTTCAAGTGAACAACGCCCCCAGGCCAGGAGACTGGTCCATGATCATCTGACAACCACCAGTCATGAGGGAAAAGTAAAAGGTGACCTTCTCCATGTCCAATCCTTAGCAACCCTTGAAAAACTACAGGCAATCTGTTGTTAACCACACCAATCATTAGGTTTCATGTGCAGCACTTTCTTTGCATCTGATTTCATGCAGCAAAATCCAGCAACCTCCAGGAAACAACCAGCTGGGAAGTACACATTTTTCCTGAGCATCCGGTGGTTATATCACATCCAATATGGACAATAAGACTTCACAAAAGCTTGAAACGCTTTCATTTTGTTTTACAGCACAGAATCTGTACTAAATATGCCACTTGTGAATTTCAAAGCCAACGAGCAGCTAAAAGAGTTTGAAGATGACGTTGGAGACGTTCATCACATCCCACACGGGATTTGGTGACTATGAGACTCGTAGTGACACTAAAGTCCATTTATTGCATTTATACTTCAAAGGTATTGTTAATTTTTAAAGATTATCCTGCTGAACAAAAGGTGTCATAAACTCTTATTTCCCACAGAACAAATCTTCCAAGATGAGTAGACTGTGGAAAAAGCCCATTTACTTCCGTGGTTAACACACTGACCATTCATGACACAAACCCAGCCTCAGTGGATCACAAGCTAGTGTACTCTCAGTGTTGGTTCCAACCAATGTTCCCTCTAATTTTTCATGTGTCTGAGCGAACACACAAACTCCCTGAGCGACCACTGTGAGCAACAGCAGACGTGTGCACTGTGGTCACGCCAGCATCGAATCCATCCAAGTCACATGGTTTATTAAAATAATCAAATTACAGCATTTACATTTATGTTAGACTACTTTTAATTAACTGCTTTAGCCCACATACAATGAAAATGTAAAAAATGTTGTTCATGACCTGTGTAGCATGTTAACACTATTGGAAGTAAAAATAACTTGAACTCCAATTTTGAAAACACAACTTTCTTTTTTTTAATAAAGCTCTGATTTGTATTATGAGTATGAGTCTGTGGTCTGGGAGCGAGTCCTGTAACTCTCGGTCTGCAAAATACTGTAAATAATGACCAATGTTGGGCAATTAATTATATAGTTACTTCTTCAAAAAAGTAACTGAGTTTTGCAAACATTAAAGTTTCTTGCAGCTGTTTACCTAAAAGTGCAGCCAAGGCGTTTTTTTAAATAAACATTTCAAACTATCTACAGAACAATCAGCTGTTCTGCATCAAATCTGATGCCACACAAATTATTTGTGCCACTCCAAAAAATAATTTCTGTCCACTATGAGATAAAGGAGAACAACAGCCTGATACCTGCAGGCCTGACAACAGGAGATGTATCACTCCTGTATCACAAGTATAACACACAGTGAAATGGAGCGTGTCAGGCTACATTTCACTGTGTGTTATACTTGTATAACTATGCATGTGACAAATAAAGAACCTTGAACCTTGAACTCCTGTAACACCTGTAACATTCAGCAGTCGCCTCATTGTTCAAATCTCTCACATCTCAAACACCGCTGTCACTCCTAAAACTTCCTCCCTTCCTAAACAACTAAATGCCATGTTGCCATATAATTTTTTTGATTGGTCCACATGGTAAAATTTCCAACAATAGGAAAGGGTGGGGTTTTTTGGTTTTGTTTTTGCTCACAGGTGAAGAGTGCTTTCGAGCGTTTTCCTTATAAAATGCCGTTTTTACCGTTTCTTCCCACAGTAATTAAAAACAACGTTAGTATCCAGGGGAAAAAAAAAGACAAACATTGTATATATTTTTATCATAACTCTGGTTTTACGTGGCCTATCGTCACAATTTAAAAACTGGTATAAAGTCCACACTTTTTCCGTCAATTGTTCCGTCTGTCCTGCTAACATCTCCAACGGTTGTACACGTTGTCATTAACGTGGCTTCACTCCACATCAGCCACGCTGCTTTGCTAGCTAAGGACGCTGTCATAGCCTGTCAACAACGTTGATTAGCTGCGTATATACGAATGTGAATCACATCATTAGCTGCACTATGGTATAAGGTGGCATCGTTCTAATCCCAAACTGGAGCAGTCAGTCACTTACTGACTAACACTGCAAAACAGAACTGTTAACGTATTTATTTTGCGCGTCCAATCTCATTGTTAAGTTTGCAGATGACACTACAGTGCTCGGACTTATATCCAACAATGATGAGACAAACTATAGGACAGAGGTGCAACAACTAGAGTCATGGTGCCACGACAATAACTTGGTCTTAAACACCAAAAAGACCAAGGAGATCATTGTAGATTTCCGGAAGAGGGGTCATAACAACCATCTGCCTCTCTTCATTGGCAGTGAGGCGGTGGAGAGGGTGAGCAGTTTTAAATTCTTGGGGGTAACTGTGACCGAGGACCTGTCCTGGGGCAACCATATCACCTCAGTTGTACGGAAGGCCCAACAGCGCCTCTACTACCTGAGGAGACTGCGGAGCGCACACATTCCCAGATCTCTGATGTTGAACTTCTACAACTGTGCCATCAGCAGCGTTCTGACGTATGGATTTCTAGTGTGGTTCCCCAGCTGCACCAAGGCCGATCAGCAAGCACTCCAGCGGGTGGTGAAAGAAGCTGGCAGAATTATTGGAACAAGTCTGCCAGAGATCAGTAATATCTTCCCCACTCGCTGTCTGAGGAGGGTGCACAGTATCCTGCGGGACCAACATCACCCTGCGCGCCACCTTTTCCATCTGCTGCCCTCAGGGAGAAGGTACAGGTCTATACAGGCCAGAACATCCAGACTGGCCAACAGCCTGTATCCACAGGCTGTGAGGCTCCTGAACTCTCTGCCCCCCTCTCACGGACAATAACCATATCCAACTTCTTAATAGCAATGAACTGGTCTGCATTGGTGCATCATATCTTTATTCTCTTCCCCCTCCTGCCCCCCCCCCCCCCCCTCTTTCTTAAATAGATAACTATCATATCTGATATCATATCTCACAGTACAATAATATTGAATGGGTTGCATTGTTGTATTTTGTCATGTTTCTCAGGTCTTTGTCTGAATTTCTACGAACATTATTGCTAAGGATTGTCTTATTGCATTGGAGTCACACTGGGTTAAATATGTACACTTGGGTTTTAAGGGGTATTTATTATTTTCTTCTTTTTTTTGGGTTGTATGGAAGCCCCAAACGCAATTTCATTGTTCTTGACAATGACAATAAATAAATAAATACTAAATACTAAATTTTAATTTCAATTCAGGTTAGATTTTTTTGTGCGCAACACAGATTTTCTGTGCGCAGAGACCGTGCCAGCAGTGCGCAATTACGCTTGTGCGCAGCTTAGAGGGAACATTGGTTCCAACCCTGGGTAGGGTCAGAAAGGCCATCTGAGATGAATGTGCCATTGTGACCCCTTGCAAAATAAGCGAGCAGCCAATTTTACTTTCACTCAAGGAAAGCAGGGCAATAAAAATAAGCCATTCACTGCCGATTTGAAAATGTAAGACCTAACCAGGAACCAAACACCATCTTTTACTAAGAGTCTCAGTTTTAACCCGTCCAGACTAAAACACAGTTTTTCTGACTTATGCCTGATTTAGACTTCTGCGGGTAATCTAAGTCGTAAATTACAACGTAACCAGAAACCCTTTTTAACTCTTTGCTGTAACCTTCCGAGTTGCAGGTAGTCGCAGGAAGGTTACATTGCAGGTTTAAAAGAGGTTTCTGGTTATGTCGTAAGTTATGATGTAGATTTCTAAATCTAGTCTAAATCAGGCATACAACAGGGTCATCAGTGGTTCCAGCAGTCTCAACTTTCCAGGGTGTATCCCATCTCTCCCCAAGATTTAATTCTACCTGAGTATGCAGTATAATATCTGCTTTCTATAAATACTAATCTATGCAGGAATAATAACAGCAACAATTTCCCCAAACTTTATTACTTTTTATTCATTAACAACGTTCTCTGTGGTTTCAGTTCATCGTTTCTCTTTGACTTGATTATGGCTTTAAATGATTTCTGCAAGAAGCAAATGAAACTAGGGTTTGATGCGGAGCTGCTCAATTTATCTAATTGTTTCAATTTCAATGATAATTTTGGCATCCATTGATATTTAAAGCATGGCAAGTGAGAAAGATTGAGTACTGCACTGCTTTAGTTGTTAATATTTCTTTAATTCTGCCTTTAATCAAACCATTTTCCTTTATTTTTGCCTCTTCATACATGTCCAAATTTAGCTATAAGACTGAGCTACGATAACCTCAGCCAGTGATTTATTTCTGTAGGTTTTCAGGTAAAGTTCAAAGAAATCCACTGAATTACAAACAGAATTTTCTTCATTTTTTAGCTTAGCATATCAACTATGCTAACCAACCCAATTTATGTGATGCAGATTAATCAGCTTCACTCTGACAGAAAATAAGGGAAGTGAAATAAGACATCTAGAGTCTAACAAACTCTCCACCCTAAAAAAAAACAAAAAACAAAAACACTATCTGCATTTACATCATTCGTCATGCCCAGTTTTCGAATCGCCTGCACCAATCACCTGTACTCATCCATCCAAAGAGAAAGCCGGTTAATGAGTTATGGGAGAAAGAGGAAATAGCTGCAGGCAAGCGTGAAGCAGTGATTGATGACACTGAATTAGCTGGTCACACAGTACACAAGCGACCTTAGGAATTAACAGCATAGCTGGGCTGCAGCGATCTCATGACTTTCATTCACGTAACGATGGCAAACAATGTAAGAACATGTGATGGATTACACTATGATATATCGTGCCTGATGTGACAGAGCACGCTGTAATTACTGAGTTCCCACGAATCCCTAATCTACTCCTGTGCTACAGTAATTAATTTATAATAAACAATCACAATATTATAACACAGGAGTCGATAAATGCATTACAGTAACAATTAGTTAAGATTAAGCCTAATATCCCCCTTATTGTTTCTTAGTAATGGCCTTCCTATTTTGTTTTGCATAACTTTTCCCAGAGGAGAAGACAGCTGTAAAACAGCTAAGGCACTACAGAGGCCAAACATCCACCATATTGCCCCCCCCTCTCTTTCGGCCTCACCCCCGTCACCCCCACCCTGAGAGAAAAGTACAAAGTGTCCCTTGTGTGAGAGCACAGAGACCTGAGTGATACTGCTTTATATCATGGTATTCTCCCACTGTCACACAACAGCACACATACGCGCACACACTTACAGCCGTCCAGCTGGGGCGGTTCATTCAGCCCACTGACCTTCAGTGAGCCCCTAGGTCCTTGGCATGACGCACAAACAACACACTGTACAGCGAGACCCATAAGCCCCAAAGTCCATGTAAATACGCACATACAACGTGGTGACAAAACCCAGCAGAGCCGTTTACAGTTCACATGCTAGCCGCCCCATCAACAGCATGATGTCAGTGTTTTAAATGCAGTCAGGGATATGACTGAGAGTCAAGTTCAGTCAATCTACAGAGAAGTTTATCACTATACATCCAACGTTTCGTTTTGCTTGCATATTCAAAACCTCATTGTTTCCCCTTTTTTAATTAACCCAAAACAGTTGGAACCTGAACGTAATTGCTGTTGTTGTGAATAAATATTTTATCTATAGAGTGTCGGGTAGGTACATAAAATTCCTATCACACTGTAGTAAGGCTCAGTTTTACTTTTGCCTAACAAAGCAACAAACTCATAACTAAACTGACCAGTTTCGGCAATGTGTTTTATTGAAATTAGCTGATTTTCAATAGAAGTTTTTGAAAATGACTAATTATTTCTGCTTTTTTAAAATCACACTGCAACAGAAATTCATTACAAATCTGCATTGTCACATCATAGCAAAAACGTCCTCGGTTTGAATCCAGTCTAGGGCCACTGGGGCCTCTCTGAGTATTCTGGCTTCTTCCCAGAGGCCAAAAACAACCTAACATGGGGTTGGGTTAATTGGATGTAGATGTGAACGTGTGCATTAGTGGTTGTCTGCCTCTATGTGTTAGCCTGAGAGAGACTGGAAACCTGTCCAGGGTGTACTTTGCCTCTCTCCCAACAACAGCTGGGAAAGGCTCCAGCCCCCCAGTGACCCTGAATTGAATAAGCGGAGGAAACTGGATGGATCATGTAGAATATTTACACCAAGGATGCCATTTGTGTTCATATTTTCTGTTAATTGATTTTCTCATTGGTTTGGTTTGGTTGTGCTTGTCAGAAATTTGAGTGTGTTTTATTTTACTGATTTTAATTAAGTCCAGAAAAGAAACCTTACTCATATCAGTGCACCATCACCTAACTTAACAACTTTCAGCTCCATATTTTGGTTTTGCAACAAGAAACTGTTTCTGTTCTGTTTCCTGGCTCTTATATACTCTGTTTTCAGCCCTTACAGCCAGCTTATTCCATAAAAAAAATGCTATGAGAAACCCAAAGTACACCGTAAACTCTAACACAGAACACAGAAATACAGATTACCATTCATACTCACGTTCACACCTATAGCCAGTTCAGTTTACCACCAATGAACCAAACATGCATGTCTTTGGAAATACCCAGCAGAAATACCCAGAGGCCCGGGGTGAACATGCAAACGCTACACAGAAAGGCACCAAGTATATTTGAACAAAAACTGGATCATCAAATCATCAGGAAGGCCACTCCCAATGAATCTAACTTAGCTTGTTGTCTCCTGGACGTGTAAATACAGATTGTTTTGCAAAGGTGACATTTGAGAGATCACTATTAGGATGTTACAGCCTTCAAAGCATTTACAGATGTTCTACCAGAATGCAGTTTTAATTTAGATACCTCCTAAATCAATCTGAGTGCTCTTATGCTTCTCTTGCATAACGCCCAAGAAGAATAAACATGGGGATAAAAGCTTGGCTTAAAACTGTGTTTCTCTGACTTGTCAAAAGAACAAAAGTAAGAAGGTACTATTCTGCTGTTATGCAGTTTTATTACAAAGTAAGGTACTAACCACCATTCCTGCTGTTATTGCTATGGTATCTTAAAACCTGAGGGTTTTTTTAGAGAGTAAAAAAATGATAATATATCAGTCAATATGGTTTGGCTACATAAAGCAGCAACTTTCAGGGTTGTAGAAATAAAGCCAACAATTAAGTCCCAAAAACTGCAGTTCCTCTTTGTGTCACTTGAGGCTCTGGCTCCAAAGCTGAGTAAACCCTCACACTCCCTTGTTAAATGCTCCGCTTAAAAGCATCAAAACTACAAGGCCCTTTAGCCTCTATAGTTTGTTTCCTCCTCATGGAGTTAGGGGTGTGGCCACTTTGACTGGCAGATGTGGTAAAATAGACTGCTATTGCCAGCAAGTCACAGACTTCAGTTGGACCTCTCAACCATGGTTTTAGGAGCATTAAACGGAATTATTATGTTATTGTTAGCTACCTTAACAGCAGTATGTGTAAAACCTAAATGTGAAAAGGCCGCCTGTTTTTGCACCACCGTCTGCTGAGCCGCAGCTGCTTCGTTATCATTACTAAATGAATCCAAGCGCCTTTTTTTCTGTAAAACAGCTTTAATCTCACGACTACCAATACATCTGTAAGAGGCCAATACTGGCCATTAACAGGGGGGAAACCATTTGGGTTCCTGTTTGTGGTGGCGCTCTGCTTCAAACGGATCTGGTCATTCGAATACTTTTTAAATGTGGGAAAATGGCATTCTTTTTTTATTATTCAGGTTGGGGGTTAAAAACTTTGCTGGAGACCTCAGCATATTGATTCAACCAATGCTTAGCTACACTCTAAGCCATTTATAATGAGTGACTCACCCAAGAGCCTGTGTGTTTTAAGAGGATATGAGAGTATGAACTTGATCATGAACTTCTAAAAAACAGCAGGACAACAAATCAATAACCACAGAATGGGAAGAGAAGAAGGAGCTGTTCCCTTGTCACAGGGGTCACCACAGCAGTTAGCTCTGCATGTTTCATTTGGCAGTTTTATACCGGATTCCCTTCCCGCCACAACCCCAAAGGAGATCTGTATCTGTGGGCTGGAAATGAACCAGCGATCTTTCACTTGCCAAGCAAATATGTATGGAGACAAAAAAGCAACTACTGTTGGCCATCTGTGTCGCTTCACATGAAAAGCAAAGACACCACAGAACATTCAGACATCAGGCTTTTTACCTGTTTCCAAAGGAACTTGTCTTCCTGGTTGACCTGCCAGGTGGTGACCACGTGTATGATGGACAGCACTGCTCCACTTAGTACCGCCGCCCTCATCCTCACAGGCAGCAGAGTGTAGATGATGTAGATGAAGAACACGGACCACCAAATGCCTTCCGAAGCACTCCTGGGTGCCACCATGAGCACCCCAAAAACCTGGACGGACACTAAGACCCCGATCACCAGGTAACTGACCATCCACATGTAGTCCTGGTGGAAGCCATTGCGGTTGCACACTACCATTAGAGCCATAAAGAGTGCCATCGCCACTGAAAGGGCTGACGAATAGGCCACATGAGGGGCGGCGTGGACACAGTGGAAGGTCAGCATGATGCCGCACACGATCACAAGTACCCCCATGAGCATGGTCAAGGAGCTCTGGTTCAGCCTAAAGAAGTAACGCTGGTATAGACGCTCCAGTTTGCGGGACTGGAATTTTTTTGACTGGAATACTCGTACCACCCTGAGCCAGCAGTCCGCAGCCGTCACTACCCCCGCTGCGCCGTTGGGACCTTCGTCGCCCATGTCGCTGCTTCCTCCATTACATCCCCCTTTCCTCCCTTTTAACTCCCCGTCCTCAAAGCCCAGGTCAACCGATTTCAGCCCCACACCTTCGCTCGGAGCCCCTCCCCTTTTGCCATAGTGGTCCTCCTGCCATCCGCAACGGACGCCGAAGTTTCCCCCACCTCCCATGGCCCCTGCCCCCCCTCCGCGGTGGTGCTGATGGAGGGGGGCTCCGGAAGGGGGCTCCATAGCATCGGGGTCCCGCAGACAGCTCATGTAACGCGGGTTGCAGAGAGATGAGCCTCCCTTCCGTTTGGACTTCTTGCCATTGCGCTCCCCCCACGCAGTCTTGCGGTCGTCCACTCTGGCAACTAGGAAACCACTGAACCAGGACATTCTGTGTGAGCAGAGAGGAAAAACATTCAGTAAAAGAACAGTTCACATAACAGCCACAGCACTGATACCACAGTGGAGGACCAAAACACCGTTTTACTCCTCGCCTCGCCTGGAGTAGAGGAGTTGTTCGTTTACCTGTTGGGGTTCTGGTACATGTCCCAGCCCTTTCCCCTGCAGCCGGTTCACTCATTTATCCCCGTGGACAAAATTCTGAAGACGCAAGGAGGTGTTTTTAGGAGCCACGCTGCAGGGCCGCAGGGTGGGAGTGACTGGATGGGGGTTAAATGGCGCACAAAGCTCCAGATGTTTGTGCCAGAGCCAGTGATCAGAGACCAAGATTAATAAGATGACCAGTCTCTGCTGCCAGGCCTATCTCCACAGCTCCTGCTGGGTCTAAAGGGAAAAAAAAAAACACACACACACAGAAGATTGTACAGTGACAAACAGAAAAAGGTGAAGCAAAAAAACATTTTTAAGTAATCAGGTGAAACACACAAGCAGCCTGTCACTGATGCTAGTAGTCATACTAATAAACTCTTCTGACACACGTTTAGCTCTTTTAATAGCTCGTTAGAGGGGGGGGAAAAAGCTTCTCCATGCGCAAATTGACAGGAAATAAAATGCATCATACTGAGAGCAAAATGCACATAAATCTAATTTCCTGGAAAACCAGACACACTTGATATAGTCTGAAAATGGATTCAGAGCTGGGGGAGGGGGCCCAAAATAGCATGTAGGTGTGGGTTTTTTAAGGTGAACCAGAACCTGCTCCGTTTGACCCCCCCCCCCCACACACACACACACACACACACAAAAAGACCAAAAAAAAACAAAAAACAAAACACCCTCTGGTATAAACACAGAAATTTGAAGGCAGGTGGGCTTGAAGATGCAGAAAGGTTCCTTCAAGCTCTGCTGATAATCACAATCAACAATAAACAGACGAGTGAAAAATGGAGATAAATGCAGCCGGACAACAGGACACTGTCAAGACAGGAGCAGCATATACAACATGACAGGATCTGGGGCACGGCAGGATTAAATCACAAGTTGTTCACCTATATTTTCCCTTTAGTTGTACATAACACACACAGCATTTCATACATACATTTTCTTACATGTAATTTGTCATCTGGTTGGATAAAATTTAAAAGTAGGGATTTTTTGTGAACTCCAGAATAAATGAAATTAAACTTTTGGAGTTGTGCTTTTCCTGAAAATTGCTTCTCTCCGTCTAACAGGACAACACTCAGAGCACACTCTGTTTTATTAACCTTTAAAGACTTCTATGTATGTTTACTTTATGTGGTTTATGATCTCGAATATTACATCTCTCTTAATGCCATGAAGTTTAGGAGAAACTTTTTTTTGTCTTCTAATTTAATTTGATAATCATAATCATATTTTTATTATCAGTTATATTTGGTAACCAAAAGAAAACATAGCATATGGCACTCTAATGCCTGCCTTTATGTTACCTTACAAGAGAATGACCCCTGTGAGCTCCACAGAAGAAAGAAAATCGTATCCATGCATCACACACAAAAAGAAAATTTGTGTGTTTTAAGTGTTTTGGAAAATTCTGAACAATTAAAAGTCATAACAAAACATGAGTGATGGTTGGAAGTGGAATCTTCAAATTGATGATTCTTTTGCTGTCTTTCACATTATCTGCGCCGGCGACTTACATCATGCGATGGTATTAAAAATCTAACTTTCTCCTGAGTCTTTGGTAAGTTCAAAACAATCCTCTGGCAGTAAAAGTGTTTAAGGTGTATTTGGGGTTTTGCTTTCCTCTCATTGGGCTGTTAATGATTTATCCAGAACAATAATTTGGCAGCAAAATAAGCTTGAACCAAGGTACACATATTTGGCTAAAGGCACAATTTCCTGGTTCAGTTCGGTGAAGAAAGCTCGAGTTGCTGTAGGTGACTGACAGCTGAAATGTTTTTTGTTTCCATCATAAAGAAATACTATGACTATGACCAAACTTTTGATTGGTACTATATATACGCATACTGTAATATAACATGATAACCTCTTAACATGTACCAGGTAATCTGCAACCTGTTAGGATTGGGTTTTGTTGTGACCACCTGCTAAATACTCACATTTTCACAAACTAGAAAATTTTACATTTTAAAGCTTTTTCTTTTGGGTGTTTCAAGTGATCAAATAATCCATAAAAAAAAGGCTGGTCGTTAACCAAAACTTAACCCTAACCTTAGCCCCAGATGGCCTAACAATGACCTGACAAAGCAAGTTTCAAATAATGAGGTCAGCAATTCTATAAACCAACCCCTGACAGGCAAAAGCTTGAACTTCAGAATAATGTTTCATTTTTTTTTCTACTCTGGCTCTGTATGATGTCAACAAAAGCAGACATTTGTATTGTGGTCATGTCGGGCACACAGATGTTCCAACAGAAGAAATGAGCTATAACAACTTGTCTCAGACAGAGAATGAACTGAGGGACTGCACAAAGGCCAAGGAGATAGACAAGGATTATTTTCAAACTGCTTTGAATTATGCAAAGCTACTCTAGCAGAGTTCAAGTTTAATATTGTGAAGCTTGAAATGGGCCCAGCAACTTCCCTTTCAAATTACTGTTAATAAAAGTTCACTTTTGTCTGCTATTTTTGTTTTCTTGTTTCGATCGCAAATGCCTAAAGTAGCAAAATCATTAATTTCACTACTCACTACTGCATTTTGCTATACTGTGTATAAGATAATGTCTTGTTTAATAACTCATGCTGGCTTTAATTAATTATAGGATGGCTGGTTTAAACAGAGGGTGGCCAGTTTTTACAGACAGTGGTTGAACTTCAGCAATGATACATAAAGGATAACTTTGAATCCAGAGCCACTCTAGCTGAGTCCAAGAATAAGAATATGGATTAGGACGTGCAGTACTGTGTCTGTTAAAATGGGCATGTCTGTGGAATTAAATTGGGAATTTGTGCTGACCTGTTCAAATTTATTGTGTTTCTACCTGTTGTGATATCACTATTAGAGCTCTCATGTCATGGAAAATACACACAATAACAGTTTGGCGTTGTAATCATTCACTGTAAGCACTGTTACAGTCCCTTATTGAGTTATAAAACGTCTGTCTGCCAGATACCCTCAGCTCCGTAGTGCAGAGTCGAACGCATAACGCAGGAAACGCACAGCCGCTTCTGCTGCTGCTGCACCCGCCGCCTCCTCCTCCTCCTCCTCGGCCGGTATTTTCACCGGAGAGAGGCACGATGTGTTGTTGAAGCAAAAATAGATTTTCCTCGCTATATCCTGCTGCCTGCATGCGCCTTCGCTGGCACGTATCTGTCCGAGCTGTAGCCTATCCCTCCTCCCTGGCAGCGTATCGACAACATTCAAGGAGAACCACCAACACCACCTCACCACCCTTCTCTCTCTCTCTCTCTCTCTCTCTCTCTCTCTCTCTCTCTCTCACACACACACACACACACACACACACACACACACACACACACACACACACACACACACTTCCCTACCCTCTCCTCCCACCTCCACGGCTGCGTCCCTCGCTCCCCTGCACAAGGTCGACCAGCTCATGCCCATTTGCAAACGTCGCGGAGCTGCCAGCCGCTTGTGTTTGCATGGTGCCTGGCTGCACTCTCCGCCCCCCAATCCCTCCCCACTGGCTCTAGGACAGGCAGGGAGGGGAGGGGGGTGAGAAGGGGGGTGACCGACCGATTCCTAAGGGGCATTTTAAACCGGACAACTGGCCACAAACAGCGAGCATTCAAGTCACTCATTACGGGGCAGTAGACATGTCCGAGGGCGCGTATGCATGCGTCTCTTTCTCCCTGTGGTGCACTTCTCATCCAGAGGATAAAATGCAGGAAATAAAATAGGATCAAGCAGTTGGTAGTGGGTGGGGGGGACCAAATGTACGCTGTGGATTTTGAAAGGGCAATTTACGCATATTCTGCGGCCCTGTTTATCTCATGTGCGGATGATGTGCCTGCGATCCTGTGCCTAAATGCCATGCACAGACAGGCCGTGTGTGAGGGCCCGCATTCAAACAGCGTAGGCTTCTTGTTACATAACACCACGGCCTGTGTGACAACCATAGCGGGGACCATAAAACCATTCCGCCGCGTCCCGTATCTCAACTTAGGACACAACACGCCTCTGTCAGCGATTTATTCTCTTTTTGTCGTCCCCCCTCCTCCTTCTCCTCTTCTGTCCTTCAGTCTGCAGCAAAGCAATAGCTCACAGGATTAGTGCACTGACAAACACGAGTCTTGGGTAAATAAACAGATTAGCATTATATTTATATTATTACTGCTGCACATTCCTCAGCATCAGTCAGTGCAAGGAAAGCGAGCGATCGCCTACAAAAGAAAGAAAAGAAAAGAAAGAAATCCACCGCATTCGAAAGGCAATTAGCGCATAAAGAGAGGTGTTTGAGTTTAAAGTTATGTCATTAAAAAGATCCGAATCATTATGAGCGCCTCATGCGAGATGCAAGCCAGCCCGTCAGCGCTGTCAGCTGTGCTCGGAAACACAGGCGCACGGTGATGCGGCTCATCCTTTCCCCACTGCTACACAGATATGTTGTTTTTGGCCGCCAGTGGAAAACATGTACTGGCCGCGTATCCTCTGCCACCACCGCCGCCACACCGCCGCCGATGTGAAGCAGAGGCCTCGCAGCAACTGTCGCCAGCCATGTCATTCACTTCAGCACAAATGGAGTACTGACAGCGAGGTGGCACGGGCGTCTGCGGCGCAGCGCAACAGCGCCCGAGACGTTTGTGTGACAGGAGAACATATTTTATATATGTCGGCCTGCGGTGTGCAGCAGCAGCAGCAGCAGTTTTTAAAAAAAAAAAAAAAGGACGGACTCACCGAGATCATCTTTTTCTATCCGCCGACAGGAGCGCAGCACACGATCCGATTCGGCGCGGTGGTTGTCGGTGGTGGCGCCCAGGGTGGAGGACCATTTGTAGCCTAGCGGTCCAAGGATGGTCCGGTTAAATTGGTCACCCTGTGGTGGATCTCCTCCTGTCGTCTTCTCGCTCCACTCCCTTGCCTCTCCTCCCCCTGACCCTCTCGGCTCCCAGCACCACTGTCAAGACAGGGGGAGTACAAACATCACACTTCCGTATACGGTTTTCAAACTCAAATGCTGCTGCCGCTGCAGAAGAATCCTAAACGTATTTGACAGAAGGAACATTAAAAACTACACATCTTACAATTCAGAGATTTAGTTGATCTTAACACAGCACGGGTTATGTACGAAGCACAAAACGATCTGCTGGCAAACTGCGTTCCTAGGCTGATGTTTAAAGAGGCAGAGGTCAGTCAGGACCAATGTTTACGTCTGTCAAAAAGGGCGCAAACTTGTGGGGCTGCACGAGAAAGACTGTTTAGAACCTTTATTATTTTCTTTGCTCTTTTTTTTGCAAAATATAGTTATAAAATGTATGTAAATTATTGTTGTTTTATTTTCCCATGGATATTTTCTGTGATTATAATTGTTTTTAAACTCTTAATGACTGATTTATTTTGTATTTAGCATTAATATAAAAAACCGCTAGAATGTAAGTAAAAGTATGAAGTTGAAATCCCAGCAGAGGATTGGAAATCAGCCAGTGCTGTCACTCATACTCACACTGTGCATGCTTCTGATAAACAAACATTCAGTAGTTATCGAAGTGTTAGAGGCTCAGATGATCAGTGGAAAAGTACGAAGTGAAACCAAACTGATTGAAAATTATCTTTAAGGGTGAGAAACAAGCAGCATTTTGCTGATGCTTTATTTACCTGTAAATTCACTTGCACCCCTGAGGCCCTGAATGTTTTTGGTTTCTATAGGGTGACATCATAGAAAATGTTTTAGAACCACTGTTATATTTGGTGAACATAATGTATGTGACTCTTGCCAAGTTAAATCATTATAATTACAACTATTCCTTATACTTTGTAAACTTTGTAATATACAGCATTATTTCATTTTGTTCAGTCTGTTACTGTTACAGTCTTGGAGCAACTGTAACCACATAATTTCCTTAGGGATTATTAAAGCTTTCTGATTCTGATAGAAAACTTTTAACATTATTGGTGTGTCGTTTTTTTAAAATATAGTTAAACCATCCAAATATCTTAAATTTACAAAGTCTGATCACAGGATATAATAGGATTTCACCTGCATACTAGAAAAAAGCATTCATAATGAATTCTGTTTGAGTTATATTATCGCATTGATGCAAGCCAGCTGTTAAACAATTTGACCCCTAATTAAAATACAGGACTAATGTGATTCTTTGCAGGTTTTAGCCCAGTTTCAGAAGCAGAATCGGAATCCATTCTTTTAGTATTAAACTTCTTCTGTGCAGTAAAGTTCAAAGACCCATGATGGGTTTTTTAATCAAAACTATATTGCAAATAAAAACATAAGGGGCTCTAGACAAACATGAAGGTCTGTGTTTGTAAAAAAAATAAGCAATAGCTTTGAAGCACAGTTTACCTCAGTGTTACATATAGTACGCATGTAAGGATTTCTGTGGATGAGAACAACAGGCCTTCTTTTACAAACTAAAACAAGTTTTAGCAGCAAGTTAAACAATATTTTTGCAACACCCAGTTTTCTAATGATTAAGTTGATGAATAACTAAAAGAACTACATTCATTTATATAAATATTTAATGCATAGCTTCTTATCTGGGTGTTCATTTAATCTAGTGATCCAGTAATAAAAAAAGAAAAGAAAAAAAAAAGACCTTGACAGCAGCTAAAGAACATTGACTAAAATGAGTATGAAGGTTTGTTCTTCACGCCTATCTTGTTTTATTCCATTAAATCTCAACTATTGCATCAGCTTATTCACTTCTTGTGGTCCTCGCACGTTCCAATTGTGGCGTTTTCGGCTTTTATTTTGACATGAAAATCCTCTAATTTCCGGCGTAATGCTGTCTAACTTTGGCTGCTTGGCGCAGCTCCGCTCCGCCGAGGCGCGCCGCTGCTGCTCACACCACTCTCATTCCCGCTTTCAATCGGCACGCCCTCTAGAGGTGAAGTCTGCAGCAAGCCGGGCAGGTCAAACACCTGCTGTGATCTGTGAGAGAGTAAAGAATTAACCAGTGTAGTAATTGTATTTATTATCTTTTAATTTATGGAGACAGACATACAGCGAAAAGCAGTATTGTGTTAATTTGATCTCTGCAATCCCTTCTGTGTGCTCACATTGCAAGGATTTCGAAAGATCTCTTCAGGACTTAACTGTCTGAATTTTTATATAGAAAATGTGATTGTTCTTCTGTTTCAGAGCCATAAGCTATAAGACCTACACAACATGACAACCTTTAAAGTTTACCCAAAATGTATTTATTGAGGTATTTTTTTCAAGTGAAATATGAGAAAACAGATCAAACATCCTGGGTGCCAATGCTTGTTTCTTTTACTCTTTGTTAGACCAATGGCTTTACATTGAAAAGTCGGACTAGTTCCAGCTTTTAACAGAGCTTAAATGTATTTTTCAGCTGTAAAAATGTAACATGCCTATCACCTGCGTTACAAAGTTATAAGAGCTCAAACATGCTGGAAAAATGTTAAAGTTAAAAAAAGAACAAAATGTAGATGCTCCATGTACCCCAGGGCCTGTTACTCTGAAAATATGTATAGCTAGTAAAAAAGACTCATTACAGATTTGCATAGCTTCATTAAATATGGCAAAGTTCTAAAAGTACCAAACAAATACAGCTAAATGTGAGAGGGTCAGGTCAGAGACATCCACAGATTTTTTGTGTAATGACTCAAAACCAATGGTTTGTTTTCAGAATGGGGGACCCCCCCCAAAAAAAAAAAAAAAAAAAAAAAAGACTCTTAGATGATTAAAAAAAACAAAAAACAAAAATCTTAACAGTATGTTATTTCATGATTTTACACATGGTAAATAGCATATTTCTTTATGTAATTAAGCTATAAGACCTGTAGCAGCTCTATTCACATTATAATTGTATGGCAAGCTCAATTTATTATTACTACACACAAGCCTCATTTATGCTTGATATGTAAAGATCTGAAAGATTGTGAGGAAGAGATATTTTCTTCTTCGTCTTTGTAATCCACAACAAAGACGAAGGAGTTAAACTTTTTTTGAATAACTTATTCTTATTTTAAAACTGAACATTTATTTCGCTAGTGTATTTTGATTAATACTGAATTATTTACTCTTGCTTACATTTGTTGTGCTAATTAATATTTATTATATTGATTTACCCTAATTGGGTATATATGATGCATGTATGTATGATGCATTGACCTTTTTTTCTTAGAAAAAAAAAAAAAAGATCACGCAAACATTTTTCTAATACTACAATTTTTTCTATATATATTTAAAACTCTCTTAGTTAAAATATTTTGTTCTTGTAACATATTTCTTCTTGTTTTTAGAAATTAAACAGAGTAGTAGTTCTTGATGTGGCGCAGTTATATTGATTATTTTCTCTTTTTTCCCCCCAATTGTACTTTAATGAATAATTTATACAAAATAAAAAAAAGTTATATAAAGAGTTATATATTTGGATTAGGTTTAGAGTTAAAGTTAAGGTTAGGATTGTCACCTATTCCAACTTACATGTGGACCTCAGAGGGTTGATGCCTTCTTTGGAAGAATACAACCTGCTAAACGCAGTACATAGATGCATTCAAAACAATATAATTAGTTCTCTCACAGCTTTCTCTGTAAAAATCAAATGGAATCAGCTTTTAAACAATGTTTGTTCTGTATATAGTTTCCACTTGCTTCTGATTTAATTAAAAACAACCAAAATAATATAAGTTTACAGTAAAATCCAACAGCTCCTGTAAACTCTGTAATCACAGTCATTTCTTGGAGATGAACAGGGTTTGGTTTCTAAGCAGTGCCTCCTGATTTATCGTCAGTGCCTAAACTAAATCAGACAGGACACTACAGTGGTGTTTACAAAGGCTGACAACTCATAAAACTGAGCCTTAAACAAACAGAAATTAGCAGGTTACAGTGGACAAGCTTAAATTAACACTGGTATTTAAGCTGTAAACTTGAACTTGAGTGCCCAGAACACAGATGTACTTCACGCCAAGTCCCACAACCATCTTTTAAAGTTATGCCAGTAACTGCGATATAATAGACATAATCTAATACGTTACTGTCCTAAAGAGACAACACATGAAACGAATGCTAGATAACAAAAATAAATGAACTCCAAATTTTTAAAAGATGTTAGTTAAGGGTTTTTTGTGGTAAAATCGATTAGTTATAAAATCATCAGAGACTTGGTGGTACAACTTGTGTCCATGTCAGAATTTATTATGTTTAATATTGCACTTAAAATTTTTATCGCATGGAACATATTCCTGTCATTTTAACCAAATTAGCATAAACATATTGACACACTGAATTGTTATGTCAGCATAAAGAAAGCCGTAATCCTGGCCTCTTATAGCTCAAACTGGTCAATAAAAGCCATTCAAAGTTCACCTGTAGTTTTTAAAGTGCTTAAATAATTCAAGTCAAAGCTTGGTGTTGTTAAAGCTATGTTATTGTTTAGATTTAGCTTTAGGATCTTTGGTTTTCTGAGTTTGAATAGCAAACTGCCAGCTGGTGTCACAGGATACACAGACAGCTGATTGTTGCTAAGTGTGGCTAACTAAACATCTTGCCTTCTAAAGGTCTTGTTCATATTTAGGTCCACATTTAACAACAGGAAGAGAAACTGGATCTGCATGCATGCATGCATCTTAAAAAAGCCATCGGGCAGACAAAACAGCTACAGGATGGTAACTAATTTGAATAAAATTTGACTATATCACAAATTAAAACACCATGGATGTGTCACTTTTTGGGTATTTATGACTTTACTGAATTTACAAAAAGGTTAAAAATTGCCTGTAACTCAACTAGCTATAGAGCTGTAATGGGCTTTTTACAGCTTATAGTCCTTGTCTTTTAACATCCTCAATGTGAAATGATAACAGCAAAGCAGACCAACTCTTGACATACTGTGGTCTTAAAAGCAGGCAAACTATTGGAAGCATAACTTACAGTCAACACACATAATTCAGTTGCTGGCCATCTGATCACTTTATATTTGCACACTTTTAACTATTGAGAAATAAAAGATTTAACCCAGGGGTATCAAACATATGACCCACAGACCTGAAAACTGACTAAAAAAAAAAAAAAAAAGCCCAATCCAGCCAAACAGGATGACTTTGTAATGTAGACAAGGTGGGTGTGCATGGTTTCTGTAGTTTTCACTGTATTTACTCTAGGGAGCGTGGTGGAGAATGGAAAGGAAGTCATGAAGAATGGTGTCGTGCTATGAAAGTGGTTGTTTATCCAAGCCGGAGATTTGAATCACGATCACTTACATCACTTTCTTACTGACAAATTCATTTCCCATTTTCTGCTATACCACACCAAAGTAAGGTGGTTAAAATAAGGAGTGACTTGTAGTTACTGTAGAAACGTTTGTTTTGTTTTTGTAATGACAGCTGACTGACCAAATGTGGAAAAACTGACACATTTTGTTAAAACTAAACTTTTTTTTTTTCTTAAGACAGGTCAGGCTATTCATCATCTACTGTGGTTCAGTTTTCAGAATATACATGTCCTTGTAAGGGTAAAATTTCAGTTTGTTTTCATTGGTTATGAAATTGTTGCTGCTGCAGTTTGCTGTTGAGAGGTCTCACTGCTGCAGTTTCTTTTTACACTTTATCTACGAATGCATTGGAAGTAATTTTACACTAAAGATTAAAAGGTGTAATGGCAAAAATCATACTTTGACACTCAGTCCAAGGGAAATCAATTTGTTATTTCAACTTTCAATTTTATGTTCCACCCTTTCCCATCTAAGATACCATAAAATATTGATTATCCTGGGATATCATAGCACTTAATTTCTCACTTATCCTTTCAATTTTATATTTTCACTTTTATTTCTTATTATGGTTGATAGGAAATGTGTAGTTTATGTGTAGTGTTAGCTTTAGGAAGAGTGTTTTCTCCCCAGAGGGAAAACTCTGGAGGTGTCTTGTTCATGGCCTGTACTGGGGGTAAAGGGCGAAAGAAAGAAGAATGTCAAAAATGGAAAACTGCAAATCACTACCAAGAAAAAAAAAAGTTGTGCAGATTTTTGTACAATATGAAAGTGGTGGAAAGTGATTCTCAAATTACTAAATTCTCTTATATACATGTTTCTCAATTATTTGAGTTGAATGAGAAATGTGCAGCTCAAAAAGCACTTCTGCATGGAAACCCTAAAGACTGCTCGACAAAACAGCAACATTAATAACAAATAACAGTAAATAACATTTTTAATTATTTTGGGGACAAAAGGTAGTGATGAGAGTGCTTGTTTTAACAAACAACCCACAGTGCAACCAAACCCAGCGTCATCAGGTGTTTCAGGTCTTTCAACATCAGACACCAGTACCCAGGCAACCTAGCCACGGGTGATCAGTCTCCAGCTTGTGTCTAGGTGGCTTAAGTCATCTGCAGATCTCCCCTTTTGGTCCACAGCCATCTTGATGTCTTCTCGGGTGCATTAATGATGTTCAGTCCCTTGATCCTGAGCAATTTCATGGGCTAGTACAGTGAGGTACAATGGGTCTTCCATGCCTTGCTTCACCTGTAAGCTTCTTCTACTTGGCAAGAAGCCTCTTCCATCTGGTCTTCTCAGGGAATGGTCAATTCTAGCAGGACCACCAACTGCCTCAGTGAGTCTGATATTAGCACCATATCAGGTCTGAGGTTTGTCAAGGTTATGGTGTCTCCCCAGGTCAACTTTCTGCCAGTCCCAGGTTGCTGCAAGAAGACCCACTGCTGGGTCCATGTGCTGTCGTGACTTCTCTCTAGCATTGACAAAAGCAATAGAGCACTTTTGGTTTGCATTGTGTACACAGACCTTGCCGTTGCACACGAACCATACTGCTGGAGCAGGTTTCCACCACCCCTGCCCTGATCTATTACTTGCCCAACTGGCTGCTTCCCATCCCCTTTTTCATATTGAGGTCTTGAGGTACTGCCAAGACCTGCCTGACCTACTGAAACTACAGCCCAGGTCTTTTGTCTGATCAACAGAATACTATCCTATGACAAAAGTAACCCTCAGGTTTTTTGTTTGTTTTTTTTGGGGTTTTTTTTGGTCAGTTAGAAATCTTACACTGAACACATCTCAGCATTAGTAATGTGCACTGTATTGTTGCACACAGACAGGCCTACTCTTTGTACTACAGATAATTTGACAGGATTTGTAACCTTATTAAATCAACCCGATCATGTGCAATTTCACCAATATGTCTTTTACTGTCATAACAAAGAGATACTATTATCTTAACTATCTAACCTAAAGACACACATCAGCGTCAATCTTGAGTGTGGTATAGAAGGTTTTAAAAGAAGAAAGCTGCAAAAGTGACCTAAATTTATGACAAAACTCTCATTACTAGACATTACTTGCACCACAGCGCTTCCTGGTGCAAATTGCAATGCAAAGTCTAGCCTCAGTTTTTACACGTTGCAAAGGTGTGTTGTGTTGTGTTGTGTTTAGTTGTGCCTAGTGTCGACGTGGGACAGTTTCCAATTTCGTTGTACTATTGTACTAGGTATGACTGTGCAATGACAATAAGGGGTTATCTTATCTTATCTCATCTTAGTCGATCATACTGGAACATTTAGCAGGCCAGTCCTGGCTTGCACGCCTGCATTAATCTAAACCTACTGATTTCAGATGGATTAATTTTGAAATGATCTTAACTAGGTTTCATATAATCCAAGTTCACACTACGTAATCTATTAGACTGCTGGGTATCTGTGATTAATAGCTCCTAAATGACCTATAATGTATTTATAAATTATTATCAATCACCAATAAAGCACTATAAATGATGCCTCGTGAGAAAGTACCACTTTTACTGAGGCAAAGGTGATCAAAGAAAAACAAACCCGTTCAACTAAAATCCACCTCTCCTCTAAAATATGACTTCAAAGCTGCCCTCTTTGAAGGTTCCACATTTATTTGACTGCGGTTTCAACTATTTGAATCCTTCTTTGACAAGCAAATATTATGCACAGACGAGAAGGAACACGGCGTTTGTTTGAAGCCAGGCACTTCTAAAAAAGAAAGAAGCCAAATGTTGCCTGTAAGCAGGTCTGAATTGATTTTTGTGTCATTTTAATCAACGCCGACACCCCCGGCAGAGTCTCACACTTAGTACGGACCTGTACGGTTCGCTCGTGCGCTGATGCTTCAGCTTTAACGGTTTATTTTAGCTTCTGTATTTTCCCCCACTCCCTTTACGTTTCTCCGCCACAGACTTTTTTGTTTTTATTCGGGAGTATGAGCTAGCCTTCCCGTCAGCTGAGTTTGGATATTAGTGTCCGTTTCCCCCCCTCCCGCTTCTTCGCTCTCTTCACTGTATCTGATGCCTCTTGTTTCCTCCAGTAACCCATGTCTATGTGCATCCCGCCTCCCTGCGCTCTCAATATATGGTGCAAGTCAAAATGTCCAAATCGCCCGTAGACCCTCTGTCTGCCGTGGAAACCGGCTCCCAGTCGCACTATTTCCAGGTAAATCCGCTCACTTTACTCCCATTTCTCTCGCATCTAACTCTGTCTTCACCGAGAAAAGAGGAAAATGGGTAATTAGTGTGTCAGATGCTACTTGTTGTTCAATCTGAGGCGTCGCGTTTTGGCAGCGAGCTACTTTTTTCCGTTTTCCCTTTTTTTCACCTCCGCCTTTTCAGAAACTGCAGATTGATGCTTGAGCCGGTGAACGGTCATGTATCCTCATATTATGGCTATTAAACACAGATACACAGTTTAACACCTCCTTGGGTGTCGATGCATTTGCTGTTTTGATCTCAACTCGCAGATCAGGCCTTTGCATTGATGCTTTATTATTTATTTCAGTGCATTTTTACCCTCCGTGCTACGCTTCATCCACTCCAGTGCAGGGAAACCAGCACACACCAGTAACATTATGGGACTTTCATGCAGGATATTGGTGCAAATGTGCAGGCCGTGACTCTGGACTCACCTGTAGCCTGAATCTGAAAGGCTTTCTCCTCAGTTTGATGGGGCTCTCTGCATTAATCAAACCACCATGTGAAGCCGAATAAAGGCAGCCCTGAAATATGTGTGATTCTGGCAGAGTTACTGCTTGCTTTGGTGCAAAGCAGCTATTTTGCACTTAATGACCATACATTTTGTCTTTTGCAGTCCTTAAAAGCCAGCAGTAGATTTATTTTTTGTATGAATAATACAAATCTACAAAATAATTAGTAACTAAAGCACTGAAATAATTATAGTCAGCCTTGCTGCCAGTATTACTGCTAGAGAGTTGTTGCATCCCGTTATCTATCGCCATCCATCTACCCATTCCCCTTTTTATCTCTTCACCCGTGTGCATCTCTTTCTTCCTCACAGCTGCCCCGGAAGTTGCCTAAGCGCAAGAGCCGCTTCAAACGCTCAGATGGCAGCACATCCTCCGACACTACGTCCAGCTTCATCAAACGACAGGTAAAAGCTCCTTTTGTGCCTGGATTGTCTCACTGCAGGCCCATTATTGCACACTGATTGTTAGTGGGTGGAAAAAGGTGTAGGTTCTGTGGAAAATATAGGTCATGGTGTGCTCTAAATGTTGGAATAAAGCTATAAGGTGCTTGAAATTTGTCATCAGAGCCAATGTCTCTGAAGTGTCTGGTTGGCAGTAACGCAACTCTTGCATATTTTTTTTTTAGGTATAGGCTGTTCTTGCTGTTGGTGGAGGTGGGGATGGGGGTGTTAAAATACCTGCATGATTCTCTACTTATTTTGTTCGTATCAGTGTGACAGTTTCTGCTCTGCATCTTCATCCACAGCGCTTTTCCCTCAGTTGCAGAGGTTGCTTTGCCCAGTAGAGGGTAGCAAAGTGCTTGACAAAAGAAAAGAAAAAAGAAAAAGGTTCAACCAAAATCCCAACACAGCACAGTATTTTTTTAATTAATGTTTTCAGGTCAGACAAGTGTGGAAGACTCCGATGGAGTTTTAGTGTTATTTAAGAAAAAAGGTATCTGTAATTGGAAACAAAAGGATTCTCCATGTGATGTTGCTGCATAGCTATTTTGAATGGATTGTAGAAATGGGCAAGGGGTGGGAAAGATTTTCTCAGATGATCATATTGACTTTAAGTTGAAAGGCTATATATTGAACAGCTGAACTGGAACATGAATTATTTTAAACTGTGTTAATCTGATAGATGGTGTTCCAGAAACCGAGAAATTAGTTAAAAAATAAATAAATTAAAAAAAAAAAAATGTGTCTTTGCGTGTCAATACGATGTACTGACATGAATATATATGTATACTGATGACATGAAATTTGTTTTACTTACTACTTTAAATTTTAATATTTTACTTTAGAAAAATAAACTTGTTACAGTTTGTGAACAAATCATCTGAAATATGAAGTCATTGTGATGTATTGGGTTATTTAGCGTAATAGATCACTTGAGATCGTTGCCACTCAGCAAAACTATCAAATTTGGCAGATATGAGAAAACCAGATGTTTAGCTTGTATCTGCAATGTGCTGGAGTTAATCATAGAAAAGTGTTTTTGCAAAAAAAAAAAAAAAAAAAAAAAAAAAGGTGGAGCACCCTCTTTTGAAATCAAATTAAAAAGCTTCTTACAGCAAAGTTGAATATCGTTAAGGTGCTCTGTTGTTCGGTTTTGTGGAACATTGAGGGTTGGAATCACATGGACCATGTGTCGGCTCCTCCCATGTATTTTCAAGTTAGTTGTCATGTGCCGTTTTGGAATTTGGTTTTAAGATGCATTAACAGAAACAAAAAACCCAATTCCAGAAATGTTGGGATGCTATCTGCAATATAAATGACACAGAATGCAATCATTTGCAAAACTCATAAAACCCACATTTATTTACAATAAACGAAGTGTAACGAAACAAATCAAATGTGTAAAACTGAGAAAATGTAGCATTTTGAGAAAAAAAACAAAAAAAACAAAAAACACTAGCTCGCTTTGAAATTGGTGACAGCGAGACCTGTCAAAGTTGGGACAGGGCCATGTTTACCACAGCATCCCCTCTTCTTTTAACTGTCTGTAAAGATCTTGGAACGGAGAAGTCCAGTTGTTGGACCTTTGGGAGGGAAGTGTTGACCCATTTTTGTCTGATAGAGGATCCTAGCTGCTCAACCATACTGGTTTATCGTTATTGTATTCTTTGGTTCATGATGTGCTAAATGCTTTAAGCATCGTCTTGCTGAGTCTTTAAAGAAAAAGAAAAAAAAAAAAAAAATTCTGGATGATAGCATATGATTTAAAAACAAACAAAGCAAACACAAATAATAAATTAAATTCAAATTTTGATTTATTACAGCCAAACAGTTTTCCACTGTGTTTCAGTCCTTTTTAAGCTTTTTAAGCCATTTTTGCATCTCTGTATGATCACACTTTAACTTGTATTTGTAGATAGTATAGAGAACTGTGTTCAAACAGCGATTTCTGGAAGTGTTCAGGACTGAATATCACAGGGTCTCAGTATTGATTTTCAGCGATGTCCCTTGCACACAGAGATTTCTCCAAAAATCTGTTACTTTTGATATTATAGATTATGATATACTCAAAGTCTTGGAAATTTTACATTGAAGAACATGTTTCACTTTTTTTTTTTTTTGCATATTGGTGAAACTCTGCCTCTCTAACATACTTTTTATACCCAGTCATATTACTGATGTATTTGTGGTTAAACCTGATACAAAATGTTTCTCCAGCCATTTCTTTTAGTACCATTTACTTTTTTAACATTTTGCTGCCTCCACTCCAATGTTTTTAAGACATGTTGCTGCAATTAAATTCAAAAGGAGCTAATGATTTTTCTTAAAATATTTCCATTTTCTATCTTCAATCGTGAATAAGGATTTATGAGAGTTGCAAATCATTGTATTCTGTTTTTGTATACATTTACATGGCATTCCACCATTTTTGGAATTGGGGCTTTATTGGGACTTTAGGTAACCACTTCCCATTTTTGAAATACGAGGATTTACAGTTTATCATCTGCTACTTCTCCCAACTTTCCTTATCTGGGACAGGAGTGGAGCAAGTATTCTGAGTTATTATTTTAGGAGAAGTAGAAATACTCTGTTAACATTAAAAGCCATGTGCTCATAATCTTATTTACTGTGAACATAAATATATCAGTAGCAGCACACTTAAAATACCAAAGGCAAGTTCTTGCGCTTCACAATAATTCACCTTAGTGCACTTTGCCTAATACACCCATAGATATATTTATTATCAGTGATGGTTGTTTGTAGATTATATTTCAATTTAACTGCCATTCCCGACGTCCCCTCCCTAAAGAATAAAAATAAACCATCACAACCAACAACCAACGCACCCTTATCAGAAATATTGCAAAGACAGAAAAAATCCTGAATAAAAATTTGAGTGTGAATTTTGAAAGATGGTCTCAATAGAGCCAAACAGCAGCTAAAACAGGAAACGTATGAGCCAGCCATGCCTTTGCACTCATGCAGCAGAGATAGAGGTACACAGCAGTTTCACTAGTGTTGCAGCTTATCTAAAACTTGTTAGTAAAGATGTAAGAAAGTGTACTTATTTTGCCAGCTTACCACATCCATTGTCGTGGTCCAACTCATAAGTTGTGACAAATAGGAGGACAGTTTCAAAAGTGCACAACTGTATTAATTAAAACAGATCGGCACCATACTTGGCAATATGAGGTGTGTTAGTCAGTATTATCAGTGTGTCAGCAGTGGGATGAGTGTTTGAATGATGAGTGGAAGGTGTTGTTTAGTATAAACTCCGAGCTAACAGGGCTAAAGCAGACCAAATAAGAAGCAAATGTTGTAAATGTTTCAGGGAGACCAGCCAGGTGCTCCCACTTACACTGATTAACTCCACCTACAAGGGACCTTTACAAGGGAAACGTAGCAGGCCTGGAAAAAGTCAGGTAAACTGAGGTAAATTAAACAAATAGATAAAAAGGCTCTTTAAACATTATTGTTTATTAAGTTTTTAACAGTTTATTTTATTAGATTTGAATGGCAACTTTTTACTTTAGGTTTTTCTGTCCTGATGAAGATTAAAGTTACTTGTCTCTTTATGATTTTGTCAATTACAATTTTCTTTTGAAAACTATAATTGACAGCCTTTACAAAAAAAAAATCAGTTCAAAATGTAATTTTAATAACAAAATATATTATTAAACTTTACAAATTTCCACCTACCCCCAGTACACTAAGTTAACTAACTGAAAATAAAGACCTTTGCTTCTTGGAAAGAGGCATAAATAATTAACTGAAGATAAGACGATATACATTCACCTTTATCTGACATATTTTACTTTACCAAACAAAAGAAGGTGCAACATATTTCTTTAACAAAGCAATTGTCAGGCGCTTACATTGTTTTCATTACATCATTTTGCTTGTCTCTATAATTTTCCTCATTACTGCTTTGATCCTGTGACTGCTCATACCGAGGCTGCTGCACTTTTAGAACAGATGTATTAAAAACATTTTTCACACATTGTGTTACATTTTCACACAGTTGCTGCATTTTTGTTGTTGTTTGTTTGTTTTTGCGCCTGGATCTGAGCTCTGGGTAGCTTAAGCTTCAGCTACTTTCCCCTTTGTTAGCTTCTTTAAATGTCCATGCTCGGCTGGGTGAAGGTGATTTCAGTGTAGAAATGTTTTTGTGGCGGTTCCGCCACAGTTTACTGTGACTGTGAGTGTGCAAGTGATTATTTGCTCACACCACTGTGCATAGACAAAAATGTTTGTGTCATATGTGAGACTCAGAACATTGAAAATCAGACTATTCTGATTCCTGGCTGATCAATTTTTACTCTGACTCCGTGCACTTTGAGAAAACATTTAACAAAAATAACCTTGAAAAGTCAGTTGGTCAGATAATCTCTCAAAGTAAAGCTGAAGCTATTACACTAATAATAAGCAGTAGTATCCTTAACCGACTGAGTTAGTTTTAATCAAAGGTGCCAAATTTTAGCATTTTAAACCCTTTGTGTTGTATTACGTTATAGCAACTTCCATCACTTTAGGGTTTTCTGCACTGTTTTGTGAGTGTTTTATAGACCAGATGACACCAGACACCCTTATATCCACAGTCTTGTTCTTTTGGTCACTACCCACAGCCCACAGATGTAGATGACTGTACAAACTTTTGTTACCAGTGAATCGACAGCTTCGCCTTCACCCACAGCTCGTTTACTATCTTTTATGATACAAATAAGCAGCATCTTCTTAATTTGAGAGACTAGAAGCAGCAAAAATTTGGTAAAGTAGCGAAGCAGTTCATTATCCACTTCTTCATTAATCTCCACATTACATTTACTTAGAGGGTTTTAAGGGGTAAAGGCATCATGTTCCTTTCTTATAGGTGTGAATAATCTGCAAGCATAAAGGTCTGTAAAATAAATAAATAAAATACCTCGATTTCATTTACAGAACAGGAATGAGGAACAGTGTAACTGAGAGGCGTGAGAAAAAGAAGAAGATGAAGGGGGGGGAAAGGGCTGAGCAGACATCTTCTTCAGAAGGGGACATTAGTTATCCAGATCGCGAGGCTTAATGACAATCTCCAGATTTCCAGAGAATATTGCACGGTTTAAAATATTCATGACTCTCATTTTGAAGGCCTCGGGCGATGTGATGTGTGGGTTCAGTGTTCACACGAGCACCTTTTTGGTTTCTTTTCAATCATTACCTTCTCCCTGCACGCACAACAGGCACCCCGCCTCCTCCTGCTCCCATTGCTGATATGACAAAGTGTTTTATGCAGAAGGAGTAAAATTCACAAACAGAGCAGATAGTTTCTTGTCTGTGATAGGGGTGGGGTGTCTATGTAGGAGCAGTGGAGTATGACTCATTTCTGCAGCAGGATACAATAAGCAGTATGGATGTATGTGTTATATGTAGGACGCGAGGCTTTGAGACCAGAGGAGAAATCTTCAGGGAGTGCATGATAATAACAGCAGTTTCTTCAGTTTCTCCTCCGATGAATTGGACTGTAATGGAAATGAGTAAGAATGTGATGTAAATTTAAAGAGGCGGTTTGATCAGGTGACGCAAAAGCTGCACTCGTTGTTGTGTTGTGATGTGATGAGGTAAGAATAGAAAAAGGTGTTGCCGGTGTCTGCTCCAGTGCAGGTTGTAGTGAGGTAAGGTGATGGGACATAGTGCGGTCTGTCTGCACGCAGCATGTAGTTTATAGAGAGGGAGGGACTGGCAGCATCACCATCACCACATCAACTGAGTAAGTACAAAGACTTATAATACAGTTAGATTCTTCTTCTTCTATTGATTTCCTAACATCTCTAAAGGATCATGTTGTAGCCGCTTCACCTGTCTCTCTTTTGCTTTGTCTTCCTCTTTCATGCTCGTTGTTTCGCTCATTCGTTCACCTGTTTGACTTTATGATTGCCTCAGCTGCTCTTCACACCTCTTCTGAGTTTTGCAGTTTGACATGCAGTATGCCTGATCTTGCCTTCCATATTGATGTAACCACAGACTGATTTATTGCAGTGTGTTTCAGAGAGCTCTGTAGCTCGTGGAACTCGCTGACGTTGAATTACGACCGCACAGCTAATCGAACACTTTTTGAAATTAGATATTTGGTTGCTGGATATCCTGATTGCTGGAGTTTTTGCTCAGAATATTTGCAAAGAGGGAAAGGGTTTTCAGCATGCTGAATAATGTATTTTGCTGCTGCTCTGGATAATCTGCTACCTATGGTTTAATAAAACCATAGAAATTTGCATTAGCATGCTGTCCCTGCATTTTATTTCTCTCATAAAAGAAGGAGTCTCTGTATGTATTTGATCTATACACTTTGAAAATCATTTGGATTTTTGGATTTTCTGTTAAACTCAATGTAGACACGAAACGTAGAATCATGACCTTTTCAGCCTCAGAAGGCTCCTTTTAGGCATCGTCTTGGTTAAAGTTTTGTCTGTTTTCTGTGTCTTATACCTGCCATTAGGGCTGGGCTATATCATACCGTTCACGTTGGGCAACGATAGGAAAATGAAATATCGCGATAGAATATGGGTAAAATGCGCATGCGTAGTGCCTTTGTTTACATACGCACATGGCAGCGACGCAGAATGAGAAGAGCGAAAGTGGATCGTTAAATGAAACGGATGAACCAGAATTGGTTTGTAAAAATGCTGCAACTTCAGTGGTGTGGCACTGGTTTAGCTTTCATCCGTCAGATACACAACAAAGCACTATTTTTGGTAGCGCATGCTAGTGGGCCGTCGTTATTACCGTGTTTTTTGGAAAATACGGCACACTTAAAATCAATCCTTTGATTTTTCTGAAAATCGACAGTGCCCCTTATAATCCCGTGTGCCTTATGTATGAATTCTGGTTGTGTTTACTGACCTCGAAACGATTTTATGTGGTACACGGTCGCTCGAAAATCTGTCAAATGTTTCAGTACGACTTTGCTAAGCTATATAATTTTAATGCACTTCAAAAAAGCTGCTTGTTTAAGTGAAAATACGTTGATGTTTTTTTTTTTTTGCACTAATGAATTAAGGAGTTGTAAAGTATTTTGTCTAGTGTCAATTATATCGTCAGTTATATCGTTATCGCAGATTTTCAAATGTATATCGTGATAAATATTTTTGGTCATATCGCCCTGCTCTACCTGCCATATGATGGTATTTTTCTCTTTCAATTCAAGACCCTCAATATGTACTTCTGTTGAGAGCATTTAACCGTCATCCCAGAGCTTCCTTTGCTAATGTGTTTATATTGGCCTAACCATAGCTCTGTAGCTAGCGACGAAGTAGGATATCATTATACAAAGAGTCCAACCAAAATTACCCTCTAAATGTGACTGGTGTTTAGTTTAAGGTTTTTGTTTACATCTAAAGCAGTGTGATATTTTTTTACTTTCTTAATATCCCAAAAAAAAAGTTGAGGTTTGGGTGTGAAATTTATGGTTTTCAGGGTTTTTATCGGTTTTTACCGTTATTTTCTTTTATCGTTTTTATCTTTAACATGGTTTCCATGGGTCTTTTCCCGTGTGTTATGAATAAATCTTCTTTTTTGGGGGGTACCAGTACTGGTTTTTATTTTGTTGTATTTATCCGCAACACCTTAAAGGCTGGTCCATGAAAATTTTGTCAGACATAAACCGGTCCATGGGGGCCACTGCTGTAGAATATTATATCTTTAATCTGACGAGTTAAAAGCTTAAAGTGTTACTTAAAAATAAAATCAAAATGAAAAACTACATTTTATTTGTCAATTCCAAATAAATACATAGAGATTCATTCAAAATGAAATCTAAATCTGCTAAAACTATTAAATAAAACCTCTTAATTTGTATAGATTCGAACTGGTTTAAATTGTTTGGAAACAAAAACATAAATAAGACAAAAAACAAACAAAGCATTCTGTTTAAATATCCTTAGTATAAATGTAAGAAACGCTAAAATGTAAACAAAGGAGAACATTTAAAAAACTCATATTCACTCAACTGTGGTTGGCTTATGCTCCAAAGCAAAAAATAAATGGAAAAAAAATTACAGCCCAGGGAGTGCAGTACAGTCGCAGTGAGGTGGGCAGCGAGATTCATACACGGATCGGATGAAATCTGATGCAGTAGAGAAGTGTGACACTCTCTACACTCAGTGTGTTTATGGCCAGGGAGTTAGTAACAAGGGTCAGTTACATTAATCAGCTGCTAAAGTTCTGTGTTTTTGACTGTACTTACTGACATCAGGTGTTACCATAACACAGGCGCTTGCATTTGTGATACATCTGTGTCTCTTCGTTTTTGTCATAAGGCATGTTACGGGAGAAAGAGTCTTGTAAAGTCTTGCATTGTGCAGGTAAATTGTCAGCTGTGCAGGGATGGCACTGCTTGATTTTCTGTTGTTGTGCTGGTGTATACAGCTGTGGTAGCCCACGCCTCCTAGACTCCTCAGTCTAACCTGATGTGGCTCCAACTCTGTTCCAGCCACCTGATTGATTTGGCACAGTACTATTCTCATTATCATTGGCCTTTTGTGTTGTCCTTCAAAACACAGACGTTCTATAGACTTTAATTATGTCTCATATCACGGAAAACCTATTTCGCATTAACTATCTTTATCACTTTATTGCCCAGTCCTTCAGTCAGAACACGGTGTATCATCTTTAGATTCCAGCTAGCTAGATTAAACTCATACGTCCTGTTTTTGTCAAGTTAAACTTTACAGTAACACCTGAAACAGCTACACTCATCATTTTATTAGAGCTGAAAGAATTTGGACCATTCTTAAGCCTCATTGGTGCCTCAGTGTTTGTTTGCTTTTGGGAACAGAAGGAGCATTTGGAGCCCTGAAATGGCTAATGATGTCAGAGTTAACAAGTGAGGCGTTTAGGGAGAACTGTTAAACTGTAAATCTCAGCCTGGGGAAAACACTGGAGTTACAATGTGACACAGTTCTAAAAAACATGTTTGGCACCATGTACGACTTGATCTTGACATTGAAATTAAGTTTTAATTTGATTATTTAGCAGCTTCTTCGGTTTGCATTAGCCCTGGTCCTAGGGCTCACTTGAGATTTTATGTTTAATAGTGGCCTTGCAAAAAACGCAAAAACACACAGACATTCTTAAATTGCACAGTTTCTTTTTAAGGAGGAAAGTTATGTATGTGCGTGCATGACAGCTTTCAGGACCAACTGCCATCACATGAGATGTTTAGAGAATATCTAAAGTATTGATTAACAAATTCTGTTCACTTAACATCACTTTAAATATGTGCAGGGCATCATTTTATGCATGATATGAACACTGAAGAACAGCAGTTTACACAGTAGCACAACAGTCTGTTAACAGCTGTCACTATATTCAAGAACAGGAAGGACAGATGGAGGATAAAGAAAAGAGACCAGAGAAGCTTCAAAATGAGTTGTGATCAAAATAGAGGTTGTGTCTGCTTTTTGTAGTTTTTCAGGTGAGGCAAAGATATCGTGTTAGTCAAGGCCAACAGATTCTTTTTTAAAACATAACAGGCACAATGTCATTTTTGTTAACAGAGGCAAAATGAGATAATTTTAAATTTTTTGTGTGGTTTCGCTTTATTTTTGCTTAATTTTTTAAATAATAATGGAATTAAATTTTTTTTAAGTATTGTATACACTCCTGACAGAAGTATGAGCCAACGTGTAAAAGCCCACTTGTGCAGTAATAATACCACTATGGCATACTGTGAAATACTATTGTCAGCAAAACAGAGGGCAGGTATCCATTGTTTTTTGCTGTGTTAGCCACATGGCAGCAGGGATGGATGCCAGCCTGCTGATTGCCAGGATTTACTCAACAGCTATTGGATGGATTTTTCCCAGACTTTAAGAGGATGACGAGACACTATTATACATTTAATGAGATCAAACTTTCAGTTTGTCCAATACTAATTACAGAGTCACTTCAAAACTAAAGACCTTCACATCAGTCTCAGCTGGAGCTTGTGTTTACTGGTCTTTGTTTTCAATGGTAAGGTCATGTGAGTTTCCCAAGGTTTTGCTGCCTGTAAACCTTAAACTTCATGTAGCGACTGGATTTTCACATTGAAATCAAATTTGGGAGAACAAGTAAACAAGTGATAAATTATGTCAATGAAGGTGAAAAAGGGTAAAATATAAAATTTTAATAGGGTTAATACAGTCAATAACTTTACATCTGATTTTTGGAGGTACTTGCGTAAAATATACACCCAATTTTTGTATTAATGGCAGCTCAAATTACTACACATAATATTAAAGACTCACATCATAGGGACGAACCCACATGTAATTTAATCCAAAGAAAGCTTCTGCTTTGTTACCACAACACATGTACACATGATGTCTAATATCAGATTAACTGAGTTTATGCCACCTTCTCGTATTTAGCAGCTCAAAAGCCACATTTTTCTTCTAATAAGATTTATCAACATCATAAATCAATAATCAGTTGTTCCTTGTTGTTAATGGGGTTGTGCTTCTGTAAAGTTACTCTACCATGGCTAAGAAATTCATTAGTCTTGAGCCAGTAGTAAAGACATCTCTACATGTCTTATCAGAAGGAGGGGGGAAAAGAACAGAACAGTATAAGTGAAATCCGCCTAATCAAATTAGTGTGGAAATCCTCTGTTGTTCGGTCCCTAGCCTGTAGGATGACTTGGCCCTCTGAGGACTCGACTAGTTAGATGACACACTTCCCTGTTGGCCCCTCCCTGTGGAGTTGGGGCCATCAGTGTTGCAGTGTGTGAAGAATAATCACAGAAGCAGAGTAGGAAGGAACAGAGTTAAATTTAGTCTGCAGACAGGGACATTAGCAGCAAAAAAACAGAAACAAAAAACAAGACATCCTTAGAAAACACAATAAGGATGTTCTTATATTGTTACACTCTGCAATGCAGCCAAGCTTCACCTAAAAGACGTTGGTGGTAAAGCTGCTCTTTGGAGAATTTAACAGTTGGTAAGTTAGTGAGTGTGCAGCACAGGTGCATGCTCCCCTGTCTAAACGTTATTAACGAAAAGCTCTCTGTGTTCTAACATCATTAAAAGGCACTCTGACATAACACCTTTCCTCTGCGCCCACCACCATATTTATTCCGCTTTTATGTCTGTGTGTGTTTGTGAGCATTCCCAGTGAAGACAGGGATCGTTGTTAGAGTGAGAAAATTCACATTCATGTCTTTATCAGACTCTAGCGCCGTCCTGCTAATCAGCCAGGTATGCAATTCTCTCCGGTATCTGTGTGCGTCTGTCTCATGTGGTCACGGTCCCTCCCTCCACCACCACCACCTCCACCTCCCTCTGTTTCCCATCTTTTCGTGTATCTGCAGTAAGGAAAGATATGTAGGTCTCATTCCAGTCCTTCACAGCATTTTACTCTGTCCTAATCTCATCTTTCCCGTTAGATAGCCTGTCTTTATCGTTGCATAAAACCTCTCGCATCTCCATCACTCACTCGTAAACATCCTCTTTTCAGTATGTCTTGTCAACAGTATTCACCCCCCCCCCCCCCCCCCCCCTCTCGCTGTCTGTTTCTACCCGTTCTTTCTCACCCTCCTTTTTTCTGACGGTGCTGCTCTCTGGCACTGGTGCAGTGTTGCCTTGCAGAGCTTCTGAGTGCTAGAAATCAGATCTAGTTATCTAACAGACACCACCACACCAAAAAAAGAAACGGGGAGAGGTGTTCGCTTGCAGTGGTACTGTAGATGATGATTTATTTTGGATTGCATGCATGCGTTTTGAAGTGCAGAGAAAGCAAAGGTGCTGGCTGGTTCTTTTTTTGTTTGTTTGTTTTGTTTTGTTTTGTGGAGGGGGGGGGGGGGGGGGGGTATGTCTGGACACTTTGTGTATGTGTGTGTGTCTATATTATGTGCCTGTACTTCTTTTTGTTTTGCTGTTGCTAATTGGTCCTCCAGAGGATCTGTTTGTATATGTGGGCAAGATGGATGATCGGGACTGAATCGCTGCACTCTGGAGGAGAGGAAAACCAAAGTGAACTGTATTTCTGCTGTTTTTTAGTTTCTCAACATTTTGTTTTATTTACAACAATATGGCTGATCATGTCATTTAGAGAGGTTTACCTGAGCGTTTTCATGACCACCACCACAGATTTTTCTTTCTCTCCTGCCAGAACCCCCTTTGTATTTTGTCTCCTCTGACTTGGTTTTCTTTTTGCTGACAGATTCAGGACTGAGTTCCTTAAGAGAAGCCAAATATAGGAGAACTCACACGCTCACAGGGACACGCAGTAACCAAACTATTACTGTGGAAGTCCATTTGTACATTGTATACAAACTGCAATTGTTATTATTACTATTGATTGAATCTGTGGGGCTATTTTGAAAAGCCTTTTTTTCCATTAACAGTTCAGAACCATAATATTAACTTTACTCCCACATGAGATCAAGAAAAACCAGAAAACGTCACACTTGAGGTACTGGAATCTGATTAAAATGTTTACCTAAATATTTCCCTGTTCATTTTTAGTTGATTGACTAATTAATTAATTGACTAATGGTTGCAGCTATTTTAAGAAAATTAGAGTTTTTTGTGAATAAAAGAAGGACCTATGAAGCTATTTTCACTATTTTACTTATTGTGTAAAATAGCTCTTTGTTTGCTTTATACCTCGCCCTCAGCATGACATGCTAGCCATCCTTGGTATGTGTCCTACAATGAAAAATGATAACCAGCATATATTTTGCTAATGAGGAGATGTCCTTGGAGAATAAACAGGGGAATAAATGATGTATATATGCTGCACTGTGGGGGATGATGGACTGGATTGGGGCCAAGCAGGAGAGAAGAGGAAGCTCTTGCCTCCTTTGTGCTATATTTGGCCTCTCAGAAGATGGCTGGTGTGGGAGAGCAACGCATTGTTTTGTAGATGCACACACATGAATGTGTTCATGAGTACAGGCACATATTTGCATGCACACCTGCACTCAAACAAACGCTAAAAGGGAGAAGCAGATGAAAGAAAAAACAAACAGTAATACAGCCTAAGTAATGTTAACATGACTGGATGATCTTCATGTGACTCACTGAGTTATTAAACACTGTGCCACTAATATCATGTCACTCTTTCCCGACAGGGGTCAGCTGATTCGTACACCAGTAGACCATCTGATTCAGACCTGTCAGCAGAGGAGGACCGCGAGGCGTATCGGCGTGAAGCCGAGCGCCAGGCACAACAGCAGCTCGACAGAGCTAAGGTACACCATACAGTCATTATCGTAGCTACACATTGCTGTGTTTAGACTGTTTATGAACGAAAATATCTAAGAAACATTTGGCTCTATCTCTCCAGTTGAATTTTGAAGTAGAAGAGTCTAGGTTGTAGGTAAAAGTCAGCAAAGGAGATGTTAATGTCGGTGCTTTTACAAAGAAATCTGAAAATCTAATCATTTTTCATCGTTTGTGCTGTTTGATACCGCTAAATTAGCGTTAAATTATCAAACTTTGTTCATCACTATGAGAAAGAGGCAGGAAGTCATTTGTTATGTCTATGGAAGCATCACTATTAATTTTAAACATATCTTTCCTAACTCTGTAACCAAGAGTATATTTTTAATGAGTTGATATTAATTGGTAAAAAATAAGCAACAACAGGCCCAAGATAACTAATGGATTTGTCAAATGTATTTGCACTAGTCTAAGTACCTTTGTCTTTTACAGTTGTGCTAGTTTACTTTTCAGAGGACAGTTGGAGCAAAATAATATTATTTGAGTTGACTATGACACATTATGCTACTGTAACCATATTAAAAGCTTTCCAACAAGTTTTTGCACCAGCTTCTACCTGATACTTTTCTGACTGAATATAATAAGTGAGCAAACAAGCAGGGTGTTGACATAACTTTAAAAAAATTGTTATTAGAAAGACGGGTTGTCGGTAAAGGAGGCATCTAAACTGCTAACGCTTTGCTGTTAGTGCTTCTGCTAGCTGCTGCTGTTGTGCGGTGAAGTAAACAGAACAATATGAAAGGTGACATCATGTGACATCATGTGCACAATCACTGTCACTGATGTCTGAGTTAGGATCTGACCATTATCCAATGTAAATGTTGTATTGGTGCGTTCCTATTTGAGCCACATATTTGGCATATTACCACCCGGTCACATCCTTTGATAATCTGCTAGTCTGGTCACCATCTTTTGTGCTGTGTGATTGGTTGCTGATTCAATCAAAGGAAGTCTGTTTTCAAGTAACAAGGAGTTGATCTATTGCACTCTGTTCTTGTCCTCGAGTCTCACATGTTTGCAGAGCATTTGGATCACTGACAAGTCTTCTTCATGTTCTTATTTGTTGACACCACAGTCCAAACCTGTAGCGTTTGCAGTAAAGACGAATGTGAGTTACTGTGGAGCTCTGGATGAGGACTGTCCAGTCCAAGGAGCTGCAGTCAACTTCGATGCCAAAGACTTCCTGCACATCAAAGAAGTGAGATTATCTGTTTTGAATAATACTAGTACTACTACTACTAATAATAATGATAATAATATGCCCTTTCATTATATTAAAACAAGACACATGCTGTATGTAAACCAGTGCTACTTTTGAACTGAATTTAACAGAAGTACAATAATGACTGGTGGATCGGCCGGCTAGTAAAAGAAGGAGCAGACATCACCTTCATCCCCAGCCCTCTACGACTGGAGGCAATGCGACTGAAACAGGAGCAGAAACAGAGGTCGGCTATTTCATTTCATCTCAGGTGATCTATTTCCACAAAACAGCTTCGGTAATTCAATGTGTCTTTGCTGCTGCTTCTGCAGGAAAACAGGAGGTAACTCCTCAAGTTTAGGAGACATGGTGACAGGGAGCTGGAGGACGACGCCGCCATCTGCAGGTGAATGTAAGTACAGCAAACCTTCTTCTGGTCCTGAAACAAAAAGCAGCTTCTGCTGTCTTTTATCAGTTTCTGTCACTGATTGCTATTTTCTTGTTTTCACAAGCTAAACAGAAGCAAAAACAGGTAGGTTCTGGTACTTTATGATGATGTAGAATTTGCTTATAATCCATGCTTTTTTTTTTAATTTTTCACTCTAAACAACACAGAGTTTGTAGAAGATAATACTGAATTCCCTAAAGTAAGAGAGGCCATGGAAAATAAACAAAAATAGGTTATACAATTAGAAACTACAAGCAGGCTTGGTGTAACAGATTGTGAGTATAGGAGGTTGCTTAATTGTTTTTTTATGGAGTTAATATTAAAATAATCACTGCAGTAGTACACTGGAAGCACCTGATCTTAAAATGAGTGATTTTAGCAAAACCTTTAAATATTTTACAACTAACCAATCCCTTTTCTGTCACCTGTCTCATTGTCAGGTTAGTTGATTAACTAATACCAATAATTATTGTTATGTAATATTATAAAACCAAAATGCATTTAAATAACTTCAGGTCTTAATACTGGTTTTTCGGTCATTGTTTGATTGAATATGAGGGTAAAAAACAACAACCAAACCCAACTCCCATCATTTCTCACCCCTGTTTTCGCTGTTCTTTATCCCCTTTCCTGTCCTCCTCTATTTCTGGTAGGAACATGTCCCTCCCTATGATGTGGTGCCCTCTATGAGGCCGGTGGTTCTCGTGGGACCATCGCTGAAGGGCTATGAGGTCAGCTTCTTCCCATTTCACCTCCAGCAGACAGAACGACTGCTTTCCTCTGCACTATTTGCACTGCTGCGTTCGTTATTAGCTCATGTGAATTTGTCCTTTGAAAGTTATTGGAAAATATTCAAATATTAAATGATGACTTTTTTGCTATTTAGTCTACACACATAATGAGAAAATGACACTGTGATTTTGCATTTATGAAAGTCCTCAGACCCTGAATTTATACTTTGTTAAGGGCCATTTGACAGCCATTACAGTTTTTGGAAATTTGGACGATTATGCAGTCTGTAATTAACACTACTTACTACTTTTAGGAAATTAGGATCAAGAATTTCATCAAAGCTGGACTATTGATACAGTTGCATGTTTATGTCTCTTTTTTACTCATAAGTTATTTTTCAGTAGACAGTTTCATCCGTTTGCACAAGTAATTGTTTTCATGACTCCTGTACTCAAGCTTTTGTCTTTTATGAAGTAACTGTACTTTGACTCAAGTGGACTTTTTGGGTTTCTGCCATGTGATTGGCTAATTAGACATTTAGCGAACAGTCTAACAAGTGTACCTAGTACGCTTTACTGTAGTAACCCAAACATTTTATGTTTTGTTTATTTATTTGAACTGTTTTGGTAATTTTCAGAATTTTACTTTTTAGTTACTTATAAATCTTTGACTTCACTAAAACCACTTTGCAGGATTCAGATCTTAAAATAATCTTTATTTATGTTAAACTGGGCCTTGGTGCTAAGTACATTTTATCCACTCCCTGAAAGAAGCTGTTTTACCTCCTGCCATCCTCCCTTCAAAATAGCATTCTTCTGATTGGCTGATTAGCAGGTGGAGGGGTGGATCTACTTTCACTGATATCGTACCAAGCCAAGAATAGAAAAAAATGTCCAGAGTCAAATGTTAAGAGCAGTCTGAAGCATAACATTTTGGTTTATTTGATTTGACCATGTTTAGTACTAACATGAACAACTCTAGCAGCATACATTTGAAAAACAATAAGAGGAAGCAGGATGTCTTAGCCTTTTAATTATAATGTGTTTGTAATTAATTGTTTTTCTTATGTTCCCAAAGGTGACAGATATGATGCAGAAAGCTCTCTTTGACTTCCTGAAACACAGATTTGAGGGAAGGTCAGTAAAATGGGGAGATTATATAATAAATCAAGTAGTTGGTGAAAGCCAGGCCTTTATTTCAGTGAAAGAGTTTCAGTGTATATTTACCTGCATTTTGCAACTTGTCCACAGAATTTCAATCACCCGTGTAACTGCCGACCTGTCCTTAGCCAAGAGATCTGTCCTTAACAAAAGACCCATAATGGAGAGATCCAACACTCGCTCGAGCTTAGGTAAGCTATGCTGATGCCAGTATGAAAGTTCCACAAGTTTCTTTTTTCTTTCTTTTTTTGAAGGGAAGCAACTTTTTTTTTCTTCCATGTATTTATTGAGTTTTAAACTTTACACTGACACCATCATTAAACAAAACAAAACCAACATAACAGAATAAAACAAAACAGACAAAACAAACAACCCGGCTCAAGAATACAAATAAATAAATAGAGAATCCACAGTGACACACATTCCAGTATCATCCGGTGCCATTGAGTCTTAGATGGGGCCGTGTCCGTGATCCAGTTCAAAAGTACACATTTCCTTGCACAGAATGTTAACAGTGCATAGAGCTGCTTTCCAAACTTCCCCTTGATTTTGACGTTTGCTACTCCAAGTAGCATGCACAATGGAGTGCATTCAGAGTCAGTGGTGAAGATCTTATCCAGTTCACACTTAATGACAAACCAAAATTGTTGTATTTTGAGGTTGGCCACCTCTATTTTACATTTAGGGAAGGGAATCAACTTTGATAATGTAATGTATCTTGTCTGTGCAGCTGAGGTTCAGAGTGAGATTGAAAGGATATTTGAACTCGCCAAAACCCTGCAACTGGTTGTTCTGGACGCAGACACCATCAACCATCCCGCACAGCTCGCCAAAACCTCCCTTGCACCCATCATTGTCTATGTTAAAGTTTCCTCACCAAAGGTACACCTTGCTCATGAACATTAGATTAAGGCAGTCTTATCTTTCTTGGTTTCTTACACCATCTGTTTCTTTTTCTCAGGTGCTCCAGAGGCTGATCAAATCCAGGGGGAAGTCTCAGAGCAAGCACCTGAATGTGCAGATGATGGCTGCAGACAAACTTTCTCAGTGCCCCCCTGTGAGTGCTACAGTTTGTAATAAGTCCATACAGTTTGGACATTTTACATGATCATGTAAAATGATTTTTCAAAAAGTATATTAAAATATTTAGTATCAAAAAAATCATCTGAATTAAAGGCTTGAGCAGTGTGTGGCATGGTTAACTGTTAGTATCTACAGGGGGATTAAAATACGAATGAAAAATAAAGGTGTAGTTTTAGCAAAACAGCTGGTTAAGCTTGTTGCACTCAGACATTCTCATAGATGCTAATCTCAAAGTGCTCCTGAGCTTGCGCCTGTTCAACTTGCCTGTTTTATTAGACCAGGCATGGTCAGAGCTGCCTTGTCATTGCTTTCCTTTCTAATGTATTGAAGTTATTAAAAATGTTTTCACGTGCCATCTCCTCTACATCTCAGAAGTTGGCCAAGGTGATTAGCAAGAGAAAACTCCTCTGAAGCTATAATGCTATCACTGAAGCCCGTTCATTTGCTAATGCTAGCTGTGTTTCCACACAAAGCGCAGGTCATAACTGATCTTGAAGCAGTGAAAGCAGACCAGCGGCAGCTTGCCTCGCACTCTGCTCTCCCCTTAGATTACCATCAAAGACCAGAGGTTTATCCGCAGTGCCCATGCGCAAACCACCAGAAAAAAAACTGCTGGCCTCTCAGCTTGCCTAGCAGCAGTTATTGTTAGCAGGAAACAGATACCCCCTCAGAGAAGGAGACGACTACACTTTGCTATGTCATGAAATAAGCACAGCTTTCAGCGACAATAGCCAACTACCTAACACAAGATGGCAGTAATGTACAGACTGGGTGCGCATTAATTGACAGGCAAGGTGCTTTATGACAGCACTGTCTGAGATGAAAGGAGAGAGATCGCTATAGTTTGGAATGTTTCAATGTATTTTACTTTATTTCTAGATTTAATAATGCAAGCACTGCTTGTCCTAACAGAATGCCACTGAGTTACAGTCTAATTTTTCATGTTGTACATTCGTAGGATATGTTTGATGTCATTTTGGATGAGAACCAGTTGGAAGATGCTTGTGAGCATTTGGCTGAATACTTGGAGGTTTACTGGCGTGCCACTCACCTCCCAGGAAACACCCCTCTTAATCCACTATTGGAGCAGAGCCTCATGACCCCGCCTTCTGCCATCTCTAGCCTACAGGTAAGTTTGTCTCTGAGTGTGTACATAAATCAGGAGAGCGTAAAAATACGCTTTTAAAATAATGTAAGACTTTTGACAACGAGCCTTGTTTTTTGAACACATTGTATGTTGTCACTGTCTTTGCCAGCTCTTCCCATCTCAGGCTTCACTCCTGTGTTTTGTTTAATTGTCTCCAGTTGTCTTGTCTGTCCTCTCACTCATCCATGCTTAACATCTTTGCAGTTTTCTGAAACACAGGAATTAATTGAATGATCGCGTACAAACTGGGGTGAGTAGTAGGGTTTATATAATATGTATATATATTTGCACCTCTCTTGCGCACCTCCGACACCCGAACACGACCCTGCGGCTGAGACAGTGAATGAAAAGCATTTTATTCATTCAACTCTCAGAAAAGATTAGACCTGGTGTGTTTTTGTTTTTCTGCTGTTGTTTGTCTTTAATTTACTGCATCCTGCCTCTTTTCCTTTACTTGGATGGTTTCAGGTGAATCACTGCTCCACAAGCTTTATTCACAAAGTAGCTAAGCTCTGTCTCCATTTTAATACTACAATTGAAATATATTGGTTTTGTTAAATCTAACTTTCCCTATTGTGTTCAGTTTCCAAGCATGCTTTGTGAATGCTGTCCCCGCTCACTGTGGCACATGAAGCTACCTGAATGATGCTAATTAAAGCGAGTGATGGGTGCTTAAACGATGCTTTCACCTGAACTAAATGCAAATTTACACACAAAAAATGAGTCCACAGCATCGGCAAAATAACTTTTTACCTCCAAGAGGAACTTCCTGAACATCCATTCAGCCGTTTCACATGCATTTTTTTGTTCAGTGTCTGTTGTATCAATCTATACACACACCGACAAAACAAAGGACTTTGAAGATAACAACACTGCTGCACTTCTGCATGCCACTTATGAACACTATCACCCTTTTATGTCGCTCAGCTCTGTGTTATTTCTGCAGTTTACTTACCTGCGGTTTATGACACTGACTGCAGGTTGATTAAAGAACAAGTAATCCCAGTTTTCTATACCTTGATATTTTAGAAAATGCCACAATATCTCTGAGGTTATACATCACATTTGCTATTTCTTGCAATTTTAGTAAAAATAGGAGTTTTTTGGTCATTATATAGGCTTTTTTTAATGTTACCTACAGTTGTGGTCAGAGGTTTACATACACTCATCATGAGCATGAATGTCAGGGTCATTTTGGCTTCTTTCTCCAGGGTGGAATCGTTGCACAGCAAACATTTTAATAATTCGAGCAGTGCCAAGTAGGTGCACAAGTTTGAATTTATTTTGAATTTTCTCTAATTCACACAGGGACAGAAGTATATATACAGGCTCAAACATATACATACACTGGCAGCATCATGTTCTGGGGCTGTTTTCTTGTCAGCGGTACTGGTGCATTACACAAAGTGGATGGAAAAATGAAGAAGAAGACTACATGCAAATTCTTCACCTTTACCTCAGATCAACACACAGCTGGACAGTTGAAACATGAAGATAATTGGGTGATCAAACAGGACAACGATCACAAACACACATCAAAAATGGTTTTGGACTGGATAAAGCTAACATTAAGCGTCTGGAATACATTTTGAAACCTTGTGGAATATGTTTAAAAGTCGGGTCTGTGCCAGAAAACCAAAAAAATTTATGAACTCTTCCAATTCTGCCAGGAAGAGTGGTCAAATGTCCAGGCAAGAATTATGGCAGAAGGTTGTTGATGACAATCAAAAGCATGAGGTCGAGGTGAATCTTGCTAAGGAACATTTAACCAAATATGTGTAATATGTATATATTTGAGCCTGTGTGGATTACAGGAAAAACTGGATAAATTAAAATTTGTGCACCCATTCATTTTTTTCATTAAAGATGTATGCTGTACAATTATTCCACTGTGGAAAAATAACAGTTCAAAGAAATCATTAGCATTAGCAGAAATGAAAGCCCTATATTACCATGACATTCATGTCGATTATAAGTGCAATGCAAACTTCTGACCACAACTGTAGTTCTGCAGCTCTGTGTCACGGAATTAAGCTTTTGGGTTACGGTAGCTTACTTTACATTGGAATATCCATCCATTCATCCATTTTCTTTACCATTTATCCAATTCAGGGTGGTGTGGGGCTGGAGTTACATAAGAAAATATAGCACCACAAGCAGTAGAGGATGTACTTACATCTTTTATCAATTGATATCAATAGTTTGTGTTGTTGTCTTACTCTTACTTACTGTTAATGCAATTCCGATGTAGAAGAGAGATTACAGAGCCCACAGTCCTCAGGCCATATAAAGAATCATAAAAGTAGCATTGAATTGCAGGAGTGTCCAAGATATGTACAAGGAATTGTAAGTGGCCCGCCAAATGGTCCAATGTGGCCTACTAGGTAGCTTTTCAAATTGTAAAAACTGCAGACATGCACGGCATTATTTTTGTGACTTTTCTCTGTATTTTGTATCAGGAAGTATTGCGGTGTTAAGAGTGATCGCATTATAACTTTTTATGTGAGCAAGAGGTCTGAATCGTCATCAGTTTTGCAGCAGTTTTACTGACAAAGATATCACATATATATTTCACTTAAGTTCTTTTGTTTTGTTTTTGTTGGGTTTTTTTGCAATGACCATCTGAATGTGATGAAATTGCACTTCTTTTTCTTAAGACAGCTGAGGCTTTTTCCTATCTGATTGTAAGGGATTGTTAGTGAAGACTGAACCTTTTCAAACACTAACACAAAGATACAAAGATGATACATTGTTTCATTGGTCATTATTCAGTAGTTTTACTAACCAAGATCAAGTAAAACTGGGCACGGCTCTTCAGCAAAAATAAAAGTGACACCTTTGCCCTTTATACTCGTTTAATACTCGACACCTGTTTAAACAGAACAAAGACTGTGGTCTAAACTGTACCTAAACTCCTACAGTAGGTGTCACTTTGTGTTCAGTAAGAAGCTTTTTTAAAGGCACACGTGGGTATGTGAGGAATGATTTGAGTCTGCCATATTCTATTGGTCTCTGAGGGTAATGCTAACTTTATGCTGTTCATGGAAAAGAAAAGAAACAATTTTGTATGAATCATTTTAAAGTCTTAATTTAAATCTACTAAAAATAAACATAAAAACTGACCACTTAGAACGACGGTTGAGCATTGATCTGATCACACTGTGATCAGAGACTTGGAGAGCTCAATGTCTTCTGTAGGCTCAAAATAGTTACTTCAGTGGGAAATAATGAGAAAGAAACCAGAATTTTCCTTTCAGACAGACTCCCACAATTCCTTCAAAGTCCTTATTGATGTAGTGTTTGCCTTATTTTGTGTTTTTCCTTCGAGATGATATCCTGAGTCCAAGCTTTGATGTGACTCTGCCTTTATTTGTATTTTTTTCCTGCATGACCACTTGAATCATCCAGAACAAGAACCAGCCGCAGCCTTGTGAGACAGCAGGCTTGGAGGGTGATGAGGAAGAGGAGGCCGGCGAGGAGGCCCACTCCCCCCTGGAGCAGGACAGTCTTATGCCATCTGACGAAGCCAGCGACTCGCTTTCTCGTGGCCGGAGGGGGAGCCCCTGTCACAGGGGGGGCGAGGAGGATGAAGAGGAGGAAGAGGAAGAAGAGGAGGAGGAAGATGAGGAGGATGAATACGCCTCTCCCTGCCACGCTCGCACATATAGGGACATGTACCCCTCTCACCGCGGCCATACGGGCGGTGCCCACAGTGCCAACGGGCACGAGTCACAAGACAGGCTGCTCCAGCGCGAAGCTCAGCAAGGTCACAACCAGAGGAACCGCCAGCGCAGCCGCCCCTGGCCCCGAGACACCTACTGAGACAAGGGGCCCCTTCCAGCCTCCAGCTCCCCCCCCCAAGCCCTCCACCCACCGCACAGGCCCAAACTAGCAACATAGAGATGAAATTTGTTCCCAGATTCGCCAAACTTTAGTGCCAATTGGAAACAAACACAAACAGATGCCCAGTTTATCGACCAATCACAATCTTCCAGGGGGCCTACTCACCTCTGAAAGGGAAAAGTTTCAGGCTACCAGCTGTACGCAAACTCAAACTTTAGCTGCTTTGCCTAAGGTTTCTCTATTGTAGGATGTCTCATATACTGGCCTTAAAATTCCTAAGACTTTTAACGATCTTTACTATTGCATGTATAATTTTAAGACTATTTGCACATTAACGTCAGAACAGGAAGTGAATGACCTTTATGGATAAACTAACGTAGGAATGTCTACCGCTGAATCAGTTATGGGAAATAGTAATGCATTTGATTCCAATGTATATACTGAATGGGCACTGCTACTTTATTTGTTTGATTTTGTTTATATGGACTTGTTTGTTGCCATCCATGTGTTCGGTGAACGGAGATTTTTGGAGAGACATTGTACAGTCTCTAAACAGTTAAAACGTCATCGATATGAAGCTGCAGTACAGCGTCAGCGTCACCTACAGTGCAGTACGTTCTGGGCATCGCTCGTCTTTGCTGTTGCACAATCACTCTCTTAAGAAAAAAAAATCTTTGAATGGGCACAGAGAATGTAAACACAACCATGAAAGGGAATGTTTTAAATCTTTTAAAGGATGAATTCCTTGCCAAAAAAACAAACAAAAACAAAAAAAACACATGCTTGTTTACATCCACTCATACACATATTTCAAGCACATGCTGCACAGCTGCAGCTCCTCTTCAAATCCAGGCTTCAGAGAATGTAAGCTTGCATGCCTTTTGCACCTCCAGCACCACTTGGTCGCACAACCTATCGCCCCGTAAATTCGATTGTAGCACGTTATTGATTGTAGCATCCACAGTTTCTAAACTGATCTCACTCCCCTTACATCCACCTCACTCTCCTCGGATATTTTTTGTGTGTCGAACATTGTTTGCGTACTGCAGTTTTACAGCTGGTTTTTACAAAGGCGGATCCTCAGGTGTATGTCCTACAACACTCATCGCGCTCAGCTCCATGTAACGACCGTGTCGTGCTCCCCGAGGACTTGTAGCACTCGTGACACGTCATTCTGTTCCTGCGCCATTTCTAGTCCATGAGCCGACGACGAGGTGGACGCGATGCTGATAAGCGGCGGCCCAACTCTGTTCCTTACACAGGGTGGATTGTTGTCACGGCCGGCTGATAGGAAACCCTGGTTTACTGCTTCCATGTGTCACAGGTATCTCTATCTAGTGTTCTGTATATTTTAAAGAGAAAAAAAAAATCAGCATGATTGAAAAAAAAATTAAGAAAAAAATCTATGCAAGTGTTGCATGAAATCTGATTGTTTCTTTTGAAGTATTTTAGTAATGCATCGATTCTGACTCTCCTCGTCGTCTTGTAGTGATAGTCTTGTCTTTGGGGCTACTCACTCCTCGCACCACCAACAACACGATTACTAAAAAGATCTGTTTATTTCTTCACACACCTTTAACACTGAGGACATTCTTCCACAGTAAAGTCACTCACTGGGGGAAAAAAACAAAACAAAACAAAAAACCCGTCCCAGATCAGGCCTTTGATTTTGTTAATTTGTGATCTAATGAGTGGATTATCTAAGCCCTGCATGTCTTAGTTCAACAATTAGCTCCTTTCGTTATATTTTGGCAGAGTATGTTTTTCAATGCGGACCAATTTAGCAACTGATAAAACAGTTGAAGGTTTTTCGATTTATGAAGCACAATTTTTACAAGAGTTATACTTCAGTTTCCTCTGTCTTATTCTGTATGCAATACAAAGCCTAACATTGAAAAACTTTAAACGCCTTAGACCATCTGGACTTCCTCTTTTGTGTGAGTAGAGAAAAAAAATTGCACTACTTTTTTTTTGGGATGGTTGCTTTGTAATGCAATAACTGCACTAAATATAACCATATATCCACCAGACTACCACAGCGTGCTAGCGTGACCTGACACGCCTCTTCCCTCTATTTATCAAAAGAGACAGCAAATGAAAAAGTGAGACATTTCCTGCCTGATGCTGTATAGAATGCTTTCTATTTGAAAATAGATTTACAATGTTAAGTAAAATATGAATTAAACTAAATAAACATGACATTTTATGTACTTTTAATGGTGTAACTCATTTGTCTTTCATTGTCATTTACTGACCAATACCTATGAGCATTTATGTGTAGCAGGAAAGGACTGTCTGCCATAAGAATTAAGTGGATCTCCAACTGGATTAACAGAGTTTCAGTCAGGATTCAAAATTCATCACTGTACAAAAATACTGTGAAGGTTATGAATGATGTTCTTATGGCTGCTGACAGTGGAATCATCTATGAGCATCTGATACCAATGACATGCATTGGTTTGCATGAGCATGCAATATGTATTAAAGGTACTGTGCTGGAGTGGTTTGAAGCATACAGAATAATTCCAATTCGTTCATGTAAATAGTGTCATTTTCACACAGTCAAGTTAATTATGGAGTTCCACAAGGTTCTGTGCTGGGACCAATTCTATATGCATTATACATGCTTCCTTAGACAGTATTATTAGAAGGAACACCTTACATTTTCATTGCTATTCAGATGATACCCAGCTTTATCTATCCATAAAGTCAGATGAAACCTACCAGACATCAGGAATGTCTTAAAGACGAAGATGTGGACGACCTCTAAGTTAAGTTATTATACTGGCCTAAAAAAAATCTTAGAAACCTGGGCCCGTATCCCTAAAGATTCTGAGAATCCTCTCAGAGAGCTGCTAACTTAACCTAAAAATTCCTTGCCAGGAGTTTTAGCTTAGAAGTGATTCCAGAACATTTTCAGTGAACTCTGAGCAAGGAATGGATGGAAAATCCTATCTTAGTGAGGAGGTGTGGTTGACCCCGTTGCTAGGTATGAGTCATCATTTCAAAAGCCGTGATTGGTTGATCCTACAAGTTTGATGGAAATGAGCTTTTGGTGATAATGAGCAAAGGATGTACCCTCAAATCAATAAACATAATTATACACTCTAATCTTATGCTGACTGTAATTGTAAATAATATTTCACATTCAAGAAAATATCTGGAAAATGAATAGTAAGCTGTAGGGGTTATAGCCTAACATTAGAATCTAAAATATGTGAAAACTTAAACTCATTACACCCTGTTCAAATAATGATTTGTGTCTTATTTGCTCATATTAATATCCTAGCTGACATATTTTGTACTTTCACTCCCATATGGACCCTGTTGAAAACAAGATGGCCTATCTCAAGGGGCTGTCCTTAATGAAGTAGAAATCACAACGTTACAAGTCCAGTGTGGTCTTAACGAGGGTAACACGGCTCAGCTTTTAGCAATGTCTGTGATTGCAGACCCAAGTCATCACTGCTGCATTGTTGCATTTTCCCGGATGCCAAATACCTCAGGGTTGTGATTACTTTCGTCTCCGGTGTAATAGTGTTGTGGCGTCGAGTTAGTGAAGTAATTGCATCTCTAAGGAGATCCACCACAAACATGATTCCTGCACGATCCAGTCTGTAGCGTCTCAATAATTCCCTGTCATCCAGTGTTTGCAGGACATCTCTCCTGCCTCTTCTGTTGGCCATTTTGTGCAGCTGCTTAGGGGAACTCCTAAGCCACTAAAAGTCCTCTTCCCTGCTCTTAGCAGATCTCGCCTTAGGAGCCCTTTTAAGCGCTAGGAATCTTGAGGAATAGCTTTTATATTAACTGGGATTGTCGTGTCACTTTTAGGGGAAATTCTAAGAAAACGTCATGACTCTGAGAATTTTCTTAGAATTTGGCTGCTAGGAGCCACTTTTTGCACAAAGATTCTTTAGGGATACGGGCCCTGGTGTGTAACCAGGTACTTACCCTGGGTGGCATTTCCTGGCTTCTGGTAACACTGTGAGGAATCTTGGAGTCATTTTTTAATTTAAAGTCTTTGCCCTCAAATACAAGATCTTGAATAATCTATGAGGTATTTATCTTAAACACCTCATAGTGCCCCCAATAGAGCACCACACTCTCAGACTGCTGGCTTACTTGTGGTTCCAAGGATATTTAAAAGAAGAATGGGAGGCAGAGCCTTCAGCTTTCAGGCCCCTCTTCTGTAGAACAAGTCCCAGTTTGGACACCCTCTCTACTTTTAAGATTAGATTTAAAACTTTCCGTATTGATAAAGTTATAGTTGTTCATAGTTTCAAAAACAGAACTTTCTGCCTATCTTTGTATTAGCAGAAATGATTGAACTTCAGTATTATGGTGTTATTATGACGTCCCACTACCACGTAATTGCCAGGTAATAGTTCGATATTCCTTCATTTTCAAATGTAAATTTTAAGAAATAGGGAGTTTTGCATTACTCTATCATTATTACTGCAATGTCCAAAAAGCCTGCCTCAACAGCTGGTGATTGGACTGCTAGGGCCTCTGCCCAACACACACTGCACCTGACCCCTATGGTGCCTCTTGAAGGTGGTGAGCCACATGGCATAGATAAACACATAAAGAGCTTTAAAGAGTTTTCCTATATAAAAGATATTGGGGTCAAAGAGTTTTTCTGGTTAAATAAAGGAATAAAAGGTTAAAGAATATAGGTGGGAAATGCCAAGAGGAAAACTAAAGGAGATATGAAGAGCTCTATAATTGGCATGTTGAAAGGAAACACTGCTCTTCTACTTGTGAAAACTCCACATTTCACGTGTAATTTAATGCAAAAAGAAAAAAGAAAAAAACAACTCAGTTTGACAGTTAAGAAGCTCAAATTTGCTGTATTCACATCATACATTTAAAACAGCTGTTTCCATTTTAATCAAATGATGTATCTGAAGCAAAGAAAACTGGTGTCACTTCTGGTAAAGGTTTCTTACATAGAAAACTCAAATTATGACTAAAAACACAGCACTTACTGCTCATCTACACTCACATCCTGCCTGTAATTTGGTGCATTGGGTATTTATACAGTACAGATCAGATCAGATTGGGGTCCTGCATACTGCTCCTGGTTCTGGCTTACAGACGCAAAACAAAGTTATCTTAAAATCCACCCACACTGATGAGAACCAGTGTGCTGACGACTTCGGCACCAGTTACTGTGTTTCTGCACGCACAGATGGGACCAAAACACAAAGACAAGGTGGGAAAGAACAAAATGTGTGAGAGTAACCTAGAGAGCAGATCCTGAGAGGGAGAAAAATAAACAGTTGGTGGGGTTTTCCCCTCCCCCTTCAGTTGATAAAGGTCATTTTAGGCAAAAATGGTCTCCTCGCGTCTCTTCTTGGTCAGGATGGTTCCAGGTTTATGCTGAGCATCTGGATGGTTAGCCAGCTCTGGAGGGCAGGTGGAGACGGGACTCTCGAGGATGGCCTGCTTCAGGTCGTAAAACACCGCCGAGTCCTCTTTAGTGAGGAAAGTCATGGCTACACCACTCTTACCAGCACGACCCGTACGACCAATACGATGGATGTAGTCTGCAAGAGGAGAAAGTGCAACAACGATTCAGTGAATCATTTAGTGATTCCTATGGCAAAAATTTAATTTCAGTCAATAAACAAACACTGCACACCAGATGAGGCCTCTTACCTTCGATGTTCTTTGCCATGTCGTAGTTAATGACCATGGAGACGTCCTGGATATCGATACCTCGCCCAGCAACGTCTGTGGCCACCAGGATATCTTTGGCTCCCGCCTTGAGATTGGAAAGCGCAAACTCTCTCTGCTCCTGGCCTTTGCCACCGTGCAGCGTGCAAGCATTGTACTACAAAGAAGAAGAGAAGGAGGACCAGTGGAGGTTAATCTTTGCTCAAAATATTTAGTATTTTAGGAAATCAGAAACCAAAATGAATTAAAATTAAACCTCCATCTGAGATTTATTGGCTTTCTTTTGTATTTTGGATAAAACTTCTGACAACAAACGGCAAAACTCAGCATTATGTCAGGATGCAACACTAGCACTGAACCCCAAGTACAGCTGAGGCTAATACTGTGCATTAAAAAGCTGTTGTTGCCTTTTAATGTATCTGGCTTTCCGAATTTTCATAACTTCTTCTTTATACTAAAACTGTGGGTTTTTTGAGTGATTAATATAATTTTAGTGCAACAAGACAATTTGTTCTGCTAGTAGGAAAACAAAAACTTCTAGGAATATTTCTCTTGTGACCTTAAACGTATCCGAGAATAATTTTAAGGCAATCAATGAAATATTTGTTGATATTTTATAAAAAATGTCCCCAGAAATTTCTACAGGCTGGCACAAACATCAAATGTCATTTATCTGTTTATCCATTAATTGATTTGGTGTATTATGAGTGGCAATGCTTCAGGTCTTTATCTGTAGGAAAATATTTAAAATCCAAAATGCTGTCTTTCACATATTTCCAAAATCATCCAGTGAGCTGGACTGGAGTCTTTCTCGGGCCTATTCTGATCCCCGGGCCTTATATTTGACACCCCTGACATGATTGTTACTTTTTTTACTCCAAAGCATGAAGCTTCTACCAAATCTCGACCCCAAATTGAGATCCATTGTGGTTCAGGTTACAGTGACTTACCCCCATCTTCTCCAGTGACTTGGCCAGCACGTCGCAACCCTTCTTCTGGTTGACAAAGATGATAATCGGAGGCTCGAAGCCGTGCGACAAAACCTCCAGCAGCTTCTTCCTGCAAGGGCACATTATACAAAACATTTAGAATCTTGATGCAAGTGAAATTTTTGGTGTTTAAAATTAATGCTTGCATCCGTCTCACCTCTTCTCTCCCTCCGACATAAGCAGGACCTTCTGTTCGACTCTCTCGTGAGGCTTTCCAGCAGACCCGATGTACACCACAGCAGGACGTCTCAGGTAGCTCCTGGCCAGTCTCTCCACAGCGGGAGGCATGGTAGCTGTGAACATGACCGTCTGTACGGTGCAATCAGACACACAATCAGTGAAAACACTCAACAGATAATCATGTGGTACCTTCAGAAGATTCCAACTGCTAAAGAAAGACCTACTTGTCTGTATTTTTGTTTCCCGGATTCAAAGTTCATCGTCATTTTCTCAGGGTCCTCCGCCTCTTCGGTGTCTGGCTTCTGATTGGTCACCGGGATGTATTCCAGAATCTTTTGGACGTCGGGCTCGAAGCCCATGTCAATCATACGATCGGCCTCATCGAGGACCACGTAGGTGCAGCGGCTCAGTACCAGGTAGCGGTTCTCCAACACGTCAATCAGACGGCCGGGCGTGGCAATAACGATCTGTTAGACGATGTAAACAAATATGACGCTGGTGAACAGATGATTTTCAAGTAGAATCCTCACCTTATGGATAAAAAGCCAGGATGGACTTCCTGCCAAAAAACACAGTGTAAAGTCTGTGTGTATTTAAGCTGCTAAGCTACCAGCGTCTGAGAATGAGCCATGTGGACTGTTTGTACCACCATCTGTACCGCTTCCCTCTTTCTTTACTCACATAATATACACACTGACAGAAGCACTACACATCACAAACACACACAAAACATACAGACGGTTTTCAGAAAAAACATCAATAGATGCTCTATGCCATAGACATGAAACTGATGCAGTTTTACCATTCAAACAATGACAAATCCCATGATACTGATGCTCAAAATTAGTTATAGAAACAAAGTATGAAATAAACTTGGAAGCCTGGAAATTATAAGAGCAAGAAAAAGCATGTGTGTATTATATCCGTGTTCTCCCATTAAGCTCTTAATGTGGGAGACTGTAAATAAAGATTGGAAACATTCTACTATAAACAGAGTGAATCACATTAAATAAACTTGGCTGCAGGCTGACAGCAGCCAAGTCTGCAAGAAAGCTGCCAAATTTAAGAGCTAGTGGCAAACAAGACAAGCAGTTTGGATTCTTTATTCGGTAACGCTGCTTCTGTTTAACACAAGCAGTGGATTGGAGCTTTCATTCTCTTTTAAGCTTGTTGTTCAGGTGGTTTGATAAAAGACCTTTTTTATTTTTCTGGGGGGGTTTACCTCTGAAGGTTCTGGTTAAGGTTACAGTGAGTGTTGCTGAAGAAACGTCTCTCACTTCACCTGGACTTCAATTTCCTGGTTGAAATATCACCTCTGTGTGTGTGTGTGTGTGTGTGTGTGTGTGTGTGTGTGTGTGTGTGTGTGTGTGTGTCAAGAGACTAGAGCCTACAGCTCCTCCATAAACTACACCTGTGATGAGATTGTTACTGCTCTGCAAATGCAACAGTAGTCCTGCACCATCTTCGCCTTTCTGCTGAGTTTATTTCAGTAGCCTCATGGGCTTCTTTTGATGTAAAAATACTGACAGCAAACAAAAACTACTAAAAACTACTTGTTAGTGAGGCTTCAGTTTGCTTCACAGGCAGAAACACTTTTTTTTTTTTTCTAAAATTAGCCCTCTCCGTTTTACCTCACAACCCATCCTGAGTCGAAAGCCTTGGTCCTCTCTGGAGATTCCTCCGATCACAGCCACAGTTCGGATGCCGAGCGGTTTACCAAACTTTATGGTTTCTTCCTCGATCTGCTGCGCCAACTCACGAGTCGGAGCTAAGATCACAGCATAAGGACCCTGGTCTGAGTCTTCGATCCTGCATCCAGTCATACAGAGAGCAAAGGATCATAAGAGATAGTAGAGGCACAGTAAGACAGTCCAAATGCAGAGTTATTATTTCTGAAATTGCTGAAGATTATTGGATCTTAGACACGTTACCTGTCGATTTTTGGCAGGGTGGTGATCCAGACCAGCAGTGGAATCAAGAAAGCAGCAGTTTTACCGCTACCGGTCTCAGCCACACCAATAATGTCACGGTTCTGTAAACCAATGGGAATGGCCTGCCTCTGAATCGGCGTCGGATCCTGGAGAGAAAAAAATTAATAAAAAATTCCTTAGTGGAGACTGAATTGAACACAGTGAAAAACAGTGAACAGCTACAAAATAATTTAAAAAAGAAAAATTACAAAACACAGAACCAGATAAGTTGAACCCTAGCTGACCTTATAGCCGCATTTGTCGATGACCTCCAGAATATGTGCAGGCAGCGGGTACTCCTTCCAGTTCCTGATGGGATTTGGGATTTTTCCTCCTTTGGTGGTGATGCTATAATCCTCTCTGAAGATTCGCCAGTCTCTGTCTGTCATCTCGTCCAGCTTCTTTTGAGACCAGTGTCTGTCATCCCAGCGCTGCTTGGCCTCCTTCTTACGCATCTTCTTCAGTCTTGTCCTGAAGCGAGGTAAAACAAAGATTAGATGTGGGGTGGGCGGAAGCTGAAGGTGAAACTATGGATACAGGATCATTTTCCATTATAGATACTCCACTGTACTCACTCTTCCTGCTCCTTCTCTTCCAGCGTGCGCCTTTTCTCCATCAGGTCACCATAGAAACGCGACTGCTCCCTTTTCTGCTGCTTTAAGTCGATGCCGGCGATGAAGCCTCGTCCGTACAGCTGCACCTGATGCTTCTCTTTGTAACTGCAAAGACCGATCACGAGAGTTTAGCGAGGGAACGCAAAGACCTAATCTGTGGATATATTTTGTGCTCACGATCCACTCACATCGGGTTGTAGTCGACCGAAGTGTCTTCAGAAGCATCCCATTCAAACACAAATTTCCTGTCGTTCAGGTGGCGAGTCCGTCGCCGTTTTTTGATCCCACCAAGATAACGCTCCTGTGAATAATTTGTGGACATCGGTTTAAATTCTGCTTTTCCAGTTTCCCTAGGAATTTTCAAGCCCCTCAAAATAATAAGTGGAAGTTTTGTTTGTTAGTCTACACCAGGGGTGCCCAATCCCGGTCCTCGAGAGCTACCGTCCTGCAGCTTTTAGATGCATCCCTACTCCCAACACAGCTGAATCAAATGGTTTGATTACCTCTTCAGCATGCCATCGTGTTTGGCAAAGGCCTGATAACAAGCCATTCATTTGATTCAGCTGTGTTGGAGTAGGGATGCATCTAAAAGCTGCAGGACGGTAGCTCTCGAGGACCGGGATTGGGCACCCCTGGTCTACACACAATAAAGTTTCTGTCAGCCCAATCTGTACACAACTGTAATTTTAACTCTTTCTCATGCAATTAACCTTGATAGCCTGGAGTTCTTTGCCTTTATCTTTCTCCTCTCTGAGCTTCTGTCGCTCATCATCATCTTCATTGCCGTTGTTCTCTCGTTCCATTCGCTCCCTACGCTCCCGCCTCTCCCTTTCCTGAGGGTCCTCTGTAACAAAGAATCACGGTGGTTATCGACACGTTAATATCCTGTAATTAAATGCAAACTGTTTCAGGTTAGAGGCTGAAACACACCCAGCATTTTTCTCCCTATGTCCTGAAACGTCCTTCTCTTCTTTCTCTCCTCTTCAATCATCCTCCTTCTCTCTTCAGTCTCTTGCTCTCTGCGCTTCAAAGCTTCGGCTTCTCGCTCTGCTTTTGACAGGAACTTGGGCTGAAAAACACAAAGCAAAAGAAATAATATTAATTTAGAGAAAATATAATCTTAAATTGAAAAGTTAATCTCCCAGATGAAGAGCAATTCACAAAACATGAATGCAGAAAGAAAAAAAAAAAAAAACTAGTTCAGGACTAGTTCACCCCGTGCAGGGCATACTTTTTGGTTCCCCACTCTGGAGTCCGGAAGGAGCTCAAGCAAGAGTGCTTGGTAGCTGGCCCTTAGCCCACAGGACTCAGTCGGGCACAGCATGAAGAGGAGACATTGGCATGCCAACACCTGCAGTGCCGTAGGGGTCGGATGCAATATGTGTTGGCCTGGATTTAAGTGGAACCAGTTTCCTAAAGAGGAGTTGACTGTGCTACAATCTGGAGTCGCCTTCAGTGACAGGAGGTGGGCAGGCATGGGTATAATGTTAGGGTTATTCATGGTGGACACAAGTGTTGCTTCCCAACATCTTTGGGTTGGGAAACTGGTTCTGACTGCTATTTAGGCTTACAACAGTTCAGAGTATCCAGCCTTACAGGAGTCACTGTGTGGTGTGCTGGACGCTTAGCCTGGGAACCATCTTGGTGTTCCCATGGATGAGCTGGAAGGAGGTGGGTGGGAATAGGGAGATCTGGCCATCTTTGCTTAAGACTTCTGCCCATGTGCCCTGGCCCCAGAAAAGCTTTAGAAAATGGACAAACTGACAGACGGATGGATGTTCTCACCTTTGCTTCAGCTTCCTCCTCTGCCTTCTTCTTGGCCAGAAGCTCCTCCAAAGACAGCGGCTGGACCTGAACAACAGCACATGTCAAACACCCAAAATAATAACCGAAGTGGCAGTTCAAATTTACACAAACACTAAACCAGACTTTTACCTTTTCCTTCTTCTTTTTTTCATCCTCCTCATCTTCTCCTTTTATATCCTTCTCTTTCTTTATCTTGGCATCCTTTGATCTTGGAGAAGCGCTTCTATAGATGACAAAAATGTAAATACGACAAAACAGAAATTTAGCTGAAGTGCTAACTGTAGCAAAATCCAAACGTCTGGATGTTTGGTAAGAGTTTAGTTAACAAGTGAGAAAGTGCAGCTGAGAACTGACTTCTGAGAAGAAAGGTGACTTAAAGGGAGAGGAGGTAAAACTGCTTCTTTCAGACATAGGATGAACTTCAGGTGGTTTGATAAAAGACCTTTTTATTTGGATTGAGGCTTATTTATGAGAAAAAACCCCTCACTACTAACAGTTGGCCTTATCGGCATTTTCTAATATGAGGCAACAGTAATGTCAGTGCCAAAAATACTGTGCACTGAAAATATTGTCACTTAAATTGGGTTTAATTCCTTTGAATATCAAATTTTTGTTAATGTGAAAAATATTGGCGTGTTATTCAGGCAAACACGGATTATGAAATAATTATGACTAAAAATCTCCTTTGCCAGCTTTGACCGAAGAAGCTTAATCAGTGTCACATACCTGGATCTCCTGCTGCGATCTTTATCGCGCCGATGGCTGTCTCTGTCCTTACGGCTCCTGTCTCTGTCCTTATCTCTATCTCGGTCCTTGTCTCTGTCCTTGTCTTTCATGCGTCGATCTCTATCGTAATGACACAAAATCACACAGACACAAAAAAGCTTAAGGGAAAGATAACACAAGTACGCAGTAAGATTAATAGCTAGAAGTCAGTCTGGTGTTCCTGATGGGTTCTTTTTGTGCAGCGGTTACCTTTCGGGAGATTTAGAGCGGTTTCGTTCACGGGAACGATGGCGCTTGCGGGAAGGTGAGACTTTACGATCTCTGTCTCGCGAACGGCTGCGTTTCCTCTCTCGGTCTTTGGTCCCCGAAGAGTCTGCATCTTTCTTGTCTGTGGAGTCAGCTGCCATCTGCACAAAGACCAGACATTAAACTCTGCTTTCATTGCATTTACAAAAGTGAAAACTGTTATCACACCACAGTGGCAGGACATATATTAATATTACATTATATTTGCTTTATGTACAATGAGTACAGATCATGCGTTTGCCAGCTGTTACTGTTTATATATTGCTGTGTACGCATCTCCAAATCCAGTTTTTCTTTTCACCTCTAATTGAATTACGCTCGAGTTCAGTTGACTAAATTTGAGAAAAATTCCTAGCCTGGCCAACCTTGATTTCCCTGAAGAAATATTTCAGGGTGATGATACACTTCTTAAGAGACAAGCTGTCAAATTAAAGCTTTCTAGTGTTAGTTTGCTCATAAGACTATTTTTGCGATAAAGCTAGGGATATTTTCGAGCCTATTTAGAGTTTTCGGTGGAGTCATTTTCAAATGGCTTTATCTGGACAACTACTTAAGCAATGTCATTTCAATATTTTAGGCCAAATATCTGTTTCTATTACTTGAAGAAAGTGAGAGTCTCTGGTTCAGACAATATTGAAATTGTGAAACATATTTACATTATTCATGCCATATATCTTATCAATAGCAAAAGACGAAGTAAAAAGGGTAGCCTGATGATCAGAGTGATGATGTTTTGTTTTGTTTCTGATCATGCAAGGAAGGGTGTTGCAACCTTTGTCCGTTTGTATATTTAGCTTAATCCTTTGGTCTAATTTTTCTGTCTGTAATTTTGATAATTTTTTAATGGCTGACAATTTTGAACTCAATCAAATTGTGAAATACGAAAAGAGAAAGCACATGAAAACAATAGCAATACAGAAATAACATATGTTTTGTGGATGCATAAGTTTCTTATGCCCTAAAAACGGGTATCAGGATGTGCCCCAAAAAGTGAAGACAGCTGTTATTCCTCAACACTCTCCGATAGAAAACGCGATTAAACTCTTAGAGCAACAAATAACGACACATTTTTTTGTGCGGACAGAAATTACAAACCAATAACGAAAATGACTAACTTGTTAAACGAGAAGAGAAACTGAATTACCTTCCTATCCTCTTGCAAAATAAATGCAGCAAGCTAGCTAGCCTCTTACGTTAGCTACCAAAAAGGCTAACTATCTCCAGGAAAGCTGCTCAAAAGAGCTCCGGTTAAACCAAATTAAAATCAGCTAATCGCAGGTAGGACAGCGCAGTCAGAGTCTATGATACTTAAAAATATTTAGAGCTTACCTCAATCACTTGTCAACAAAACAGTTACGGTTTATCTACGCTTCAAGAAGACGCCATGTCGCCCGCAACGCGAACTGGAGCACGCCAGGAATTGTGGGGGCTGTAGTACTGGCTGTTACGAAACAGTGGAAACTAGCGGCTAAAAGGCAACGTTTGAAACTACATTTCCCTCCCAAAAAAGTAAGCTTACGCCAGGGCCCTCAATGTTTAGCATACAGACGCCTAAATGCCTGAACAAAATTACTTTCTCTATTATGTTGTATTTTTGTCATTTTGGGCACGAGGTGGCGATAGGGTTACGAGTTACCACGATAGATAGAAACTACAGGTCTGCAAAAAAATGTTTTTTTCAACTGCATGGGATATTTTCGGTAAATTTTATGTTTTTTAGGGTGCTGAATCCAAAACTGTTCTCCATTTCCCTCCATTCATCAGCTGACCCTTCTCACCCTGGACACAGTCTGGGCAGGAGGCTCCGGTCCATTCGTACCAGAACCTCTCGCCATAAGAACAGTTTCTTCCCCTCTACTGTTGGACTCATGAACAATAACCATATGACTGTTCGCACGACTAACACATGACCTTACACTGTGTTCACAGCATCATTCCAATTTTGCACTGATCACCACCTGCATTCATGTATATATCTATCTACTTAGCACTTTTAATTTAAATTTTTATGTTTATTTAAGCGTTGTCTGACAGTATGTTTTTGCACTAAGTACCGCAGCAATTTCCTAATGTTGTAAACCTGCTCAACATTTGGCAATAAAACCCTTTCTGATTCTGATTCTGATCAAGTACTTTTTTTGCAAAACATGTGGAGTTTACATTTTTTTAAAAATCAATATTTTTTTTGCAATTAACTATGCATAATTTTTCTGAGATTTCTGAGATAATTTCGCTATGAACAAAACAAAGCTGTTGGGACATGCTTTATTGGGACGTGTTTTTTTGACACAAGTATAGGGGTTACCGGATTTCAGTTTAAAATTGGAAATTGTACATTTAATTAAACTAAAAACACAAGTTTTGCGAGAAAATCTGACGAGATGGAATATTTTCCTAGTTTCAGTGAGTAAAAATCTATAAGAACCAGTCAATATATCCTATTTTGGTTGCAGACCTTTGGAATCTATCTATCTAAGCTATTTCACACAGTACTGAAAGATATTTTCAATTCTGTGGGATGTCTTCTTGGCCTGTTATTGCCTGATAAAACCCTAAATGCTATGCAGACCTGCTGATATGATGAAACAGTGTTGTCTGCTGAGCAGCACTTAGAGCGGCTATCCTTTGCAGCAGATTAAAATTCAAGAAGTGCTGTTCTGTTAGTGCCAAAGCTAGAATATGTTCTTCCCTGTAATCATAGCCATTCTTTCTTTGTGTGTGTATGCATGTGTCTTATGATGAAAGACATTTTAGATGGTGCTTTGCTTGACTACAGTCTGGATTGGCTGGATGCTGATTCATATTCTGGACGTGGATTTTCTTCCAAGACGAGATCAAAAGAGATTTATGGAGCCCTTCTGCAGTTGAACAGTTTCAGTAGGAACAGATCAAAGATGATGGTTTAAAAATAAGAAAGAAAGAAAACACACACACACACACACACACACACACACACACACACACACACACACACTACAGGAGGAGAAAAGAAAACAATAGACTGGTAAGACAGTAACAGGTTTTATTCACTGACCTTCTATTCATTTAGAACAGTTTGTGCTTCTTGCTGGTTTGCTTTTTTTCGACGAGTCTAAACTGAGCTGTAACAACAACTTGTATCAGTGTCTGAGGATGTAAGTTGCACGTAAGTCCATCCATTAAGAGTACAATGGCCTGAAACCCCTGAACATAAAAAACAAGGGTTAATGTTGTTAATTCCAGCTTGACTCTTTCAGCTATGACAAAAATGCCTGCTGAGGATTAGGTCCAATTTTTAAAATCTCTGCTAATCTTTTCACTTCCTTTTCCTGTTGCATTAAAGACTAACATAATGTATATTTTATGGTTTAGAGCCTCTGAACCCAGAGTCTACGTCAGCACACAGGTAAGCTGATGTATCTCACAAAACAGATGGGGTAAAGCAGTCTTGTCTTGTTTGATAGCCATGTAGGTAACATAAAGACAGTCAGGCTAAGCAAACAAATCAAGAAGACCTTTTTGTTCCATTAAGGTGGAAAAAGAACTGCATAAAGCAAGGTCAGCCTGAGGTACTGAAAAAAATCAATAAGCAAATAAATAAAATAAACATGGAAAAACGCAAAACAGTGCCCATTTATTACATGCATATAGTAGCAACAGCAAGAGCTCCAACACACATGAAAAATTATCTTATAAAGCTGAAAACAGGCCCAACACCAAGTATGCACTGTGTCCAAGAAAGACATCTGATTGTGATGCTGGTGGTCATGAAATTTGTACTTTCTTTACAAAAAAAAAAATTCTCCTGTGATATTCAGGAATGACAACAGTTTATAAGTTTTTAGATGTAAAATTATCAGAATATAGCAGAATTTGCATTAATCTTATATAATATTAGGTTCTGAACATGGGTTTATAAGTGTATGTGTTTTTATGGATTCACAATCAAATGTTATATGTTAACAATCTCAATAAAATAATGAGTCATAAAACTGCACAAATCAATTTTGGCATTTGTAAGCACTGACATGCAGCCTTTCATTTCTAACGTGTCACACTTTAGGACATAATTAAAAATCATCCTGTCCTTTTTGGGTTTTAAAATAATTCAAATAGAACCTGAGAAGAAACACACACACATATGATGCCGTGTCTTTCTTTACTCGGCAAAAACTGAGCCAAAATGCAGAAGCAGTGTGTTATTAAGTAGCATGTAAAATCACTGTTAGCAGTAAAATTATTATTTTTTGTTTGATTTTATCGGTCTCTCACATCATTGTGGATGAATATCCGCCTGCTCATCTTTACAGCGTTGCTTCAGTTCATCGAGGTTTGTTGGCATTTATTTGTACAGAGCTCTTTAAAGGCCAACATCTCAGTCAGGTTCAGTTCTGAACCATTCCGCTCCTTGATGCTTTTCTTTTGACAGCCTTTCTGATGTAGATTTGCTGCTGAGCGTAGTGCATTGTCCTCTTGCACCAGCCAGTTTGTGATAAGCTTTAGCCATCAGACAGATGGCCTCACATTTAACTTTAGAATATTTTGGTACACAGAGGAATTCATGATCGATTCAATGATTGAAAAAAACAGGTGGGCTTGGTTTTACATGGCTTTATGGCCACTTTGATCTCATCTATCCAAAGAACATTGTTCCAGAAGTCTTGTAGTTTGTTCAGATTCCACTTTGCAAACATTTGTGCTGTTGTGCTGTGTTGACATGTTCTTTTTAGGGATAAGGGGCTTTCTCTTGGTGACCCTTCCAAACAAACTATACTTATTCAGTCTTTTTATAACATACAGTATAGGCCTTTAAAATTTGACAGCTCTTGGGTTTTTCTTTGCAGTTTCTCTACACTTTGTTTGGCCTGACAGGATGTTTGGCAACTGTCTTGAATGTCCACCGGTGAATAATTGTTCTCACTGTAGAATGATGGAGTTCAAATTGTTTGGAAATGGCCTTGTATATCGCTTCCAAGATTGATGGGCGGTAACAGTTGCTTCTCTGAGATCACTGATTATATCTTTCCTCCTTGGCGCTGTGTTAACACACACCTGAAAGCTCCAGATCAGCAAACTGCCAAAACAAACTGGTTTTATGGAGACGCTCACACTGGCTAATAATCAGTTAATCAAGTGTATTTGATTAGCAGCACCTGGCTGCTTCTTACCCTCCTAATTTCAGTAGAAGCAGTGAGGGGAGTCCTTAGTTTTTTGCACACTGCTTCTGCATTTGCCTTCAGGTTTTTTTTTAATAAACAGTAACACAATGCAATATGTGAAGGTTTGTAGTTCACCTGATTTTGTGTTTACACACTTTTTAAACCTGCTGCCAATTTTTTTTTTATTATTCTCCAATATGTAAAAGCTTAGAAGTGACAGAGGGAGTACTTTCTTTTTAACATGAGTACACATCACTGTTACGCATATACAAATGCACACTGGTTTTCTTCATCTTGACTACACCATGTTTGCCATCAGGAGCTTGACTTCTGTACAACAGCCCCACTGAGCGCTGCACAGAGTAAAGATTCAGCACAACAGATGAACCTAAAAAAAACAAATCCACTCTCTATTATTTTCCTAACGAGCAGCAGTTTTGTTTTTGACGCTTCTGCTGTAAAGAGGCAGAGGAGACGAGCAGTGACAAGAGGTGGGAAGATGAAGAGATGAAGAGACGTGACATGAGATGAATAAATGCCTGCACAAGAAACAGATGAAGGGCAGAGACGATGAGAATGTGAAGAATTACAGTAACTGGAAAACAATTACCCTTTTTGGATATTTCTATGACCAAAAGTCTTTAAAAAATGTGTGTTTTACAACCACTTAATCATTCTTTAAGTGAGGAAGGTGAATTGCTTTCGACCAGCATTGTGTAACGTTGACTGTTACTCAGTTCTAATCACAAGCAGCTGATGATTGATGATGGTTAAAGTTAGGCTTTGATTGAGAAAGGAATCAATACCAGAGTAGTGACACTGTTCAGGCCATTGTTTTACGATCTGACATTGAAATAGCTCTGCCGATCAGTGATTATTATCACTTTTGAAGCCCTGGAAACAGGCTTCTGTCACATGATTGGATGAAACATCATCTCGTATATTTCTCCCAACTCCTAACTAAAGTCAACCCCCATCCCAGGCACCTCATGTGCCCCAGCCTCAGCTCCCTTCCCCCCATATTCCCCAATGCCAGACGCAGTTGTCTAATTAAAGTGCTAGAAGAGCATTCACTCATGACATGCCCTAAGGGTCTGCCAAACGGGGCATGTATGCAGGAAGAGGGATAGAACTGGTGAAGGTGAGCAGCATCAGTGAAAGGGTTATATAAAGGGGGAGTGCAAAGGACATAGCAGGGAGGTTATTTACCCCAAGCAGGGACACAATAAGTCTTATCATTCCAGCAGATGAGTTGAGTGCTGTCAGTGTGAACCTCGCTCACCTTTCTGCTCTTGGGAAGCAGAGCAGACACGCTAAACTGCTTAGTATACACAGCACACCCTGACACACATTCATACACCAGTTCACATGTGCATGATTACGCATGGCTGCCCGAAGCTGCAGATAATTTGCCCACAGATACACATACGAACTTAAAATTGCCCCATATGGGTATAATTGATAGTGCCCCAATGACATCTATCCCATATTTATCGAGCGCTGTATTTGATTTTCAGTTTGTTGTGCACTGCATGTAAATGCTAAAACAGCGTAATGTGGTTAATATTAAAAAGAATGAATCCTCAGGGTTTAAGGCTACAGAGGCTGTGCTGCGTGCTGTCTAGTGATGTTTGTATGCCTCATTAAATAGCCAGAAGCTCACTGACAAACAGGCCGAGAGCTGCGTGAAGCCATCACATCAGAACAGCTCTGGACTCAAAAATCAGACACACAGAGATGGACTGATTGCATGAAGCATTACAAAGTCCTGCACAATCAGAAAAAAATCCGCTCTGATTTTTCTCATGTTTGCAGCTGTGCCAGGACTGCTAGTTTGTTCTTTTATTCAGAGAAGAGATGACAGATATAAACATATATGTGATGGGAATTTGGAAGGCTCACAAACTGTGGTTGACAAAGGATAACCAAGATACTAAGTACTTGTTTTAAGTTCATTTCTGTTCTGGCAAATATATGTGTCTAGACCCAGGTGGTAGGCAAAGACTTATTTATCCCTATGATCTGTTGATTTGTTAACTTTTGCTGCAAGTGGTTTTCATCTTCCCAAGTATCAAACTATTGCTTACAGTTCATGGATTATGCAGATATAGCAGTGTGCTAGTTTGAAACAGAGGGTCGCTCATGTAGGACAGTCGTTCCTCTGCTCCTCATCCAGCTGAGCCTTCGACTGCAACCCCATTTTCCATCCTGAGACAGGAATTACGAGACCGTCAGAGCAGCTGTGGCAAAGCTCACTGCACAGAGAGAACGTAACCTACATGTCAGTGTGCAGATAGCTCATCAGCAATCAGACAGCATAGCTTTGCCAACCCATATTCTCTCCTCAGCTTCCTTTTCTGCTGCTGCTGTGCAAGATGTATGCAATAGTTTGTGTGTGTGTGTGAACCTGCAACACGTGTGTGTTTCGTGTGGGTCTGCACTGCCATGTCTGATAGATGATGTGCTTGTGTAGTAATGAGACGCTCTGCACAAGCGACCATTTTCTCCAGCTCCTCAAGAGGGTTTCAGATGGCAGCGCTCTTCCCTCAGTCATCCTCCCTCTGGATCCCGATCCCGGTCCTAGGCAGTCTCACCGTCTGTGCTGCAGGCTCCTATCCATCATGAGAGGAAGGGACAAATGTCTAGACTGCACAGATCACTTGCTGCTGAACTGTTCATTAGTTTACATCAAATATGTCAATGCCACATGTGCCTCTTCTGGGCTGCACAAATCTGTTTTCCAAGCAGGGATTGTTTTTCAGAAGCTGGCATAGAAGATGGAGTTAATTTGATCAATAAATCAGCTTTTTTTTTTTTTGCTTTTATCCACTGCCAAGTAAAAAGAAATTAAAACTTCAATATCCTGGGACTAGAGTAGCTTTGCATGAGCCCTACCGAAAATATTTGTTTTTCTACTTTAAACAACTTCTCAGTTCATCTTTTATCTAAAGCGTAGACTGTATTATATTAATGATGGACACAACCACCATACCTTCGTCATCGGATTTTAAAGTTTCAGTTTTAGTATTTAGATTTCTATCATTTTGGGGGTTTTTGGAGCCAAAAGTTATCATTTGCAGAGCGTTGAACACAAAATTGTAAGATAAGACTATAGCGAGCTTGGAGCCAGTTTCAAGTGGCCATTAGATGAACTGCAGTTTATGGAAACTATGTCGCCTTTTGTTGAGAGTCTACAGAGTCTGTGATCCTTTCCCTTGAAATCCCGTTCTATAAAAACGTATTTCTCTCTGATTGGTCACCTTCTGGAAGCCTACTAAGGTACAGCTGCACCACATGTCTTCATGGTAAAGTTTTTGCTCACATGGGTTATTTCACATTATTTACGCCATTATATCTAAAAATTTTACATTAATATACAAGCTACAACGTTCATATTTTATGTGTCAACTGAGCACGACTCAACAGATAATCAACTATAAGTCCTTTCTATGTGTTTACAACAAATGCTTTATATCTGTTACTATATAGCTTTTATATGGCTTTATTTCTAGTCTAGCTTCATATTTCACAGTCAGACATGAAAGTATGATCAAAGTTATACACAAGATTCCCTGTAGGTCTATTCACATACTTGTTCAATTATCATTTTAATGGCAGTCTGCAGTATAACCAGCTCAGGAGTTACATTTCGCAATCCACAAAGGTGCAGTATTTGTCAAAAGACCACATGCCTGCCGTGACTGTGATCTTAAAGAATAATCATGCCTTCGAGCAACCTGCCATGGATGACAGGCTGAGTACGCTTTTGTCAGACCGTTATCTGATTTGCGGAGACATGTAATGTACATGGGCAAATTTTTTGATAAATGTGCTGAAGAAAAACAGAGAGACAGAAACTGTAGGAAAAGATAAGAGAAGGGAGTGTCGTAGGGAGACAGGCTGGCTGGCAGCCCTGTTTATCCAAAAGATGATCAGACCGCTATTCCATTTCTTGTTGTAGAAAATCAATGTTGGAGGAGCCAAGAGATGAAATTTATCTGAAGCTGCCGGTGCAGAGAATATTCCCACAATTGCCTTGACTGTACTGGATAAGTTAATGCTGTATCCTGTGTGTGACAGCTCAGGCATTGCAAACATTCAGACCTTTCATCCATGTCCTATCATCAGTGGGAGAGCAGGACGCAGCCAAGGAGATTCTGATAAGGGCCAATATCAGCCGGGCGAAAGACAAAGCAAATTTAGAGGTGGAGGTCACGGAGGATGGTTTGTGTAAACAAGGAAAGGCAAAAGAAATGGAAACCACTGAAATAGCAGGGGGCTAATTTATTTAAGAAATGACTCCATTTAAAAAAGTTTAACCTTATAGCAGAAACACCACAGCATCATGCTAGCAAATAGGTTCAAGGTTATTTGCTTCCTAAGAGACCATTTACTCATTACTAAATAAAAAGTGGCAAAGCTTAAGATTTTTCAGCTAACTGAATAGATGTTCTCTTGCTAGCTTGTTAATACAGACTGTGGTCAAAACAAAACGTGACAGTCGTTTATTTACGTTTATTTAGCCTATCTGTGTTTCCAGTTCCCCACTATCCCCCAGTTCAATATGCAGTTAACGCATTAAAACTCCTGTTGTGCTGAAGGTAAAGAGCTGTTTTAGGTTTAAACACTGCATGTGTTATCAAGTTGTTGTTGTTGTTTTAAGGCTTGAAAACATATAATCTATAATCACAAAACCCCCACACCACCCAGTTGACCTCAAGGAGTGGTTCTCTGTGTTTAGGCTTATTATTCATGGCCTGTGCTGGGGAACAGAAGACCTCTAGTGGCTTTCTACAACAGCCAGTGTCATCAGTGCATATAGAGTTGTTTTTTAGGTTCGCATTAAGTGCTACAGACTTGCTAACATGGTTACCTGTGCACCTAGGAGCGATCTTAAAATCGGGTACATTTCAGGTATATAAAAAAAAAAGATTAACCACCCTCCCCGTTTCCATGTTGTTTATTTTAAATTCTGACTGATCTGAATGTTGCCATAGAGTGAGCAACATTTTTCCAGTCTTCTGTTGTGTTGGTTTGGTGAACAAGACGGCAATTGCGTCCTCAGTTTCCTATTTTTGGCTGAGAGGATCAACACATGGTGTGGTCTTCTGCAAGGTTTTTGTGTGCTGTGCGATCAGAGATGCTTTTCTGCATACATACTTGTCACTTAAATCACCTTTCTTTATCACGATTGTGGTACTTGCAGCACTGGACATGTGTGTTTTTAAGCGTGTGCACATGTTTCATCAGTACGTCCAGAGCCTTGTTTAGACTTGATCATTTTTGTCCACAAATCTTTTTAAATGCAGCCTTGCCATTGGTACTATTTGTAAGGCTTTTCATTCAAGCATAGTGTTATTTGTAATGCCGCATTTCTTTGTGATGACTGTGAAGTAGGCCATTGTGTCCTTGATCAAGAAAGTAAGAGTGAGTGATATTAAAGGTTATCTTTAAGACAAAATAGACAATGTGCTGCCAAGCTATCAGTCTTGGAATTTGATTAGTGTACCCAAATAATCATTTGCTCCTGCTAAACAAAACCTTGAAAAGTGCAGTGTGATGTACTTTGACCAAAGTAGAGAGATATAGCGGGGAGTCAGTCAGGGTGGGTGTGGATTTCTTTATAATCACTGGTCAGTACATATGGCTGTCCAAGAAGGATCCTTCAGCTCTTCAGCTGCTCTTGCTCCTGTTAAAGAGCTTTTGTGAAGTTTTCATTTAAATGAGATGAAATGTCCAAGGTCAGAGTGCACCAACAGATTTGTGATATCAGGTTGCATAAAGAAAACTGACTTAATACAGCCAACAAAGTTTCACCTTTAATAAGCTTAACACAGAAACACAGACTTAAAATAAACTTCAGACATATTTATTAAGTAAAAGACTTAGAAGTTAGTGTATGGCATTAACAAGTACAGAACTCAAGTCAATAATTTAAGCAATAATTGGCAACTTCACATGAACATTTAGTTTTGCTTCACTGATATTCTTTGGGGAATTTCTAAAAGGATATATACAAAAAAAAACAAAAAAAAAAAAACAGAGAGAGAGACTTAAATAATGGCTGTACATTAGACAAATACAACTTAAGGGTGACATGATGTTCCAGGCAGGACTGAGGAGTGAAAAAAATGACTGCAGTAGTGTTACAAAGACAAGTTTTAGACAACACGTGACGGCTCAGGACATCCCCAACAGTCCGCTGCTCCGATATGTGCAGCCATCACCTTTGCTGTTCCTTCTGTCTAAATGCTACAAATAAAAAGGTCAGGCGCCTTCTCTGAGAGATCCCTCCCTCCTCCTCTCCGAGAAACAGGAACTGCCCCTGCTCACACTGTTGCTAGGCAACACGTTAAATTCCAGTGATCCGCGCATTGCCGGGCTTCTCGGCGCAGACCTACAAATCATCAAGTCCTCCATTAGCCGAGCTGTCAACAGCAGCTAATGCCAGAAGACTCCGGTGAATACAAGAACAACATCATCAGCTACAAAAACACCCGTGACAGCCACAACAAAGCATCCACCGGGGGGGAAAAGGCCGGATTAGGATGAAAATGTATATATATATATATATATATATATCCAAATATATCTAATGCATAAAAAAAGAAATGAGGAAGAAAAAAGTCAGGAGCAGCCTGTTCCTCTCTCAAGGAAACTTAGTTAAGAATTGAGCTTGGAGAAACTTCTCCATATTACAAATCAGTCTGTTAACAGCTTTTGGGACAAACTACTGCTTAACTTCCCCATCAAAATGGCATTTGACAACCTCCCTTGTCCCTTAATGATGACTTTTAGCACCTCAGTATATATCAATAAAGCCAGGGTTTGACAACCTTTAGAGCAGTTTCTGGGTTCTTCCGAGCATAGCTGCATAGGCAGAGATCACCCTCACTAACTTCTGATGCACACCCGGTCATTTTATTCTATAAGCAGGCAGATTTAAAGAGTTAAAGAGCGGATACTGTACCAGAAAGTTCATGAAGCTGGAAAATGTTTTATGGTTGAAGCACCAGACAAGCAATCTTCAAGTGTCTCTTAATACTTGAAGATTGGTAGCTAATCAATGCAAGGCTTGATTAGCTACCACTAGCATGGATGTAAAAAAAAGAGAAGACTCATTTGCTGTCATAAGAAAAGGAAAAGGTTTAGGCTTCTTCTTTTGGGAGTTATCCTAATGTTCCACACACTTATACAATTTTGGGCCCATTGAGAATGAACATTAGCCACCTTTCCAGCTTAGAAATTATAATGGAGGTTTCATTATTGAAATTGTAGGCCTGTGTCAAGATTTTTGTAAAGAAGGAGAAAAGTATGACCCAATTTTGGTCTTCCTTTTTTAACAGTCCATTGTCCATCAGGCAATTTTCTGTTGGTAAAATTGCTAATCAGTTTCATACCCCTTAAAATCAGCCCCTGGAGTTCATGAACCCTGATAAGCACGTTTATGGCTCCTAAGCCTCCCAGGACTACTTGTCATTAAACGTCTAGCAGGAGAGGGATTTGAAAAGAAAGATTTCTTTTGGTACACTAAAATACATCTATCGAGTTTGTGTTGTGTAAAAGGACATCTTTGTGTAATCGATGAAGGCCCAGCAAGAACAACTTCATTTTTATGCTGGAACATGTATAAAAACCGATATCCATTAAGCAGGGTAAGATGATTCATCAGTGCCATAATAAAGGCCTGTGGTTAGTAACACTGAACAAAAGACTGCCGTGGTGGGTGATGATGGGTAATGGCAGAGAATCCACAAAGACATGCACGTGTTTGTTTATTTGTTTTTAAGCACAGCACGTCCAACCCGTGACTGTTTTGCAGATCATGTGAGTGCTGAGTCACATTGTGCTCCTTCAGACGAGCTCTCGGTTTGTCCTCCCGCTGCCTTTGCAAATGAGCGCTCTGCTCGCCAAACCCCTCCTCTCTCTCCCCACCTTTTCTCCACTGTCAGCTTTAATTTCCAACCGATATACCAAGAGGGGTCAGCTGGGAGAGGAATTTCTCCAAGGCCTGCCATTTTCAATCCCCCGCACCGTATTTCTGTTGATACCAATTCCTGTCAGATTTTACATTTAATCTCGTCACTCAGCCCATACGGTGACCTCAGACAGACATTCAAACAAAGATGGATGGGAAAGGGCACTGCCTTCAGAATTTTAAATGCAGTCAGATGTAATAGTTACAAACCCTTCCTTTGGTAAAGAGGCAGTAGTGACCTTATTCAAGACGATTCACAGCACCTTAAAGCGCCTGTTATGCTCTGCTAGCACATGGTTTAATTGAACATCAAACATAATTCTCTCTCTCTGCAGATATTGTGATGCTGGTGGCAAGTCATGATCAAAACTTCAGCACTGGAGTTGAATATAGAAAGTGATTTTTCTGGAAGCGGTTGACAGGAGTTTGCAGGAGGAAGCTGCAAAGGAGAGAGAGAGAGGCTTTGTAAAAATCCACATAATTGCTCTCTTTCCCTTGCACACCAGGCACCCCCGCTGAGCCAGCAACAGTCTCGTTCGTTTGTCCTTTTGCCACATTTATCTTAGTAGTATTCACATGATGGAGCAGCTCTTGGACTTGTCCTTGCTGAAGGTGGAGGAGAGGAGTTCCGTCTTGCTGGGCAGGTGTAGGAGTCTCTTGGAGAGGCGCCGGACTGGGCTGGGCTTATTGGTGGGTTGGAGTTTGTTCATGCAGGCCAGAGCCGCGGTACGGAAAACACTGTGGATGCTCTTCTCTGATGTGAAAGCTGAGCACTCCAAGTAAGCCTCGGCTCCAAGCTGCTTGGCTAATGATGAACCCTATAAAATTGAAGGAAGAGATGAGTCTGGGTCGGAGGAAATCAAAGACAAAGGAGGGGCTTGTAGACAGGATGGAGACAGAAGCTTAAGCAGATACTAAGGAGCAAAAAGTTGATGAGGAACAAACCTGTTCGTGGGAGATTGGAGCCTGTTTCTGATTGGACAGCTCCATGCGGGTGCACACGTCTGTGCGCAGGTCCGTCTTGCAGCCTACTAGCAGGATCCGAGTGCTGGGGCAGAAGTCCTGGATTTCTGCTTTCCACTGCAAATAAAGGAAACAGGTTTAACTGGGCAAGAATAGACATGAGGGATGGCAGACAACTGATCAATGAGGGCAAACTGCAGGGATACATACCTTCTTGAGTGCACCGTCTACTGTGTCCGGTCGGCTGATGTCAAAGCATAAGAGGACTGCATCTGAGTCGCTGTAGCAGAGAGGCCTGACATTGTCGTAGTACGGAGAACCTAACGAGACAGAGAATTGACAAAATGAGACCATAATTTTCTAAATATGCAATTTAGGAAGCTAGAGATTTAGGATTCCGAGCTTCTCCATTCATTTAGTTTGGTTTTTGCGTCTCGTGATCCATTCTGCTGTCTCTTTAGACCAGTCACTCCCGCCTGCACTGCTTTTCCTGCCTGCTGCATCACCTGGGACATGTTCACTCTGACAAATGTGTGCACCCCACTGTCTTAAAAAGGCATCGCACACAATGGATCAGCTGCCACAGGTGCAAAGAATGGGTAGCATGCATAAGATGGTGTTCTAATACACCACAGTTTTCATTTTTAATAAATGTTTTGCTTGTTTTAGGGGCTTTGCTCACCTTTACTAATTTTTCCACACAGTGTATACACCCATTCCTCTGCTAGTTATATGTCAGACTGGCAGTTTATGTCACATCTATGCAACATTGTGGTTCTGATTCTGATTTCTTTTTAGTCATTCAAAGCCTGAACAACGAATTAATGGCAAGAAAATGCAATTTTAAAAAATGAGTGTTTATTGAACCTTCTGACAATAGTTTAGATTAATTAAATATTAATTTGAGCATATGAGTTTTAATTTGTATCATATTTGCTACATCTCACAATTTTTATTTATTGTTGAATTTACTGTTGATTTAATGTTGAAGTTTTTTTTTTGATGATGATGTAAAAGTCTCAAAAACACACAAAATCTCATGTAGCAAATATGACACATTAGTCGTTACGGGGTTAAATTTGCCTGTACTTTGACTTTATCACTGCCTGGACTGTGTGCTTTGTCTGCCTGCCTGGACTTTCCATCCTTGAACCTATTTTTGTAAGTAAAGCTTTTACTTTTTTATTTCTATAACCTGCTTCTTGTGTCGTGCTCTTCGGTCCTAAGAACTCAACCCTCCACAGTCGGCCACTCGGCACGAAACAACATCTCTGAAAACTGAAAGCTTTTTTTCAATTTTGTTAGCCAGCAAAAACAAAAATATGACTGCTCTTTCTACGGTGTGCCAGCTGACAGTATTATAATGTTCCATCACAGTCATCCTACTCACATTAACACAGTACAAACACAAACAGACACATACACCCCTGCCAAGCTCATGAGAGTTTCACAAAGCCTGGAGCCTTCCCACTGATGGGAAATTTTCCAGAAAAGTCCACTAACTCAGTGAGTCAGACAGTGCAACTATCTTTCAATGATTCAATAGAAAACTTTTCATACCAGAGTTTTGAATGATAAAATAGAAACCCTGGTTAAATGTTCAGGTAGACTCTTTACATATTTGTTCTCTAATAAAGACATACACACTGGTGGCTGTGGAGCTCATTTGAGTACAGTAAAGTCACTCTTATGTTCAAGAAAGCAGTTTGAGATGATCTAAGCTTTGTGACATGAGTGCACTGTGGTCATAAAGGGATGGACATGGTCAGCAATAATACTTGGGTAAGCTGTGGCTTTTAAATAATGCTCACTTGGTACTAATGACCCCAAAGTATGCAAAGAAAATATTATCCACTAAACCGTAACAACAAACACTAAACAGCAGATGATAGGCAGGATTAATCCATGCTTTCATGATGCCAAATTATGACCCTGCCATCTGTGAGCTGCAGCAGATGCTAAGTTTGAACTTCAGCAGTTTGTCTTGACCATCTTGACGTCTTGCTGTCGTGTGATTGGCTGATTAGATATTTGCAACAAGCAGCTGAACATGTGTACCTAAAATAATGGCCTGTTAGTAAAATTAGTATATCTCTATATCACAATCAGAACCAGAATACTTTATTATTCCCTAATGAAAAAAAACATAAATTCTAATTTTAAATTCTAATTCTAAACATAAATTCTCGTGCAAGAGTTGGAAGGTTGTGGTTGGAAGGTATGTAACATTCTTGGAAAACACTTTTCTTTATCTTTGTAGTGAAGAATTCAAATAATCTCCATTCTGGATGAAAAGAGATGAAAGCAGCTAGCATGGTTCAACAATCTACAATGTCAGTGGGCTCTACTGTCAGACTGCTTTTCAGTCACGCGCAGTAACTGTTGTTATCGCCACTCACTGAACTGCAACTGATAATCAAAGCTGCAAAAATGTATATGCGTCTTCTTCATTTTTCTGCAATGTTTGTTGTTCAAAACATTATTCAACAGCATCAAACACATTACTCTTGTCACGTCTGCATTGGCAGACGAGGGGAGGTTGAAAGTAGGACCCAAGCGTCAGATGCAGGTGAACTTTATTAAACCGGTAAGTGAAACAAACAAAAACAGAAGCTAAGGCTACGTCCGCACGTACACGGGTATTTTTGAAAATGGAGATTTTCTGTTTTCGTTTTAAAAAATAATCCCGTCCACACATAAACGCAGAAATGAAGGAAAACGCTGCTAGGAACATGCCAAAGCAACAGGTGGCGATATATTCCTAACCGTGTAGAAATGTTGGCCAATCAGAAGTCTAGAAGCCTCGGTGGGAAATAGTAAACAAAGATGGGGCATAGAAGCAGATCCTAGTCGTATGTACTACAGCGGTGGTTAAAAAGGCCCAGCAGCGTCTCCACTTTCTGAGAGTGCTCAGGAGGAACAACCTGGAGGAGAGGCTGCTGGTGACATTTTACAGAGCCACCATAGAGAGCATCCTAACGTACGGCATAACAACATGGTATGCAGGGTGCTCAGCTGCAGACAGGAAAGTACTGCAGAGGGTCATCAACACAGCCCAGAAGATCACTGGCTGCTCTCTGCCCAGCCTGGAGGTCACTGCAAACTCTCGGTACCTCAGCAGAGCTGGCAATATCATCAAGGACCACTCTCACCCCAGCAACCAACTGTTTGAACTATTACCGTCAGGCCGACGGTACAGGTCACATAAAACCAGGACAAACAGATTCAGGGATAGCTTCTTTCCCAGAGCTATCACCGTAGTAAATAAGCACAAAAACAATTGAACCTATTCCATACCGTCACTGTCATTATATTATGCTGCTATTCATACTGTCATTATATTAATGCTGCTATCCTGTATATATTGTACATACTATTGTTTGAGTACTTACGATTGTTTTTTTTGTACTTTTTATATTTTACATTTATATTTATTATTGAAACTTGCACCAAGGGAGTGGCACTCCAATTTCGTTGTACTCTGTACAATGACAATAAAGGCTATTCTATTCTATTCTATTCTATTCTATGTGTGGAGGAACAGTAACTGTGTGTGTATATGTAAGCATTTAAACACTGCAGAGAGTACAATTAACAGTAACAGTATTGTAGAAATTCATTTCACCGAAACAATAACGTGGCGCACAGTGTGACGTCAAAAAAGGCGCACACCTTTGACGCTGCGTTTTCTTGTCCACACGTAAATGCAAAAACGGAGTTTTCAAAAATATCCACCCTGGCTGGAGTTTTTAAAAAACGCCGTTTACGTGTGGACGAAAGGTGCAAACGCATAGAAAAATCTGCGTTTTCAAAAATACCCGGGTACGTGTAGATGTAGCCTAAAAAACCTATACTGGGAGAAACTAACAAATGCCGCCATGAAACGCAGAAATAACAGAATGAAGCAGAAAAAGAACACAGACGAACCAGCAACGCACCCAAGAAAACACAGGGCTTAAATACACACAGGGCAATCAGGGACCGTGAGACAGAAGGGAGACACGGCTGGGATTAATTGGACATAACATGACAAGGGGAAGCGAAACTTGAAACACTGACAAGAGAAACTGACCTTCAAAATAAAACAGGAAACACACCGACAACACTCTAAACACGCAAACTTAACACAGATTGGGGTGACAGAACATAGAAACTTGAAACGTGGAAAAGGAGAGCACAGAGGACACAAAACACTAGAGATGATCACAAACAACCCAAAATAAACAAAACCACAGAATATTAATAAACTTAAGCAGAAACACAGAGTCCACAGACTACAGACCATAACAACTCTCACACAGTGGTATTTGTATAGACAAATAAGATATAATATACAGATTTATGTTATGCTTTTAGGTGGATTGTTGCTGTCTTTTTTTAGCTAACTGCCTCCCAGCTACATCTAGTGTTTTTGCTAACCCAACCTAAACTACTGCTAGCTGAAGCCTTATATTCAACCTGCTACATAAGGAACTGTTATCCATCTTAATGTAACACTTTTAGTTGTCCAAATGCTTATTTTAAATTTTTAAACAATTACTCCAAAACTTTACGCTGTATTTCACGATCCACAGTTTCAAATACTCAGCTCGATGGAAACCAGCAAAAACAATACGAATTTACATACACCTGCTGCAAAATAACATCAACTTTTATAGCACTGCTGTATAGTACCCACAATTTAATTATGATTATTTGCTTCACTATAGTCTTTTGTGGAGCAATCACTGTACTGAGAGGCTGTGTTGTCCACTTAAATCTCACTTAAAGGAGAGTAGTACCTTTAATACCTTTAGTATTAAAGGTTGATCTTCTGATTTCTTAGCCCTTGCAGATACCTTGACATCATTGCACATTTTTAAAATGTATTTGAAGGCTTTTTCCTCTATCAAACTTAAAGCCCTAACATATAAAAACCTCCTCCTGAGCATTGTATAACACCTTGTTTGTCCTAGTGAATTATGACATTAAGGAAGCATATTTAGCTTACAATTCCAAAAAAAGCAACTTTTTTTTATATCATTCTCAGGAAGTGCTAAAAACAGACTGACAGGACGTCCGCTTTCTATTGTCTTCCCTCTGCTACCTAATCACTCCGCACACACTAACACTAAAATGTAATTTCCTTCTCCTGTCCTCCGAGGTTAACTTCAAGCCTTCTGTGCTGATATAAGAGGTCATAATTATAGCAAAGATAGATTTTTCTATTAGTCCCCCAGCTGGACAAACAAACAATCATGTTATCTTGATGAGCTTTACAGTCAATAACTAAACGTTTTACAACAATATTACTGCCAAGAAGCAACCCTGTTCAAACGAACTCTTGGTTGGTTCAGCCCGTCTAAATTTTTGGACTTAAAGCTGCAAAGTAAGTCAACTTACACAATCTCTATCTTTCAGAGGGAATCAAAGCGGCCGTCACATAACTATCCAGGGTGATGTAAGGCTTGAGAAAGAGGAGGCAGACATATCTAAAGAGGACACAACTTCTAGCACCTACCACCTCCCACACATTAGCAGCCCCCTGCCTGGACACACAAACAAGACAAGCCAAACACACACACACGCACACAAAACCCTTTTAGCTGAGCAAACAGGAGCTGTTGCAACTGTCCGCTCTACTCTCACACAAAAAAGCAAATGGTGGGAGCTGCACTCATCTTTGTACACCAAGAGGACTATAAGACTGCCTTAATATAAATCAGAAATAAAACAGCCTTTCATATGCAAAGAAACTTAAGATGCACATAGAAATAGGGTAAAAATCTCTTTTTTTTCCTCCTTAGGCAGTGTCAGTAAATCTGAAATGATAATAATTAGTTTATAAGACATATCAAATTCTGTGGACACCGAATACCTTAAGACATCTCGAGGAACCAATTTGTGCTTCAGGAAGTTATAACACTCACTCTTCATTTCTCTACCGAACAGTTAGCTTGGTTAAATGTGAAAATATTGAAATCCATTATCAGAAAACGTCTTCTACATGTTTGAATAAAGACAACAGGAAAGCGGAATTAATAAGCAAAACAAAGAGAGATGGGAAGCTCGTGTTTATGTTTGTGCTCTAAATGTAAATCGGTCTTATGCAACGTTTCCTCTGGAAAGGGTGACTGTCCAGAAAGTTTTCACTTCGTGGGAGACAAACACACAAACCTACATTAGTTCAGTGCTGCTTTCAGTTACATAAGACCTCTTTTTTCAAAGCAGCACACACCATAAGGCAGTGAGGAGGTCATGCTTCTCTTTACTCTCAGTATCCCTCACTGGTGCCTTCTGTTCACAGCGACTGTACGCCGCACACACACGGTTACACGCATAGTAAAGAAGGGACGCGCACAAACACGCGCTCATCCACACTCGTGTGGACTTCCACCCCCTGCGTGGACGAGGCATCCCCCTCGCCCCCCTGTTAAACAACCCCACTGAAGGCCAACTGGCACCGCTCAACTTCCTCTGAACACAAAACCTCAGCCAGTGCTGTTATGAAATAAATCTGTAGTGCACCGGATGGCTTTGCTTATTGATCCTATTTACATAATTTCTATGTACATTCAAAGGTCAGCTGAAGTTAGCACATTAACCCAGAGGCACAAAGCACACGAAACATTTGGAACTAAAAAACAAAAAACAAAAGAAGAAACAACCGATTGTTTTCATGATACGTTATCTGCTGATTTCTTTTCTTTTCACAGAGGTTATGGCAACATCTGCTAAGACCTTGATTTGTTCAACCTACAAGCCCAGAAATCTTAACTTAAAAAAAAAAAATCACATTAAAAAAACTAGAAGCAGCAAATTCTGGTGTGTGCTTTATATTTAAGACCTAAATAATCAAATCTACTTTTGCTTTACTCTTTTGTGACATTGATAGCTTGACTTTGTCCACGTTGAGGCCAGAGGCCAGCAAATTCAGGCTTGAATGATCAGCTGAGTGTGCTGGAATTGAATCAGCTGCTAAACTGATTATTTACTTAAGGCCGTTTTCGAACACGAATGGTAAACACCACATTTTTTATTAGTCTAATATCTTTGTAAACTGCATATATGAAGGTTTTGGTCTGGTATTGAAACACACCAGGCTAGCTGGTATTGTTCTCAGTTTTTATGACAGATAATAAATGATTTAATGTTGAAATCACAAAAAAAGGATGTAAGGATCAAAAAGCAACAACCAGCAGATTTATTTTACGTGTCTACCAGCCATCAGGATTATTTATTCGTAATAACAGTTTCATAGTTTTTCAAACCGGCTCTCTTTTTAATCTAAATTTGGCTCATTAGGATTTCAGATTCAAAACTGGATGTTTGGCTCCAGATGTTCTTAAAGTAATCCAGGCAGGCTTGCGGCTCAGACCTGCCGATCACTGATCTCTCAGCAGATCTCACACCACTGAAAAGCTGCTTAACTGCATCAAAACAGGATTGACAGAATGTGAAGACTGAGTAAACAGCAACAAAACTGTAAGCCAAACAATACACGGGACGTGGTTCGATTCACCAACTCCAGGCTGGCTGAGTTTCCCAATAATGACCCTTTATCCCAGCAGTGAACCAAATTACCTTACTTTACTGCCCAACCTAAGCCGCAAAAGTTAAAATAACACTGAATTGAAGGTAGACAGAAGAGGAGCTCACCTGATGTGTCCCAAAGGCTGAGCTCCACACGCTGGTCTTCAAGCTCCAGACAGGCTGTGTAGTTCTCAAACACAGTAGGGACATAAGTCTGGAAACAATTAAAGAAAGAGATTTAAAAAAGACAAACACACACAGAAACAAGTAGATTTAATTAATCAGTCAGTAAGAAAAGAAATTACAACATATTCTCACATATTATTCTAGATTAAATTTTGCTTCTTTTTTTTTACATTTAAACAAAATCAACACATCAGTTCATGACTTGATGCTTAAATGTAAGCAGCATTATATATATGTATGTGTGTGTGTGAGCTAAAAAAAAATCTCATTATTATAGCTTACACACTATTTATAATTATACCAATTATACCCCCCAAAAAATATGCAGAACAGAATCTACAACATCGTATAAATGAATGATAATGAGACATTTTTTAGGGATTTTTCCTCAGTATTGATCCTAAAACGACTGCAGACACATGAGACGTGTGCAGAAATCTCATACCTCTGGATAGCAGTCCTTCACCAAGACTTGTAACATCGCTGTTTTACCGCATTGGACGTCCCCAACCAGCACCAGCTTACACCTCCCTACAAACGGCTGTGTGAGTCTTCGCTCCTTCATGTTGGAATAAAACAGGGAGACCTTCAAAGGAAGCCCGAGTGCAAATGCGGGAAAGTTTGGTAAATCCTCTCGGACGCCGGGCACCGTACACGGTGTCCTCCTGCAGTGAGTGAGTGAGGCTGAGCAGCAGTCAGTGAAGGAGTCACTGCGGAACTTTATATTGTCGCGCCAACCAATGAGCGCTGCGCAGTGCGCGAGCCGCAGGAGGAGGGCCGTGCACGAGAGCTCATCTTCTAATAGGGTTGGAGGAGCAGCTTGTTCACCACGAGTATCCTTTTATTTAATAGTACAAACGAATGTTCTTCTGCTTTTATTTTGCACACTTTGTTTACTGTTTATGTGGGACAACAGAGGACACAGTAGACCAGGGATGTTAAACATAAGTCCGGAGAGCCAGAATGGGCCACCAATCAGGGTTTGATCCAAACCACTGGATGGCTTGGAAAATGTGAAAATTTTAAAAAAGGAGAGCATAATTTTTTTTCGTTTTTTTTTTGTTTTGTGTTAAAAAAAATACATACAAAAAAGTGTAAAATGCTTCCCTGCCTGGCTAGACCAAAAAAATAAAAATAATAATAGATAAGCAGAACTTGAAAATTAACAAACCATGCAGTTAACAGGATTGACATAAATAATTTCATGGGCAAATATCTATGTGTAATTCGTGTAAAAGTATCTACGATGAGCATAAATAATGTCACAGTACAGTCACAGTTTTTTCTTGTCAGACTCTCAAAATGTGGGACACATTTTGTAAGATAAGGTTTACTTTATATATCCCAAAAGCAGGCGTTAGAGCAGCCAAAACATTTTTTTAAAAATGGCGTAAAGCAGAATACATAGTAAAAACAAAAACAAAAAAAAGATTAAAGATGAAATAAAATGCATTTTAAAAAGCAAAACCATTAAATATATATATTAAGGGGTGAAAAAGAATAAGAAGTAGTGTTTCATTCCAAGTGGGACACCTGGTCACACTTATAAATATCATCAGATTCTTGGTAAATATATATATAGTTCTTTTCTACTCTAACTGTGCACTCAACGCACCTATCACAGCTTGCCTCATTCACCCATTAACACTAGCACTTTTTTCTATGCTCTTTCTATCTAACATTCACACACATTCATATGTCAATAGATGCATCGGAGAGCAACTTGGGTTTATTTAGCATGCACACTGGAACAGACCACCTGAGCTACAGCCACCCCAAAAAGCTTATTCACAGCTCCGTTTGCCTGTTTGATTCTGAAACATTGATGGCTTTCCCAACTGCCTCTTTAGATTCAATGATACTTATCAAGCTTATGTGCTCATGGCTTTTTAAAAAAAAAACTATTTTAAAAATGTTTTCTAAAGGCTCAAAATACTCCAAACTGTGTTTTAGTCATTTTCATGCCTCTTGAAGTCAATATCAAGCATCCAACAGTGGATTTTGGAACTTTAAGTCAGGATAACAAATACAGTGTATAACTCATGACATGCAGTTAAACCTCAGAACTGAAAATATTTGCATTGGAGTTCTAAATTTTCTACTATTTCTTGTTAAAGGCTATTGGAGACTTTTCACAGAAGCATTATAAAATGTCTGATGGGAGCAGAAAGAAACAAAAAGCCCCTCTGTGGCCAAATGACCTCTAAAGTTCACTAATTATTTCAGATATGATTTATTTAACCTGTTAAAACAAAGATTAAACATTTCTATTTTAAAGCAGGTTTATGTGCAAAGTTACTTCTGGGCACGCAGGTGAATTTAGGTTATAGGGGCATCCAGCAGTTAATCCAGATGTTTTTGTGCCCAGCCAATCCAGTATTTCTCGAAATAAACAGATTAAAGACAGTATTATACGGTGAGCTCTGCTAAGCAGATTTTTATTACCTTTGGGCAAACCCAGGCAAGCTATTTCCCCCTTTTCCTGGTTATTGTCAAAAGTAAACAGCTCCGTGACTCATGGTTAACAGACAGAAATGAGAGTGGTATCTATTTGGTCACCAAATTCCCAAATTAACAGGGCAAATAAGCGTCAGCAGTGCTAAATTATGGTATCTCTTTAAGTAAACACAAAACCCTTCCAGTGACAGTAAATCCACAAGTTTAAGGGGATTTTCATTGTCTTTTGTTTTCTTCCTGGAAAACTTCATGCATCTCTGGCTATGACTCTAATTTTGTTCACAGCTGATAAAAACTGATACTCGTAGGGAAATATTTGCCAACTTTGCTGGAAAATGTGATTCATGTAAATCAACTGCTGTGCAAATTCCTCTTCTGTCAGGCGGTTTTTGTAGGTGCATCCAGGAGTCATCAAAAGCACCTCATCTGTTATACGAGTGGTGTCAGTGAGGGTTTTGTGTGCAGTGTAACAACAAAGTCAGCAATGAGCGCAAGAAAAGACCAGAGAAAATAAAGCATACCCATACACATACACAAGTTTTATTCTCCCCCTTAAACCTTGCCATACCTAAGGTCAAAGGTCATTTTGTCATGAAAAGGCTCAACTAAAATGGTTCAAAGTGTAGGATCACATACAAATAAAGCTACTCTGAATCTGGTGATGTATACGTAGCCTGAAAGACTCTGTTAATTGAATTCATGTGTCACAGTCATGTAAGGATGCAGTTATTTTCACACAAAACATATGAGTGACTGCATGTGTGCACGTGTTTGTGTAACATACAGTGTGCAGCATACAGGGCAAAGTGCTGCCTGCTAAATCAAACAAATGACAGTTGGTTTCATCAGTCTGGACAAAAACAGATAATTCGAGAGTGTCAGCTGTGTGGCAGAGAGGAAATGGAGCATGGTGCGGTGTGCACAACATAAATGCAGAGGGCTTTTTACGAGAATAATGTAATGTGAGAAACTTTGAATGGACCAGAAGCTGCAACCTGACAGAGAAACCACGTAAATGTCTCCTATTGTCTTGCTTCTGTTTATACACTCTGTTACCTCACTTCCTCAAGCTCTATTTCTCCCTAATAGCGTCCTAACTGTATCTTAGTGTGAAACACCCTGCATACTACAAACACTTTGGTGGACTGTTTGTTTTAAACGAGTTTGCAGGAATTTTTGAATGACTCAATCGCGAGGTCAGCCTCCTCAGATTAACATTTCCCCATTTGTGAAATCTGTGAAAAGCCAACAGTGACTGTTTGAAGTTTCTGTGAAACTCAACATTTTATGACTATGTTGTTACTATTCTCTCCAGAATTACATCATTTTATTTAGACTCAAGTAAAACCTCATTAAAGAGTAGCAAAATAGGGGTGGTACTTGCTGTTTATGTACATAAACAGAAGATAAAGATGTAACCAAGTGTATGTTTATGTACAGCAAATTGTATTTACAACCATCTATTACCTAAAGAATAAATGTATTACTACACACTGTTCGCCTACATTAAGGTTATAAAGAAAAATTGGTATCCAAGATTTTGTACATCGAATATAATGTAGTAAAAATAAACTTAACTTTCATTTTAAACTTGTTTTGGGGTGATTGTTTCTTTGTTGTAGCAATCTTGAGTTGAGCATGTGGGTTGTGCCCATGAAAAACTTGCCAAATCTTCTCTGTCATTGCAAGACATCTTATTTTGCTTTAACTCACTTAGCCTGGTTCTGCCAAAGGTTTTTCCTTCTCATTGTCACCAAGTGCTTGCTCACCGGGAGACGTCTGATTGTTGGAGTTTCTCTGTATTATTAGGGTCTTTACCTTACAATAAAAAGCGGCTTGAGGTAACTGCCTTTGGGGTTTAACACTAGATGTATTGAATTTAATTGAATTTAATTGAATTGAACTGAATTGACTTGAATTGAATTGAATTGAATTGAATTGAATTGAATTTTGGTGTCATTTATTGGATTAGTTGATTAATGTCTGAAGAAACAGGACATTGGCAATTTAACAATTGATTCATTGATTGATTCATTTAACAAACAGAGGCCAGCATCTTATTCTCTGACCAACACAATCACATTGGCTGACTTACAACAAATGCTGGTTGAAGACTGAGATGCCATCCCACAGCAGTGTGTAGCCAAGCTGTTGACCAGCATGTGGAAGGAGATGCGCCAGGCTATTGTAGGTGTGAATGGTTCTTTCCCATCCTACTGAGTCCTCTGTTTGCTAAATTAATCAATTATTACATTTCCAATATGAGTCTATGTCCAATCATCCAGGTAAGGAAATCCCCCCCCCAAAAAAAGATTTTGGATGAAGTCTTTTCAGTGGGAGAAATGTTTCGTCACTCATCCAAGCGACTTCTTCCGTCTTTATAAATAGTACATTTGCATAATGACTGACACTAGCACCACTGATTGGCAATGGGCCATGAGGTCAGTTTCGTGGTAATTAATTTGCCAGTTGTCATGACCATTGATCAATGACCATTCCAATATGTCTTGTCTTTTTATGATAAAATCATCAAATCACGTTTGGCTTAGCAGTCTATAAAAGGCATCAGGTTTCACCTGTTACCAGTCATTTTAGTCTGTCTCAAGCCTCCTGCCTTAATCGAGTCGGTAGAAGCCATTCTCATATTAACACACGGTATATGTAAACATACGTAAACATATGTATGCAGATACAAACAGACCACGATTAAAATCAAGACAAGCAAGCAGTGGAATCCAAAAATGAAAACAATTAGCTCTCATACCTCCTGTGGTAAGGTTACTGTGTCTTTGGACATGCATTTTTGCGTCACTGCAGACTGGTTTTAGGGTTTCTACTAGCCTGTTTCACCAGGTTTTCCTGATGAAAGGTGACAGTGACACACTTTGGCCATCTAAAGACACAGTGACTTTTAAATCATCGCAAAACTACGACTCCTCATGTACAGCAAACACAATGACCTTTGGTGCTGGCCAGTGGGCTCCGTGGACACCTGACAGCAGTCTGACCTACATTCAACAGCTGAAAGTTGTATCTTCACTCCATGTTTTGCCTTATCTAACTTGCCCCACTGACATTTAGCATTGTGTCTGGTTGCTATGTGTTACAGTATGTGTCTTCGCGTATGATGAGCCACTGGAGAGCTTAAATAGAACAACTCACAGAAATGCTCGATATTGCAAACTCCTGAATGTAAATGTGCATTAATTTGCTACTCTAATATACGGTAGAATTGTGGATAAAAGCAACAGAAGGCATTAATCCCAAATCTGATTCAAATGATTTCTAGAAATTGATTCAAAAGGGGGGAAAATGCATCGCATCCAATACGCCTTGCAGTGAAAAAAAATTTGCATAATTCAAGTAAGATGAGGTTGAGAGCTCTTGCATTATGCAAATCAGGGTATGAGTGGTATATTAGCATAAAGTGCAGTCATAAAAGGAAATGTATTGGCATTACTTGTCTATCAGTTGCTCTTGGGTGTGGCACATTTCACTGAAGCTGGTTCATTACTATCAATCTAGAGTGTAGGTATTACACGTTTCTGTAGTTGGCTCGCTCAGCATTTACATGTGTGTGTGAAAGTGGAGAGGGAGATTAAATGTAGTGCATATGAAGATGTTTTCCCTTGAAATATTTCCTGTATATTAGAAGTTACAAGTTACTGTTATGTCTTCAGTGGGGAAGGATGATTTTGAAGGTTTGTTGTTTGGTCTGAAATAAGAACAGAGTGTCAGATGTACAGAGATTCAAGTCTGGGGATGAGATGGAATGAACAATATTACAGAGCCAGACATATTTAAAGTACAACACTGCAAATAGAGAGTGTTGTTTCACATTAGAAGTACAACAGCTGACAAGGGCTCTTGTGGCTGCACACCTCTCAACCTTCACTGTGAGCAGCACCACTTCAGTCAGGAGGTGTTTGATGCACCACAGTGAAAGCTGAAACACTAATAGTGCAGCAAGCCAGACTGATGGGCAGGACAGAAAGAGGCTCCATGCCTGACACTTTTTGTCTTGAAAGCGCATGTGGCCTTTTCAAATGTCAAGCAAAGGGTGGATTTGACTGAAGAGTAAAAATGGCATGAATCAATCAATTAACACGAAAAAGAGCTGAATTAAGCTGCTGTTTGTCCTTGTTTAGCTCATTTGGATCCCGTATTTGGCACCATTTCATCCATGCTTCACTGAAAACTGTGGAAGTGTCCTCTGTTCTTTCCTGAGTGTTTACTGCTCATACTAAAGATGCAAGAAACAGAATAACTGAGTGTTTTAGTACAACTGATCTGCCAGGATGATGAAAACTACTAAAAGAAAACAAATTTCCTGAAATGTGGATTAATGTGGGAAAGTTCAAATTATTGTCATGAGACTGTACTGCCCTCTAGGGATGTACAGCACAAAGTGCAGCTTAGGAAAAATTGAATTGATAGTATTAAATCAATTCAATCCCCCCCCCTCCCCCATTTTCGTTTGTTTGCTTTCAGTTTCTAATTAGTTGTTTGTTTTGTCCTATGCCCCATCATGTCGCATCTCAGACTCCAGTCTTTTTGTTTCCTTTGCTCAGGCCCCCAGGCCCAGAAGCATAAACCATCATGAAACCATTTCAGCTGTGTTGGTGCAAATGAAAGGGACATTTGTATCAATGCTGGGTCTCCCAACATCCACTGAAGGATGTAAGGGCCTGATGCTATGCCACACAGCAAACCTTGCAGCGTGTCTGCATGTTCTAACCTGGAAGAGCGTGTCACATGTGTGACTTGAATGGGCTGCAGGTACCATCTCATGCTACTGGTAGTATCAAGGACAAAAGCAAAAAGCAAAACTGGAGGAGGGATGAAGTGAGAGCAATGGTTGGATGGATTTACAATAATATAGTAATTTATGGAGCTACTTTACCAAAAACCACTTTATTGTATTATATTCTGTGCTCTTTGTTTTTTGTTTTCATGTTTACTCATTGAGCTACTTTATTTTTTAAATAATTAATTTATAATGTTTACCACAGCTTTTTTATTTTGTCATATTGTATTTTGTAGTTATTGCTGCCAAACGACTACATGTCCCATGAACCTCTCTTCATTGGCGTCACGTCCGCCTTTTGTAAGCTTCTAGGACTAATATTACAAGGTTAAGTAAAACCATAAGAAAGAAAGAAGGAAAGCCATTGTCAGTGTTATAGAAACGTTTCGATGCAGCAATAGTTTAAAAAATTCTGATTACCCTGGATGATTTTGTCCTCGTTGATTTTTTATGGCCTAAAAGGGAAACGGGTGACGGCATATATATTTTTTGCCTTTCAACTTCCGGGTTGTGGTGATGTCACTGTCCCAACCTTGTGTCATTGGTTTTGTCCGTTGCTTGAGAGTTTTCCCGCGCTACCCTCGGTGTAAAACAACACAGTGAGCTGTCACAGTGTAGCTAGCGTCTTGACAATATTTTACCGTATCTTTACATCCAAAGCTAATTTTTGCTACCATATTATGCCATCATCAGACTATGATCCGGCTTCTCTGCCGGACCTTTTACCGCTGTACTACCGGCGGCTTTTCCCATTCTCCCAGTATTACCGCTGGCTGAGCTACGGAGGAGGTGAGTACACAGGCATGGAAACCTAGCATAAATGCGGCTAAATAACTGTGGACGTTGATCTGTGTTGTGTTATGTAGGAAGCTACGTGTTTTGTTAGGCACTAAAATGGTAGAATTATTCTGGATTTGACTTTCTTCCAACTTAAGTAAGTCATCCTATTCAACCATTCTAGCTTGATATTAACGCCTCTACATTCATCAGTAAAAAGTAAAATGATTTTGTATTTATGTATCCCTATGAATCTATAGTAATGCTGTTATTTAACAGGGATGCTGAAATTCTGGTCAGATACTCGTGTTTAAAATAAGCCTCTAGCCAGTTATGAAACAAATGTTTGTTTTGTTCGAAGTGTTTTAAAATAATTCACGTTTTCAGCAAGTTATCATTTATCCAGCATAAACATTGCATTAGACACACGGCTGATCTGCAGAAAAATGTGAGCATTCATCACTTTTATTGATTTTTATGCCATTTAACACCAGAGTGGATCCTCTTCCTCCTTAATACCCTGTCCCTGACATCCTCCTCTGTCACACCAGCCCTCTGCATGTCCTCCTTCAGTACATCTACGAAGCTGCACAGTGGTCTTCCTCTTTTCCTCCTGCTTGTCACCTCCATATTCAAAATCCTTTTCCCAGTACATTCACTGTCCCTTCTGTGCATACGTCCATCTCGGCTCTCTTTGTCTCCTGGTCACTCTCAATAAAAACCTGAGAATCTTCATCTCTGCCACCTCTGGATCAACCTCCTTACTTTTTGACAGTGCCCCTGTCTCCAATTCATACAACAGATCTCACTACCATTTAGCAGACCTTCCCTTTCACTCTTGCTGCTATCCTTCTGTCACTTCCATGCCGGCACTCTCTTCTTGACCTCTGTTGTGCACTAGCCATTATTGTAACTGCAGATGTATAAATATATCCACCTTTACTACCGCTCCTCCTTGCAGCTTCCCTGTTACACCTGTCTCCCTCTCATTCACAGACATTTATTTTGTATTACATCTACTGACTTGGATGGATGCAGTACTGTACCCTAATTTCCTTCGGGATTAATAAAGTATTCTGATTCTGATTCTGTAACATTTGCTTATAAATGAAACCGTAAAAGTGCAGTTCACAATTTAGCCAGGATCCACTGCTCTGTGATGCTGACATGTAAAACTATTAAGAGTTAGACAAAGAGTTAAAAATGCCCAAATACAGGACTAATGTGTGTGTGTCTTGTTGTGTTATTTGTTTTTGTTTTTCTTGTACAATCTCAGTGCAGAAAAACTACTTTCAAAATCGCGAGTTCTCGTTTACCCTGAAAGATGACATCTATGTACGCTACCAGTCGTTCAGCATGCAGAATGAGCTGGAGAAAGAAATGCAGAAGATGAACCCCTACAAGATCGACGTGGGAGCAGTGTACAGCCACAGGGTAATTTTCCACACCTTACAGAGTTTGTGCATCACAGCAGACATATGTATGGAGTATGTTTGTCTCCCTTTGTTGCCCACAGCCAAGTCAACACAACACTGTGAAGTCGGGGACCTTCCAGGCTCTGGAGAAGGAGCTTGTGTTTGATATCGATATGACAGATTATGATGACGTCCGAAGCTGCTGCAGGTAGGTGAATTATGTATTTATTTCCTGTCGCAGAATATCCTGACCGTTTCATCGCCCACATAACACTTTAAAACTGTCATTTTAGTGCTGCTGACATCTGCTCCAAGTGCTGGACCTTAATGACCATCGCCATCCGTATCCTGGATAGAGCTCTTCAAGGTTTGGTCATCACAGATTCAGTGCCAGGTGACAGCTTGTGTGGATTTTTGTTGAAATTCTCATCAAGCATGTGCTGGTTTTTGTGTTACTTCCAGATGACTTTGGTTTCCAGCACCGTCTGTGGGTTTATTCTGGCAGAAGAGGAGTACATTGTTGGGTGTGTGATGAAGCTGCCCGGAAACTGTCTGTAGCAGCACGCTCTGCTGTGACAGAATACCTCAGCCTGGTCAAGGTACGAGTACTTCAACTTTTAATAGAAGTCCTTTGTAAGTACTTTCTACTTCCAAACCTAATCAATTCAAGTTTTTTGTTTCTTTTTTTAGAAACTGTAATTAACAGATGTTATTGGATATAACCACAGTGGACAGGTTGGGATTGCTAAAACATAATTTGAATGTAACGCAGTTAGAGAAAAGTCAGTCAATTGATGCATTGCTCATAAACCACCAAAAGCTACTTTTCCTGCCAGACCAAATAAGACTACTATAATAAGGTGAACTATGATTATTATAATTAAACAAAGTGTCGCACCTACATTACAATGTGCTTCATGTGGATTCATAGAACAGACCACACAACAGCTAGAACAGCATGTGATAGACAGACATGAAGTACAAATATTAAGACTCTTAAAACAAAATAAAAAGAGCATTATTAAAGAGACTAATACCAGGGTTCGTACGGGTACTTGAAATCCTCGAAAATGCTTGAATTTTAATATTGTCTTTTCAAGGTTTGAAAAGTGCTTGAATTTCAGATGTGGTGCTTAAAAGTGCTTGAAACTGTATTTCATTCACCACAAATAACTATCTGACTGAATAGTTTTCTTATCAGATAGAGAAAGAAAATGAGTCGCAAATTCTAAAAGCAAAATTTCTCCGACTGAGCTGCGTAGCACCTCTGCATGTCAGTCTGTTTCAATGTGTGACCTGCCCCTCGGGGGTGCGTGCGCTAACATGCCTGGAGATTGCCGTTTTAATGAGTGTTTGATGGAAATGACAATGGTAGACTTTGCGCTCTCGAGTCACATGATAGGTGAGTCCTAGTAAATCATTTTTGAGAATGTGTACATAACACGTGCAAATTTTTAAAACTATTATTATTTTGCTAGCTATCAAACTTGCTGGAGAAATGATTGAAATGCACTGAATGTGATGGGTGCACGGCGGATGATCTGATATTGTCGTGTTGGTGTTGTTCCCAGATCATCATGAAAATGTTGTTCCAGGTTCAACATTGCAAGTGACCGATCACATTGTTGTGACGTTATTCTTTTGCGCGCCAAGCCATTCGTGCATTTATGAAATTCCAATGTTGCAAGGACAATATCAGTTTTGCTTACCGTTTATTAAAGGGTTAGGGTCAGGGTCCGTTGATCGGCGGACAGAGGCGGTTTCTCGCAGCTTAAGTACAGTTTTTTGTTTTACGGCGGTTTTTCCCGAAGTCGCAAAAGTATGACGTCACAACATTCTGATTGGTCATTTGCAATGTTGAGCCTGGAACAACATTTAGTATGATGATCTGTGAACAACACCAACACGACGATATCAGATCGTGCTAGTACGGCAGCGCTATTATAGCAGTTAGTTATGACATGGTGATTTATAGAATATGCTGTGAATTTGGCTAACATTACTTAGCAGTAGCAGTAATGTAAGTTACTTCACTCAAGTAAAAGCTTTAAACATTAGTCCGATACTTAACTAGCCAACTTAAGGCTTAAAGAAATAATGGTAATAAGAGGGACTGATCTACATGGGCACAAAGAATAGCCTCTTTTTTGTGCTACCCAAGTTCCCTCGCTTTCATTCAAAATCTGATTATTGTTATAAATTATAAATGGCTTCAAGCTCAGTGGGGCTCATTATAATTGTACCTAATAATATCACAGATGATAGACTAAATAAATAGATTTTAGGTAGATGCTTGTGCATTCTTAAAGTCTTATATGTTGAATCGAACTATGTCATCTGTTCAAAGCCTCTCCCAGTCAGTGCTCCATGCCTGTCTTATTGTAAATGGTGTTATTAGCACAAACAATTTAAAGGTGATCATTTATGACTTTTACAGTAATACAGACAATGTAGTTAAACAACTTAAAGTTGGTTTTGTTGGGAATTAACTTTAACCTGTTAGGCCCTCAGGGGTTTTCTGAGCTTTCTGCTCGAAAATGAAATGACCAAAATAAATGGAGTATTTCTCTGCTGTTACAGAGTCTGTGTAAATAGTCTTGGTATCAAAAATAAAGGTAACACTTGTGAGATGTCATCAGACGTGTAAATATTACTGCAGATGTGACTATGTCAACGTCGCTGTGACTCAAACATAGAAAAATTTGATTTTTTTTATATCCCTCGCCTAATTTTTAAAAGTATTTTATAGCATGTAACACCTTTGAAAATATGCTTTGGTTCACATTTAACTCTAGAAAATCATAAATCAAAATATGGATATTACCTGTCCAGATTCATGGTGACGTAACTGCTCTAAAATGTTTGGTGTTTGTAGAAATGGTTTATATGAGATTTTAGTTGAGATTCAGAGGTTTCTGTGGACACTACTCTTGTCGGCACTTATATTTCTGACCTCGTGTTATAACAGATTAAAGGTAATCTTCCTTTTGCCCCCATTTTTGGGGGCGTGGGTGATTAACTAGTTAAAAACAAACAAACATCTGTCTCCTATTTTTTTGTGCCACATACTAAAGAAGAGTCAATATCTGATGAGAAGACTTATTAATTTGGCCTTGCTGTGTATTATTGTGGTGTTTGGCGCAGTTTTCTTGTTTTATGGGATTGATGTTTTTTTTCTTTTCAAGTGGAGAATATCTCTAACAAGTTGATTTGTTCACATTTGTAAATCTTAATTTTTAAGAGAAATGCGTTTTTTGAGTTTGTACCCTAAATGCTAAGTGAAACATGCATTCTTTTTATGGGTAATGTGCTGGAAAAGCTTGAAAGTGGACCTTGAAAGTGCTTAAAAAGTGCTTGAATTTGACCCTGAGAAATGTGGATGAACTCTGTAATATGGTACTTATTGAGTTAAAAGATGTGACTGTTTTCCTTACATCTGCACAGTCTTAAGACTCTGATTTGATTGTTAATCAGACTGTTGTCTTGTCTTGTTTCATGAGCAGCATATTAGTGAAATGTATCTTCCTCAAATGGCCTGCAATGTTTGATTTTAAAAATGTGATGTTTTGTAGGGTGGTGATGAAACCATAAAGAAAGTAGTGCTGACTGAACCAATTCACCCTTTTATCAGGTAACTGTTTGATACATTTTGGTGTTTGTCTTTTATAGTCTGTGTCTGTGTTCCAGTAAGATTGTACCCATTTATTTTTCAGTATTTCTCTTGCTTTGTCTCTCTTTCATCAACACAATCTCTGGGCATCATTTTTAATTAGGACCATTTTTGTAAGCAGTGACACACTGTGTTCTTGTTTGCCTTGTGAATTTGCTAATTACTTTCACTGAGACAGCTGTCCTGGATTTCTGTGCTTGGGTGCAGTTGTGAGCACAGTGATCACCATGCCTGCATACAGGGATCACTGGTTACACACACTTGGGTACAGTGCACTCTGTGCTTTTTAAAATTGTGATTCTTTTTCACAGCAAGTCTCTGGAAGTGGTAAAGGAATACTTTAGCCGATATGCACTACATGACCAGGACCTGATGGGAAGCAAGGAGTCTGTAGAAAAAGTGCTGGCACTCGTTCCTGAGGATATCCTTTTCTTAGTTTACCGCATATTTGCCGCATAAAGTAATTGATTGGACCTATAGACATTTGTTGGCAAAGAGTTCAAAGATCTTGTTGAAAGTGACTTGACTTTATATATTACATGCCAGAAGCTACCTACAGCAGGAGTTCGAAAAGGAGAAGAAGCCTGAGAAACGTTGGAAACTGATTAAGGAAGAGGCTTTAAGGAAACAGGTTGGTAACTTCGCTCACAGTTTTTACATTGTTTTACACATTAGAACAGAAGGGCTTATGGTCTTACAATCTGTCTCCTTGAAGAGCACTGCAAAGAAGGGCCAGTACTTTGAAAACGAAATCATGCTGCAGTATTGTTACCCACGGCTCGACGCCAACGTCAGCAAAGGTGTGAACCATCTGCTGAAGAGTCCTTTCAGTGTACACCCCAAAACAGGTGAGCATACTTTAAAGAGGCTTGTACTGGAAATGTCTGGGCCTTTGCTAAGAGTACATGCTAGTAATATTGTATCACACTTTTTGGGCAAAGGTGCTCCTTGGAGTCAAGAGTCATACTGTACATGTACATGATTGTAAACAAGAAGACAAAAATACAGTTACTTGCTTGTTTCCTATATTTTTGCATATTTGTCAGACTTAAATGTTTCAGATAATCAGATACATTTTGATATTAGACAAAGATAACCCAAGTAAATATAAAATTCTGTTTTTAAATGAATGAAAATAATAACATAAATAATAAAAGCTTACACTGGATGGATATAAAATATTGGCTTCTTCATTCTGTTAAATGATATTCTGTCATTCATATCAAGGTTTTTATTCCTGAAATGTCAGCTGTGTAATATTAAAGGCTTTTTATTGATATACCTCCAAACTCAGAGGACCTTGGATCTTTTTTCTTTGTCACCAGGTTGATTTAATCTGACTTAAGTATGAGTGTATAAAACTGTGTCCTCTCTCTCTCTCTGTCCAGGCCGCATTTCTGTTCCCATAGATGTCAGTGAATTAGACAAATTTGATCCCTTTTCTGTGCCCACGATCAGGTAACAATTTAATGTTTGGTGCTCTGTTGTCTGCAGCATGTGAGTGATCCTCATGAAGACTTTTGTTTTATCTTGTTGTAGTCTGATCTGTGAGGAGTTGGATCGGCCCAGGCCAGGCGAAGAGAAAGAGAAATTGGAGGATGCGAAGGAGAAGGCAGATGAGAAAGATGCAATAGAGAAGCGCAAGAGCAGAGGTGCTGGGGGAAAGAAAAATGCAAAGATCTACCTGAAACTTTTACCTAAAATACACCTGGACAGCACATAAAACTGAAATCTTCAGGCCTTTAAATGGGCTGACATAAGGTGTTTTGGGGGCTAGGGTCTTCTTAATGGCATGGTTTTTTCTGAGTGTAAAGATCATGTGATGTAAAATAATCATCGGCACTCTAAAAAATGCTCGTTACACATAATTGGCTAAGACGTACAGGCCTAGTCACTAGTAAGCGATCCAAAAACTTTCAATTCCCCTGCAAAGTGGCACATGGTTGCTGAAGGTTGCTGGCTGTTGCTAGGCGAGATTGTTTGCAAAGGGCGTGCTTCATCCAAAATCTTATGATTGTTGTGGTTGCTATAAGATCACCTATTGTTTGCATAATTGCTTGCTGTTGCAGAATTATGAAATGCATCAAAAACAGCCAAAAGATGTTGAAGGACCAGATCAAGGGAAGAGCTAGTGGCATATGAAATGTTGTCATCTGGATAAAAATGTACATTTTGGGTAGCAAAGTTAATACTATTTATGTACATTTTGCCTTTAAATTAAAAGTTGTGCCTAACTGCTGTAACACAACATATCTCAAATGGTGGAACTTTTACTCTGAAGGTGATCATTCTCCATGTCTGGTTTACATCGCATTTTTCACAATTTCACTGCAAATAGTTGAGTGTAAGTGCAGACAAGTCGGTGTCTCCCATGTTAACTATACATGACTGCATAATCTTCTAGCAACCAAAGCAATTAAAAAGCAAACTTGTGACTAATTTCACTAGAAACTGCATTCAGTCACAACTTTTCAAAATCTATGTACACCTGAATGAATGACTGGTGCATTGGAGTATAAAGTTCCCCCCCAAAATTGGAACTTTATATAGTAACTTTATTGTTACTATATTCATATAGTGTAAATATTTAAACATATCTTTGATTTATCTGAGTGTTTCAGCTAATGCTACTTTTACTACATTTCGTCTCAGATTACAAAAGAACCAGCCTGGCGAAGTACATAAAATACTTTGACCAGTTTCTGGATGGAATGGCTCGTTCATGGAAAGGAGAGCGTCTCAGAAACAGTGGTAGGTTTCTTTCTTTTTCTTTTTCTTTTTTTTTTTAATAGATTAAACAGAAAATTTACAGCAACTTTTAATCATTTTGCTTTTCTTCCTTTTTTTCTCCTTCAGATCTTCAGAAAGAATTCTGAACTGGATCATCAGAAGGTGACACCTCAGAACAACGTCCTGTTGGCTAATGTTGCTAATTATGCTTTGTGGTGTTTTTGGTGCCATTTTTCTACTACACATTAATTTCGCCAGAATCTGTTTTATTATGCTTTGTAATAAAAGACTCGCTGATAAAACATTTAATAAAATGCTTAATAAATCCCTGATTTTTTACCATAAAATTTCACAGTAAAGTTTTATTTGTCTAATTGTTGGCTGTATTTGTGATGAATAAATTCAGTATTTCTACTCTTGCAAACACTTTGTCTTCCTTTATTTAATTTTTTTTTTTTTAAAGGGTTTCTCACATGATTCACTTAATCCATTGAAGCTTAAAGATGAGGAGTCCTGTTGATGTGTAAGCAGGGACTCTGCCTCAAATCTGTAATATTCAGGTTATAGGCTTTAATGATAACATCTGTAACTATCTAGTCCATGTAATGAGAGTTTCAGCAGTTCCTGTGAGTCCATTCAATCTGAATGTTTACTGTTCCTTCCTAGCGAGTTACATGCATGAATTATACTGCAATGCGAGATTTAGGTATGTTATGATTTCTGTTTCATGTTCTAACATTATTTTACTACAACACATTTCTTTTCAAATTAATTTTCATCCTTCAAAAACTGAAACTCCATGGAAAATATGATTTTCCAGGTTTTTCTCTGTTTTGACATGTTATGTTTTTTCAAAATATGTATATTTTCAAATATATCTTTGCCTTCAGTTTTGGCAGGTGTTGGCCATTTTGTTTCTAACCAAGTTTTTTTTCTTCAAAAATCTATTACTTTAATCTCAAAAGTTTTTAATTTTTCCAGCACCTAAACACAGCCCTTCTATTTTTTTTATTTTTATTTTTTGCCTTCAGCTGCACCAATATGCCATAAAGGGATATTCTTTGTCCCATGGGGGACAATAAATAAATAAATGAAGACCCAAACATTTTTACTGTTGTAAAACTGTATAAGCCCAAAGCATTTTTTCTTCTTTTATTTTTCATTTTTTGAGACCTGACAATCTGAGGGAATATTTGGGTATTTGTGACTTAAATTTATTGATTTAATTTCAGAGAATAGAATTCTTTCCTCTTTCACTATAGTACTATTGGAAATGTTATTACATTAAGCTTTGAGTTTTGTTTGTATTCCTGTGTTTCGCGGTAGGATAAAGCTAAACAAACGAGGCCTTTGCCTTTAAATAACCCGGAAGTAGAAATTGTGGCTGAAGCGGATATTATCGTGAGGCGGAGGTCAGAAGTTCTCTCTCACAGCCATCTTGGATATAACGTCCTGAGTCGGTGAGTGTCTCCGCTGATAATCCAACATCATCCAGCTGTTTTTTACTCATTCCCACCTGAATCAAAGGGTTGGCGTGTTTATTGAATGTAGAGTCATTATATCCGTACAACTATTACCGTTGTGTGGGCTCTCTACTCGGTGATAAATGTGTCGTTGTGCCGCTGATTACCGGCTCAAAATGGGGGAGCATGATGTCTTGCAGTCCGCTCACACCTTGTCAGGGCCGCAGTGAGTTAGGTGGCCTGAGATGAGGGAGATATTTGAGTGACAACAAGTAGGTCACTTTAAAGAGGATGAATTTGGAGAAAAATGCGGTAGACTGGGTTATTAGCAGCGAGCTTCCCCATGCTGAGGCTAACTTGAGCTAACACTAAGCCTGCGGGCTAAAGCATGGGTTCATTATGGCCTATTCAGCTAGTTATGACAACTTCAAGTCGGTGTATTAACAGTCACTTATGTTGGGGAGCTCATATGTCCCGACTTATGTAACTAACTAAATATCTAATCCTTATTTTTCTCCGCAGCAACTATGCCTGGTGAAGCCACAGAAACGGTCCCAGTCACCGAACAGGAGATGCAGCAGCCTCAAGTCGAGACTGGTTCGTATATTTTTGGCTTTCTCACAACCTGCATGCAGTGCTGCATATTAGAGAGTGGGGTTCTGGATGAGAGGCTCGGGGTTTAGGGAGTTAACTCGGCTGGCAGGACCCTGACTTGACGTAACAGGTGACTCACCAGCTGTGTGTTGGGGACGTCCGGCCCTAAAACACAGTTAATAATACGTGTGTTTGGAGCAGAATGTATGCCCACACTGAGGGGATTTGCGGCAGTAAACGCTAATCCAGGACCCCTTTCTTTCATTTAAACACAGGCTCACAAATGCGTGTGGTGACTTGCACTGATAGCTGGATTTGGGACACAATGCATGGTGTTAAGTGTGGTTTTCCATGTGCATGATGAATGCCTTGAAAACCAACTAGGTGTGACAAAGTAGTGGCATTGTGTGTTGTGTAATTATTTTCATGTGACATTACAATTTTGCTTTAGCAGCACTTTATAAACCATCTATTTTCGTTGAAGAAAACTGTGCTTTTAAGCACATGTTATACTTGTTTAGGGCAGGTTGTCTGCAGCAATAGTACGTTGTTTAATCTGCAGTTTAAACGAATGAGTCTGTTGCCTTAACAAAAGTCTATGCAATTTCCTGTTGTTTGCAGCAATTTGATAAACAACAGTGCATTATATGCTTGAGTAAATTAAGCCCCACTTGGAAAATGTTTTTATCTGTCCCAGTGGTTTTATTGTGGAAGACAGAGTGGTTTTTGGTGGAAAAAAATGTAAGCTTTTCCTGCAGAGTTTTTGCCACATATCAAACAGAGCTTGGCCTCTGACTAAAGAATGTGCCTCATGCATTAAATTGAAGAAAAAGGCTCAGAAATTAGACTTGGACTTAAAAAGGCCAGTTTTAAAGTCTGAAAAACCCTGACAGTACAGCACAGACCTTAATGATGGCAATAAGTCTGTTTGGTGGTATTATAAAACATATAAACTTAGTAGGACTGAAACTGTAGTCCACCATGAACAGACCGGTTTAATTCGTGATGGCCATGCAATGTTATGCAGTGCAGTCACTCACTACAGAGGGGATTCAGTGCACTACTACAAATTACACTAAAATAATTTTGAAAGTTAGTCTGTATGCGTTACACCAAGCCAGGGATGTCCAACTCCAGTCCTCAAGAGCTACTGTCCTGCAGCTTTTAGATGCATCCCTACTCCAACACCGCTGAATCACATGGTTCGGTTACCTCTTGAGCATGCCATCATGTTTGGAACAGACCCGGTAGCAAGCCATTCATTTGCTGCAGGTGTGTTGGAACAAGGATGCATCTAAAAGCTGCAGGACAGTAGCTCTCGAGGACTGGAGCCGGACACCCCTGCACGAAGCCATTTTCACCAGAAAAGGGAGGAAAGGCAATTATAGTTATCTGGTGTTGTTGTAAGTTTGTTTTTATAGGGAAATCAGACTTGGTTTTACTGAAAGCATTTAGTCAGATGACATGAAATGACTGAACATATGTTGATAGGGTGCTCAAAGCTTAAAATATATTGATCTGAAATATGTTCCAAAGTTATACATTTAAAAATAAAGCCATCTCATTGTGACAAATTCAAACGAATACTACTTTATTTTTAACTTTAAGCCTGCTGGTAACTTTTGTTGGACACTATGTAAAATACAGAATTGTAATTTTCATAGTGGTTGTATTTGTTGTTTACTCTCTTTATCCATGTAATTGGATATTGGTGAAGGACTAAGAGTAGCAAAGGTAGCTTTGTGCATTTATTTGAACTTTGAACATGCAGATTTAAGACAACAGAGTGATGGCAGATGCTGCACTGCAGTCTTATTGTACTCCCATGATCAGTTTGGACTAGAGTAGAGCTGGGCGATATGAGATTTTTTTCATATCACGATATGTTTTTTTTTCATTTCAGGCGATAACGATATCTATCACGATATAAGCCAAATAACTATATTTGTAAGATTTAAATGTGCCGTTGCTCACAAGTAAAATGTGAAATAATCAGCAGCTTGTTTTTATTTAAATATTTATTTCCCATAATAAGTTCAACAGGATAGATGTACTTAACTCATTCACTGCCAGCCATTTTCAAATCAGGTAACTCCCCACTGCCAGGGTTTTTGAGCATTTTTACTCATTTTTGAAGAGCCACAGAAAACTGTGTGTTATGATCATATAAACGCTGAACCTACCAAAATGAAGAACAGACTCTCTTCTTTCATCCAAAAAAAAGCTTGTTTCTACCATTTTCCATTCTTTAGTAATCAGCTGTAGAAGAGAGGTGGGTTCCACCAAAAATGCCTGTTTTGACCAAAAAAAGGGAGAAAACGAGCTTTTTGTGAAAAATACATTTCAAGCAGAAAAGTGCCTTTGACACTAATATTTCTTGCTTTGTGACACCTCTAACATATAAAATAGTTTTTCACTTCTATAAAACAGAAATGACACTGAGAAAGGTTATGTTTTATCAAAACAATTTATTTACAAATATATGAAAAAATAAAATTCACTGACAAGCTGCCCGAGGTTGTATTCTAGCCCCTCCCATTGAAAAACGTAATTGACGTCTATAGACGTCAATGGCAGTGAATGAGTTAAGGAACATGAGACTTTTTCAGATAAATAAAGGCAAATATTGCAAACTACACAAAAGGCAGCCGCTAAAGCGTTTAAGTTTCAAAATAGAACAAACGAAACAGACTACTAAATTGTCAATTCCACTTAGAAACAAAATATTAATTCTAAAAATAAATCTTAGTTTGTTTTACAGAAGAACAGACAAAACTGACTAACTTTTGTCAATATCAAATAAACTGAGAACTAAAAGGAAATTCTCAATCTCTCCTTGTTGTATAGCTGAGCTTTTCAAACAGTTTTAACAGTTACTTTAGTCTGACAAAAGCCAAATGACGAATTAGCGCTTCCAGTCAGAGACTGAGGCTACGTCCACGCGTACACGGGTATTTTTGAAAACGGAGATTTTCCGTTTGTTTTAAAAAATAATCCCGTCCACACATAAAGGCAGAAATGAAGGAAAACGCTGCTATGAACATGCCAAAGCAGCAGGTGGCGCTAGATTCCTAACCGTGCAGAAATGTTGGCCAATCAGAAGTCTAGAAGCCTCGGTGGGAAAAAGTAAACAAAGCTGCGGCATAGAAGCAGAACCGAGTCGTATGTGTGGAGGGACAGTAACTGTGTATATGTAAGCATTTAAACACTGCAGAGAGTAGAATTAACAGTAACAGTATTGTAGAAATTCATTTCACCGAAACAATAACGTGGCGCACAGTGTGACGCATGCACCAGTTTATTGTATTTCCAGACTTGCTTTCGGCACAATTTACAGTGCACGCTACTCTGTTTTTTGTCAGACTTGAAATAGCCGAAATACCTTCACACTACGGAACTTCTTTGGCTCTTCCGTTCGACAATCTCTCCGGCATTGGAACCATCATCTGTTTTCTCTTCGGTCACGCTCGGTTGATTTTTCTAGTCGGCACACTCATTTCCTCCATTACCCGCTGGCTGCTTCCCAAACAAACACACGTGCGGCTTGGCACTTGTGCTGTACGTAACAAGTCACGCGACGTGACGCTGCGGCTGTGATTGGTTCGGCTCTGCGCTACTTAGTTTGGATTGGCTGTTCTTTTTTATTTTTTTTTATTTTAAGAGGACAAGAGCGGCGAGGTCTATCGCGATAGCTTAATTTCTCTATCGAGTAAAAGTTATATCGCAATACATATCGTTATCGTTCTATCGCCCAGCTCTAGACTAGAGGGAGCAATGTGACGTTCATAGGAACACAAATTAACCTTTGACTGGAAAGGTGTAGTGGCTGAAGCTTTAGACTGGGTGAGTTCTGGATATTGTTCAAGATAAAAGCTGTGAGGTAATTAACAGAGACACATTTCATAGTAATGTTGCCTGTAGATCTGCTAATGCTGCCTGTACTGATCTCCTCTTGGTATAAGAGTACTTTTGATTTAGTCAAGAAATGCTACTGAAGCAGTGAAGTGATCTCGTTCAGCGGTTTCTAAGTGCAGTCCTGTATATCGAGTCTTACACTTTGAATTGACATGCTGCTGTTTCCTGTCACATTTGGACACTGCACGTATTTTAGGACTTGAGCACAGTTTTGTTTTGGGGGGATTTTGGGAGCATATTTAACAACAAAAAACTGGTCTGATTCCTGCATTGCTGCAACTTTCTCACATACACAAATTCTTCTTCACGTGTGGAGCACAATTTTATTTTATTTTATTTTTTCCTTGTCGTGTTGAAGCTCGTAGTCTTGGTCCTCAAGTCATCACGGTGAATGCCCTACACCCCGTCACAATGTTCTTAGTATTGAATGAATTTCCTCCTGTGATAGCTGTTTCCACTGCGAGCAAGGCAATCCCACTGGAGAACCCCCCAGAAACCTCTGCTCAAGCTAAAGAGAGCGCTTCTGCAGAAGAAGCTCGCAGTCAGGCTACCTGTGACCAAGCAAATGGTGTAGCTGCAAACCAAGAAGTGACCAGGGAAATGGAAGCAAGTGGGTTGAACCCAATACCTTTGTCTCAGCAAGGGCTCACTGCTGAAGTAGCAGGAGCTTCAGCTGGTTTGGCACCTCTCAATGAGTCTTTGCAATCTGCTGAGGCTGTGAGTGTTTCTTCAGAGCTGCATATTTGTGAAGGAGCAGTTATTGCTGGAGAGGAAAATCAGTTCTTCATTTCAGCCGAAGAATTGACCACCCAAGAGGTTATGCTGACTTCTGAAGAACAGTCAGGAGTACCTGGAGGAAAAACCTCAGCTGATCCAAAGCTTTGTACTTCTGAAGATGGGAAGGCCAGCGATGACGCAGAGACTGTGGTAGAAGGTTTAAAGAATATGTGCTTGGATGCAGCTCAAGATGGAGTAGATGCTGGTGACGTGAACGTCACCATGGATACTCAAAATGAAAACGTTGACAAGACGGAGCCTGTAATACTTCTGTCTGAGGTCATTCAGTCAATGGATGCCGCTAAATCTGAAGCCCAACCTGTTTCCACCCGCCACCTTTCAGGTTGGTTTATGTTCTGTGAAACCAGAATCACATTAAACACCTCTTGTTTATTTATGATTTATTTGGTCCCCACCTTTTCAATACATCTTGTTGGCTTGTTTCTATTCAGCATGTGGTCATGATGACATTTAACACTAAGGTGCCAAGTTGCTTGAGGCTGCTGGCTTTTTTTAAGGGAGAGTTTAAATTTTATGGAAGTATATCATAATTGACATAAAGTGTAGTTATTCTTTGACTTGTTTTGATGCAGTGTAATGTCCTTTTTTACCATCCTTACATGACTTTTTACACATTTGTTTGCCTAAAGTGTAGTTTTTTAAAAATTATGGTAAATCGAATGCATAATTATGACCCATTTCAATAAAAACTTGGATGTAATTGAATTGGGTTAGTTTGTTTTGCCTGGTGTTTGCTTTTACTGGATGTACCAGTTCATTGGTGCTGTGTTTGTGTTGCGTGATTTCGTAAAATGTGCGTCTACACTAAATAGTTTTTCAGTGTGGAAGTTAAAGTGTCTTGTACATTGAGTGGCTGTTTGCATCCAACTCAAGGGAGGTATGCTTTTTTTCCTAACCATAAGCCAGAAGATTGGGTCTTGATTTAACCCGCATGAGAAAGACCTCCAATATCAAAACAAAAGAAAAACTTGAATCTTTTTTTGTTCAGCTACACCTCCTGCCCCAGCTTCCTCCAAGCAACCTGAGGCATCTTCAGGCCCTGCTAAGCCCAAAGGCAAAAATGCCAAGAGTGCACAGGGTGCCTCTGCCCCAAAGGCTGTCCCTGGCAGAAGAAAGCGTTCCTCTATGTCTGTCTCTTCGTCCTCTCCTACCTCGCCAAAATCAACTCCCTCCTCTACTCCATTGTCACCTTTGCCATCTCCCCTTGCTGCCTCACCTGGCAGCTCCTCTGCTAATCAGGGTAACCGTTCAGGCCCAAAAGTTGTCAAGGCTGGCAAACAGGGTAAGGCTAAAAAGGGAGAGGCATTTGTGCCTGCTCCTGTCCCCGAGTGCAAGGCCACAGGAGTTGATGAAAAGCCAACAGAGCCTAGCCTCAAGCATAATGTAGCTGATGATGCTAAACCTGCCCTGAGTGAGACAAAAACCCCATCACCAGGTGCGACAAAGGCTGGTGCAGTGCCACCTGCTTTTAAAGTTACCTCAAAGCCTGCTGTTGCAGCACCAGTATCATTTTCAGATACTATTGCCTCTAGTCCTCCTAAGTCAGCTGATGTTAAAGCAACCTCGTTGAAAAATGCTCCACTTATTGCATCTGTTGACGATGAGCTCCCTCCCCTTATCCCACCTGAGAAACCAGTTAAAATGCCAGCTTGTGCATCTCCTGTTGAGAAACAAGGTACAAAGCCTGCTACATCTCCTAAGCCTAATGCTGAGAGCTGCAGTTCTGCTCCTGTAGAGGCTACAAAGACACCAGTTAAACCAAAGGCAGACAAGCCAAAGCCTGTTAAGGTTGCTGAAGCAGCCCCAGTAAAATCAGCTCCCACTGAAGTTGCTAAGGTGTCTTCTGAAATATCAGCTGTAGCTGATGATGTTGCTAAACCAGCTCCTGTCAAAGCTCCTAAAGCAGGTTCCAAGACTAAACCAGCAAACCCTGGCAAAGTTGAGGAGGTTGTGGTGGAAACCCCAAGCAAGCCTGCTCCTACCCAGGCTGCTAAGCCAGCTCCTGGGGCCAAAACTGCTTCTGCTGAGGCTGCTGACAAAGCTTCTAATAGAACTAAACCACCTGCCAAGGAAAAACCTGCTCCTGCAGAAACTAAGCCAGTAGCTGAGGCCAAACTTGTGCCTACTGAGACTGCTAAGCAGACAGCTGAGGCCAAACCTGCTCCCATAGAGGCCAGTAAGCCAGCAACTGTCGACAAAGCCCCAAATGTAGCTAAACCACTTGCGAAGGCAGCGGCCGAGGCCAGACCGGCTCCCTCAGAGACTGCGAAGGCAGCGGCCGAGGCCAAACCGGCTCCCTCAGAGACTGCGAAGGCAGCGGCCGAGGCCAAACCGGCTCCCTCAGAGACTGCGAAGGCAGCGGCCGAGGCCAAACCGGCTCCCTCAGAGACTGCGAAGGCAGCGGCCGAGGCCAAACCGGCTCCCTCAGAGACTGCGAAGGCAGCGGCCGAGGCCAAACCGGCTCCCTCAGAGACTGCGAAGGCAGCGGCCGAGGCCAAACCGGCTCCCTCAGAGACTGCGAAGGCAGCGGCCGAGGTCAAACCGGCTCCCTCAGAGACTGCGAAGGCAGCGGCCGAGGCCAAACCGGCTCCTCCACAGACTGCTAAGCCAGCAGCTGAAGCCAAACCTGCTCCTTCAGAGACCGTTAAGCCACTGTTTGAAGCCAACTCTACAACCACTGAGGCCACTAAGGCAGCCAAATGTGCCTCCAAGAAGACACCTAAGCCAGTGGCTGAGGCCAAATCTGGCCCCAACAAGGTTCCTAAACAAGCTGAAGAGATTAAAACTGCAGCTCCTAAGGCTGCAAAGCCAAACGCAGAGGTCATGTCTGCCCCTGCTGATGTTAACATGACAGCTGCAGCACATAAGCCAGCTGAAGATGTCAAGCCAGCCAAAGTGGTGGATGTTAGTGCAGCATCAGCTGAGGTTGCTAAACCTGTAAAACCAGTTGCAGACCCTTCACCTGCTCCCTTAAAGCCCACTCCAGTTGAGCCTGCTGTTCCTAACCCAGCTCCCCGTAAACTCACGTTTGCTGAGGCAGTTGCAAAACCTGCCCCTGTTAAACCTGAGGTTGAGTTAATTACTTCAACTCCTCCTCAACCTGTCTCGCCACCTAAGCCTGTCCCCACACCTGCTAAAACCCCAGCCAAGATGGAGCCTGTGAACGACAAGAACAATAATGGTATTTCCTCCTTTCTCTCCTCTTGTGCCGTCTGTTTGTTTTGGGGTTTCTCCCCCCCCCCCAATCTGTTAGCGTTCTGAAAGATGTTCGGATGCTTAAATATGCTTTTCTCTTACAAAGGTTAGCTTGCGAAATAAATATATCTCCTATAGATGCTAAAATATAAGATGCTATTAGATTTTGGCAAGTGTGCTCCTGGTTTTGGAATGCATTAGTTCTATTGGTTACTGTTTGTTTAAAATGTAGTGCAGGTCAATGCTGGTATTATCATGTGTTGTCTGATCAAGTTTGGAAATGGCTTTTTTGGCTGGAAAGAGATTGTTCTCAAAGTCCTGAGGAAAATTACTATAATGGTAATAAGATGACAGAAAATGTGCTGTTTTGAATCGAAGTACTTTGTTCCACAATATTGGTGCAGCTTACCTTCAGATTAACTTTCAGGTGTACACATGTAACCTAAGTGGCACATTGTGACAGTTTTTCTGTTGGTCTCTACAGGATCCGGCACTGAGTCGGACAGCGACGACTCAGTCCCTGAGCTGGAGGAACAGGACTCTGCACAGACACAGACACAGCAAGCTCAGGTGAGACTTGAGTCTGGTTTATTGTGTTCACTGGTATAGGTGTCCGTCATTGACTCTTCACTGATGATTTACACAGTGACTTTCGTTCTTCTGAACCTACTGAAGCCAGCCTTTCTGTCCTGAGAAGAGATGAATATAAAACGTATCTAATCGCTGATTCTGCATTTACTCGTTGGTGTAAAACACTTAATGTAAATTCTACTTTAGCTTGCAGCAGCTGCCGAAATAGATGAGGAACCTGTCAGCAAAGCCAAACAGAGCCGCAGTGAAAAGAAGGCACGAAAGGTAACAGTCCCAGTTCACTCAGTGCTCTATAAACATTCTGTACGTCTAAAGATTAGATTTGATAAATTTACTTCCATTTCTTTCAGGCAATGTCAAAGCTTGGTCTCAGGCAGGTAACAGGAGTCACTAGGGTCACCATTCGCAAGTCAAAGAACATCTTGTTCGTCATCACCAAACCAGATGTCTACAAGAGCCCTGCATCAGATACATACATCGTCTTCGGGGAAGCTAAGGTAACGCGCCAACAACAATACCAGTTGTCAGGGTTTGTCAGTAGAGCTGCTGAGTGTGTGTAGTCTTAGCTTTGTGTAATGCAGGCAAATGGACTTCATCACCGCATTCATAAGCTAAATATTTTTGCTAAATGATGTGCTGACCTCTTAACTTCCTCACTGCTTTCCTCAGATTGAAGATCTTTCCCAGCAAGCCCAGCTGGCCGCTGCAGAAAAATTCAAGGTACCGGGAGAAACTGTATCAAACGTCCAGGAAAACACACAGACGCCAACAGTACAGGAGGAAAGCGAAGAAGAAGAGGTGAGATGCAGTTTAGTCAAATGAAGATGGGCATGGCTTTGTGTTGGAGAGATGATTAATGTTTGCATTGATTATTTTCATAGGTTGATGAGACCGGAGTTGAGGTCAAGGACATCGAACTCGTCATGTCACAAGCCAACGTGTCGAGGGCGAAGGCTGTTCGGGCCCTGAAAAATAACAACAACGACATCGTCAATGCCATCATGGTGAGATTTTGACTATCTATCAACAATTTAAACACTTTACTCTCCAGCGCTCTTAAGTGATGATTTAACACAGTGACTTTCGTTCTTCTGATTCATATGAAGCCAATATTTCTGTCCTGAGAAGAGAGCAAAGCTTTAAAATTATATCAGCTAATATTTACACATCCACTGACTTTTGCTTTTGCTGCTTTGCAGGAGTTGACAATGTAATGGGGACCCTGTCGACGAAGAGTTGACGAAAGGTTGCTGATTTAATCCAAACTCATTTATACAATTTATACCCAAGATGGAAATAAAGTCGTGGCTTGATGAAATTAAATTTTGTTTCGTTTGTGGTTCTTTAGTGGGGAAAATGGAGCTCTGCTGTATGAGCAAGTGTAATTATTAGTCTGGTTAAGGCCGGGATAGTCACAGTCCTAATCTGGGAAATGTATATATGTAGTGTGGGTTCATTCAGATTTTTATTTTTTCCTCTCCTGTCTTTTTACGAAGGCCCAGCATACAGACTGCAGGTTAGGTTTGAAGCTGTTACAGTGCTAACAGCACAGAGGTATAATGGAGACACTAGTTTTATTTTTTGTTTTGTTTTGCAGTAAAAATCTGAAAACTTGACTGTAGAAGAATGTTGGTGTTTTATTTAGTGGGGGATGTGGATTCCTGCTCTAAGAAAACTGTAGATCTCTCCATGTTTTGTGGACTTTGTGTAAGACTGAAGGTATCACATTGTTCTCGGAAAAAATAAAATTGGTAAATCTGAAATGACTTGATGCATAACTTCTCATTTGTTTAGGAAATTGCACAAAATGACAGTGAGTACTTTTGTCAGACAAAGGATTTAAGGATTTATTTATTTATTTTTTCAGGAACTGCTGACGGCGTCATTTGAGACAACTATAATCAAATTTGTATCTGCTTGTTTTTACTTTGTGTATAGTGTTTTAATGTGACATTTATAAGGTAGAACTGTTAAGCTAATATAGAGTATCAATATGTTGGGCGCCTCCTGGGTGTGTCCTGCTGGGAGACCAATGGGTAGACCCAGGACACGGACTCTTGGCTGCCCTGTGAACACCCCAACGTTCCCCTTGATAACCCAGAGGAGCTGGCTGGACAGACGGAGCTCTGCGTTTCTCTGTTTAGGCTGATGCCCCCGCAACCCGACCCTGGAAAAGCACAAGAAAATTCAGTACAGCTAAAAGTAGTTGTTGATTGCAGAAAAAATGCCGCAAAATTATACTTAAAGCATAGCTGAATTAGCTTGCAAATGACTAAGTCACTGGCAGACTGAGCAGTGATTAATATGGTTGGTATACATTCACCAGTGACTATGTTAGGTACACCTGTTCAACACTATTTCATCACGCCAAGTGCATGGCAGCCAAGTTCAGTTTCAGTTCAAATTTTATTCGCCACATGCAGTGGCAGGTTGCCCTGCAGTGGAATGAACCCGCCCCCCGACCTTACACATACACACACACACACACACAACACAGACCTCACATGGGGATACAAGTCAGAGAACGGTTGCATTACAGAAAAACCACTGAAATGTACACTACTATGGGAAAAGTACAAGAGGAAAAAAAGAGACCTCTGCTCATGCTGGGCTACAGGAGGACAGCATGAGACCGGAAACAAAAAAAACTGCACAGAAAGCACACAAATGTCCACAGTACAACATTATAGAGCACGTGACCAGCAACAGGGTTGGATAGGGGATAAGGAGTAATCCCAGGCAACACAGCAGCCATCCTGCCACTGCGCCGACTCTCCAGCGCGGGCCCAGACCCGCCTCGTGTTCCCAGGAGGCAACAAGCATCGAAGGCATTTGAAGGGGAGGGGGGATGTGTGAGTGCTTATCAGTGTAAGTGTGTGCGTGTCCATAGTTCAGCTGAGACAGTGTCCTTCACCCTATCAGGCTAAGTATAATATCAGTGTATTTAGTTATGTAGATGTCGTCAGTGAGCGCATGACATTTTAACTGGGCATCAGATAGGTATAGAAAGGTGAATTAAGTGACTTTGAATGTAGCATTTCAGTTAAAACTCAACATGCAACATTCAGATGCTAGGCCTGCCTCAGTTCTGGTTTGCAGGGGTGTTGTGATGGTGTGAGCATATTGTCTTGGTACACTCTGGGTCCAGTTAAGCGGACGATCTGATTTCCTCGTGTCAGCATTGTTCCCACATCATCATAATTAATGTTGTTCCAGGTTCAATATTGCAAGTGACCAATCACCTTCTTGTGACGTCATTCCTTTGCGACTTCGAAATACCCGCCTTCGAGTATTTCGAAATACAAGTGAAGAAGCGAAAAACCGCCGCCTGTCCGCCGAATTTGAAGTCAATTTAGGATACTTTCCTTTAATAAACGGTAAGCATTATACATATGTTCCTCACTTGGCTTGCTGTTTGTTTGCTAGCGATAGGCTACTTGACAACAGCATTAGCTAACCAGTGTTCTCTAGACCAGCGTTCCCCAACTTTTTGGGTGTTTCGTGGCCCGGGGGTTGGGTCAGGCAAAATTGCAGTAGCTTCCCTGATCATTTTACAAACATAAGTGAAGAGAATCTGGACTAAAAGGCCTAGACTTATGGTTGTGTGCTGAATCTATGACTCAAACTATCACCTGGAAACATAATTAACTGGTCCATAGCTGTGAAACTGGACATGAGTTCTTGATTCTATGGAGATTAACAGTAATCCAGAAATTTACAAATTTGTCCTGGTACATCGCGTAAATGTTGTCCCTGGGACATCGCGTAAATGTTGTCCCAGGGACATCGCGTAAATGTTGTCCCAGGGACATCGCGTAAATGTTGTCCCTGGGACATCGCGTAAATGTTGTCCCTGGGACATCGCGTAAATGTTGTCCCTGGGACATCGCGTAAATGTTGTCCCTGGGACATCATGTAGAAGTTGCCCTGGGACATCGCGTAAATGTTGTCCCTGGGACATCATGTAGAAGTTGCCCTGGGACATCGTGTAGATGTTGTCCCTGGGACATCATGTTAAAGTTGCCAGAGACATACCATATGAAAGTTTAGCTTCTTTTAGCCCCTGTTTGTTTTATATTATTTTATATATATATATATATATATATATATATATATATATATATATATATATTTTTTTTTTTTTTTTAATATTATATTTAATATTTACATTGTATTGCAAAAAACCCCAAAACAAGTTAAAATGAATTAATGAATATTGACTAATTAAACCTTCGTTATTTTTCCACCAGAAATGGACGACATAATTAGAAGAAGTGTTCTGAATGACGAAAAAAAAAGAACCGGAAAAGACACACAACTTTGTGTGCATGTGTCACAATGCCAGGAGGACCCATTCAGTGTTGTGTTAGAAAAATTGAACTCATTAACCCTTCATGGACATTATAAATGTTTAAATGTTGTCTCAGGTAAAGACAGGAAAAGAGACTATTACAAATTCAACTGCATCAGAGCTGGGGAAAAAAGTCGAAACAGCTACAGAGCAGTGGGCTGTAAGGCCTATGTTTCATTTAAAGTACTCAAATGTTGGAAAGACCACACAGTCATCGTGCAGCGTACATATGATAAGCATGATGGGCATGATCCTTCGGACCCAAAAGACGCACATTTCAACAATATTTCCAGTGATTTGAGGAGGAAGATTGAGGAACTGCTTTCCCTTGGAACTAAGCCAGCCATCGTACTAACCAAATGTCATAAATGGGCCAAAGAACATGGACACAGAGATCTTCACAACAGAGAGCATTTTGTCACACCACGTGACATTGACAGTGTTAGAACCTGCATGATGAGGAAGAAGCACTTTAACTGTGGAGACAGTCAAAGTGTACATACCTTACTTAATGGAAAACATCAAGAACATGTTCTCTTCTATCAACCATACACATCTGACCAAGAACTAATGATTGTTTTGCAGACACCTGTAATGAAATCAAACATGGAGAACTATGCAAAACAGTATTTGTTGACACCACGCACTGCGTTAACCAGTATTCATTTCCCTTATTCACACTTGTTGTAAGAGATGATCATGGGCATGGAGTCCCTGTGGCCTATGCTATTGTCAGCAACGAAAGTCAGAAAACCCTGGAAACTGTTCTTGGAATAGTTTGTGAGCATTTCCCAACTTCCCCGAGGTAAATAATACATTGACAGCTATTAATTTTGAAATAATTCCTTTTCAAAAAAGTTATAACATGCCAGAATCTAATGCTATAGCTGCAGCATGGGCTGCAAAAAACTTTCCTTTCCAGTTGTTAAAGTTATTCCTATAGGCTGTATGCAGTATTTTATATATCTACTTGTGAGTTGAAATGTTTAATTTGGCATTGAAGTGGTGCTTTGAGATAGCAAAAACATTTTCATACTGTTTAATCTCATTTAGTGTTTTCTTTTTTTCTGTAGAGCATTTATGGTTGACAAAGACTTTGCGGAAATAAATGCTTTGCAGAAGGTTTTTCCAGAGTCAGCTATCCTTCTATGCTGGTACCATGTCTTGCAGGTAAACCACATTGTTTTCTTTTCACGTTGTCTAAGATGCACCTGAAACACATTTTTACAACAGGGTCCTGTTGTTATGATTTGCCTCATTGTGATATTCACCTACTCAGGTTAATGAATATAAAGGGATAAAATGTTGAGTGACTATGTCCATCCATTTAAGACCACAGTGCACTCATCTTCTGGTGGCTGCTTCCCAAAGCTCTTTTTGACATTTAAAAATATGTTTGCCTGGTTGATTTCTGTAATGCACAGGTCCTCTTGTCCAGTGAGTGACAAAGTTATTTTTGGACGTCAGCTTTCTTTTATGCTTTTTGTACAGCTGCTCCTCTGTCTCTCTCTCCAGATTAACTTTTTTTCTCTTACATTCACAGGCTGTTAATCGATGGCTTTCAAAATCAGAGTCCGGGGTCCATGGGCTTTCTAACACCCAAAAGAGAAATGAAATCATTTCTTTCTTTTGTAAGCTGAAAGCTTGCACATCTGTAAGTGTAATTTGTCTATTTCACATTTTGATTTCTTGATTACACTAAGAGCATAATAACTTTCAGTTGCTAAAAAAAGTTACAGAGAGATACAAAATAGATTTTTGAAACAATTTCTAAAACTGGCTTCTTATCTTGCTTATCAAAACAAGTACTTAAGCTGTGCAGACCATCATTGTGTCACCCACTGTGCAGTAGAACTTGTGAGTGGGATTCTTTCACAGACAGATGCTGAAACCAAATATGCTTATAGGTTTAGTGTTCCTTCTTAGCCATTGTAAGGGAAGAAATAATTGCTTCTTAATACAAAAACACGACATATTATTAATAACTTAAAATTCTTAATGTTATTCAATAAAAGGAAAAGGGCTTCAATACATAATATTAAAGATTTCAATAGGTCTGTTAAATGGATTGAAATATATTCTGTTGCATCCAATTCTCTTAGGAGGACGACTTTAAAGCCACATCAGCAGAGTTCTGCCAGACATTTAAGCAATACCCTTTGGTGTGCCAGTATTTTCAGAAGCACTGGGAAGGCATTGGCCACATGTGGTGTGACTACGGCCGTCGCTTCAGTCACGCTCGTTCTGAAACAAACAATGTGATTGAAAGGTATGATTTATTATTTTGACCTCATTCAATTGTATTGCTGAAAAAAAGATATTATGCTTTAATCCAAGAGGCTAAACTGAGTAGGTTCGTCATGTCATTGCCAGAACAGGTTTTAGGCAAATCCTTTAAATTCTAGCAGCGTGAGTAGGTGGATTTGCCTAAATCAGCTAAACCGGCACAGAGCATTCCTTTATAAAAGACGTGTGCAATAGGTATTCCAATTTTTTAAAAAATAATACAGTCTTGATTAAAACTTTAAATTCCTTCAATTACAGTTACTAATCATTTCAAATAACTGTTTTTCAGATTTTTCCACCGCCTGAAATGCCAGTTTTTATCTGGCTACAAGAATAGGCGTCTGGATGATCTGATTGAAGTGCTCCTAGGGAAGGCCGACGACTACTTCTCAGTCATAAAAACCCTGCAAGATGTGGGCCGCATGAAAAACAGGTTTGCTGACACCTTGTCTCAAGTTTCAGACTCTGCTTCAAGACTGATGGAAAGTGGTTGGGCTCTTAAAATTACAGTCAAGAACAGCCATGGAGTTAATGCATATCAAGTCCCATCTGAGTCAAGAGAAGACATGGTGTATGATGTCTGCCCTGTTGAGTCCTACTGCAACTGTACATATGGCTTACGAGGACTTCTTTGCAAGCATCTAGTGTTACTTGCAAAATTAGCAGAGGCTGACAATGACATCTATCCAAACATGGAAACAGACCTTGGCAAGAATTGCAGTGAAAGAAAGGCATTACTTTGTACACTGTGAGGACTTGAAAGTGATAAAAATGCCAAGTTTGTTTGGAAATTTGTGTTTTTTTGCATCGGCTGAAACACTTCAGTGCACTTGTTGTACGTTCTCTCACTATAACACATGTGCTTGCCTGAAGGTGGCTTGTAGCCATTTTAAACAAATGAAAAACTCTCTGAAAAGTCCTCTATCAACTTTGAATGACACTCCTGTAGTTGAAAGCACAGACAAAAAATGCACAGAAGATGCAGTTGGAAAACTAAATGCTGTTTTAGACACAGTTAAACAGTGGGCATTCATTCCAGAGGGTATTACTGCAATGATAGATGAACTGCATACAAATGTCTTAAAAACAAAACAAGTAGGCAAAAGTATATGCCAGTACGAAATAAAGACGACAGATAATGCACGCAAAATTAGGCCATTGTATTCTAGCAAGAAACGTTCGGCCAGCATCGACATTCCAACAGTCTGTGAAAATGAATGTGAACAGTCGATAACCACTGAAAGAGAGACATCCTCTGGAGAAAATGAAAACCTTTTGGAATACAAAACAAAAAAGAGAAGAGTTAAAGCTAAGTATATGCACAAGTAGACTTTTGTGTGACATTTCAAAGGGACTGCATCCATTACTTCTGTTTATTGAAACCTAAAGCTGAATAGCTGTCTTAACTTTCTGCCAAGGAACAGATGAAAAGAAATTGTTTGGTCTCTCAAGCAGTTGTTATTTATGTGTGTTATTCATTACTTTGGCTTGGTTGCTGTTTTTGATACAAATTCATCTGTGCCCATTGTAATATTTTCATATGTTACTATTTTTATATTGCTATGCATTATAAATAAAGGATTACTTATTACTATTAAAGGTCTGCATTTGTAATTGTTGGTATTATTTATAAAATATGCGCTCTTAAGTTTTTTGCTCCATAAAACGATACCTGTCACTATCAGCTGTTGAGAATCCTGGCTCATACAAAATAGAAGTAAAAGGTTTCAACATCCAGCCTTTTTATGATTAAATACAAAGTGTAATAACAGAGTTATTGGGGTGTGATTTTGTTAATAGTTAGTCTTAAGTATAAGTTTAATAGTAATGAGTAAGAAAATATAGCCAGAATAATGGAATGAGACTAACACCTGACCTCACACTGAGATTTGGTATGAAGTGGCATGTTTGTGCTAATGCTGACATTGGGGCTCAGAGTTCCTCTGTGTGTATATATTTGTGAACGTTAACTTGGCTAATGTCCAAGGGTTTGACTGCTTTCCTGTTGGATTGTATCACAAAGAACAGGGATAAGAGCACCAGTGGCCGTGCACACCCTCATCTCTCTCCTTCACCCGATCATTAGTGTTGGAAACCGGCATTAGCTCAGAGTAGATTAGACTTCAGTATAGTGCAAGTGATTTGATTTTATGATTATTTGATTCAGTTTTTTCTGTGTTCAAGCTCAATTACTTTAATAAAATATGTTGAATTCAAACAAATAAATAAACAAATAAACTGTGGACATTACCCTTTTAAACCTTTCTGAAACAAGACAGGTAAAAACCAGTGTATAAAAGTTTACATAGGTATAAATAGCTCTAACACTTTACTCCAGCCTGGCGTCCACACATGTGGACATCACATTTTGGGTTATTTAGACCAAAATACTAAATCTTGATCAACAAGTGCCTGATATACAGTTATGAGGACATTATACTGCAACTGTTCTATCGAAATTTCAAATTAATGTCCTCATATGTGGCTCTCATTTTTCTCAGAAACAAAAATTAGGTAAAAAAAACAAAACCTGGTAATTCTTTCTTTTTACATTCATCGGGTTCCAATCGGCCCAAATATCAAAGAGAAATTAAAAATACATGCCATGGAAGATTTCGGGTCTTAGGGGGTTAAAATGACCAGACCCCTCCGGCCTGTTTTCCAGGCCACTAAATTAAACCCAGTCAATTACCAATTGAACAGAATAAAAACCTACGAGGTCCACTAATAGTCCAAAAGTCCAAATCTTTAATAGAAAAGACAGGCAGAACTCAAACAAACAATAATCCAAACGAGGAGCATATATACACACTGGAAAGTAAATAATTATAAGTTATTAAATCAGACTAATTAAATACAGTAAAACTAATAAGGGAAGACGAACACACGGGAAATAAAAATAACAGTGTAAACATACCAAAACTCAAAATAAAACAGGAAAGCTACTACAAACCGAGTGTGACACAATTACATTCATATTGAAACATATGTGATAATTTTCTTTCTTTGTAGCATTTTTAAGATATGTGTTAGAACAGTCATTATGCTGTTTGGATTAGGAACCAATCATTTTTGCCAAATAGTTAACACAAACTTAGAACAACAATGAACAATTTTCAAGATTCTGATTTACAGAACAAACAAAAGTCACAAAAGGTTTCATTATTTAAGAGACAAGATCAAGTTTTTCACACAGGAATGAAATGACAGAATCCAGTGCAGCGGGGCCAAAGGTGTGTGTCAGCAAACTGAAGGTTGAGGAATCAGTCAGCTCATGTTTAAGATTGTGTTGGATTTTGAGAAGAGTCTGTCTGTTATTAGAAAGTAAGATTAACAATGTTACACCAATAACCCAAATACGGGGAAATGACAAATAATACCAAAAAAGATACAACTTTCATATTGTTTTACTAACTTACTTTGTCATATCAGCACTTGAATGGTCGATGCCTTTACAGACCATGTCTGTTGTGACATCGCAGGCCAATCTTCCGGCAAACCCGAGGGCTAGCTCCCCAGCCTCCTCTTCACTCAGAACACTAAACACTGTTACTTTAGTTTTGGCCTTCTTAGGCCTGTCAAGAATCATTGCGGGCAGTTTGGCTTTACGGCCCTAAAAAAGAAAAAGTGCAAACACCAAAAGAGCAGAGAGAGACACACACACGCGCACAAAGTTAAATGCTTTTGTTTACATGGTGTAATTGTGTATATGTTGCAGCAAATGCACAATTTCCAGCCACATTGTCACTTCATTGATACGAGTAACCCGGATTTATTTCAGGTGACATCAAAATCACGAAATGTATACCTACCCCAATCAAACCTCTGAAAACATGAACTGACATGTTCTCTGCATTGATTCTGCGCTTGATCTCGTCTTCTGTTATTGTGTAGGTTTTCTTTTTTGAGCTTGGTACAGATAAGCGACCATGCACTCTGTAAACTGTACTAGTTCCTTCTGAATCAGTTTGGAATTCTGTATCTGCATCGATCCTGTCAACATCATCAGCAGCAGCATTATCTGTACTCAGACTTGTGCCGTATACTTCTGCTTCTTTTTCGTTGTCTTCAGTCTGTGTACCTTCATCTCTTTCAGTCTGTGTACCTTCATCTCTGACTGTCAGTCTTCCTATCTCACTGTTACTTGTCGATTTGCTGCAGATGTTCTCTCCCTTAGGAACTTTTCCTTTGTCATTCGCTGCCTGATGCTTTCCCTGATGACATTCTTCACTGGCTACTTCTATTGCTCCTCCTGTATAGCCACCCACTATGCTGCACAACTCCTTTCCCTCTGCTGTGCTGCACTGTGCTGTTACATAAAGAAGAATGATATAAACAGCACTATATCAATTTAATTGTGAAGAGAAATCCCCACAATACGACACAGTTATGTCTAAAATAGTTTTGTGTAAAAACTGGATCTTGAAACGTCCACTTTAATTACACAGTCCGGGTGTGCAAAGGCAAAATTACGAAATTTTTTTCACTTTAAACATTTTTGGACATTGTTTAGTTATATTGTGACTTACTCTCACAGAAGATACAGATGCCACAAACAGACTTTGAACAACGCATGTGCTTGTATGCACCACATTTCTGGCACTGCACCTGTGAATTAAAAAAAAAAGAAGAAGAAGAAATAAACAAACAAAAAGCAAATGAACAAAGTCCATTAAATAAACAATCTATATGGCTAAGGACATGTCATAGTGTACCCGGTCTTTGGCTGCAATCACACACCAGCACTGACTGCACTTCCTAGTTCGATCTGCAAAATATAATTTGTTTAAGTACAAGTTACATTTTCCAATGTTAGAGAAAAAGAAGGCAGCTAATTTTATCTTTACCTATTGAGGAAAATAAGTAGTGGCAAAGTCGGGACCTGAGCTTTGTGATTTCAGTGTTGTACTCCTCCACTTGTGTTTTACCGTCAATGAGAGATTGGGCAAACTAATAATTGACGAAGAAGAAAAAAAAAAAAAGAAAGAACAAAAAGAATTAGATTAACAAAGAAATGTTTGTTTGTTTTTAACCCCCCCCGAGAAAAAAAAACAAAAACAGAGCAACCAAAGCGAAGCATTACTGCTGAAATGGTTCAATCTACAAAAAAAATTGAGATTTTACCATCCTGCCTCTAAGGCTTTAAAAACTGAATAGGCAAAAATGTAAACATTACTTATATAGGTTAAAGCTATAGTTTTCAGTACCATTATGACATGCACTCCACATGAGTTCCCATCCTGTTGATGTGGGTGGCTCACATGTGACAAGGTCCACTCTCCAGCGCAGCCTCTTGCTGAAGCAAATGAGCTGAGAGATCGCAGTTATTACAAATAAAAAGCATATAGAGAAATCAATAACCACGTTCGGTAATGATTTCAATTAAATTAAATATGTTATGTTAAATATGTTAATTAATTACCTCCAGTTTTTCAACACCGCACTTTTTCTGACCTCCGACTCGCCAAATGAATTCATATAGACTATGGTCCTCTTGGGTATGTCACAAAACTGTTTTGTAAAAAGATGGATATGGTAGGCTTGGGCCTTGAGCTTTCCTAATGAGGGACACTGAAAAGTATCATGCACTAGAGAGAGTGCAAAATCTGTGCAACTTACAAACAAGGTCCAGTGGCTGCCGTTTTCCAGACAGGCTCCAATCAATTTCTCATACATCTGAAAGATGTTTTTCTGGAAATAAAAATAATGTGACAAGTATGTTTTTCTGTCAAGAATGACACTGCAAAACTGCAAAAGCTTGTCAGGTGAGACTTGTAATTAATTCTGCAGATACACAAACATATAGAAAGTGTCATTTTTGGTTTACATTAATTAATTTCTATAGTGTGTACAAAACAAATCAAGACCACAGACTCAACACGCACCACTCAATTTTTGGTGTTCTTTATCAGTTGGCCAAGACAGAAATGTTTTAATCTGTGTGCATTGCTTTTGAACAAGTCTTTACACAGAAAAGGTTTCAGAAAGGTATTTTTCAGGTTCTTCTGACAAGGCTTCAATTTTGGAAAATGCTGTTTGTTTATAGTGGCAACTTATAAACCCTTTGTGATAAGAACATAGTTACCACAGTCCAAGTCATACCTTCAAAAAGTATGCACTTTGTGCTCTTGTGGACCCATCCAAAATTTTTCCAGTGATTTGGCTTGGTATTGGATAAATGTGAGGGAAATTCTATAAAAATAACATAAATACATGTTTTCAAATACATTACAAAAAACGTAAACATGCTATGTCATTATGATCAAACAAGCTTTTCAACATACCTCACACTGCAAATAGATTAGGCCATCTATTACCTTATAAAACAAATAAATAAATACATATAAATAAAAACAGAACTAAGGAATACGATTCATTAAGTAAATTGTACAATAAAGTGTATTTAAAGCAGAATTTAACATTAGTTTTATGACAACATAAAAGGATTTTTATGTCAAGAGGTACTTCATCTGAAATGTTAGTCTGGTCAAACAGGGATTTCAAACTTGAAATACCAATAGAGTTTGGTCCAGCTACTCCCACAAGGTAATCTGTGAGAAAGCATATGCTGTAGTCAACAGATATCATTTTCTTTTTGCATGCTGCAACCATCATCCATTTCAGTCTTCTAGGAGCTTTGTCTGGTTGTAGTTCTTTTTTCTCCTCCTCTCCCCTCATCTATTAATTAAATTGTTTTCTGACCTTCCTAACTGTTTCCGACCTGTCTTCCCAATGTGATGTTTAAGCAATATATGTATGGTCAGAAGGGGGTGAAATTTTCATTGCAGTTGTACGTGTAACATTGCATGTGATAATAAAAGGCTTGATTGGTTGATTATTCAACATGAGTTGACATTTACCTGACATTGTGAAGGAGTCACAGTTTCTGTAAGGGTGTAAGAACATAACATGTGGATTTGTTACACTTCTTTTTCACAAGTTAATAACAATCAATAATTTTCATTCCATTATTTACAAGCTATCACACGATGTCCCTGGGTCAACATTTACACGATGTCCCTGGGTCAACAATTACACGATGTCCCAGGGACAACATTTACACGATGTCCCAGGGACAACATTTACGCGATGTCCCAGGGACAACATTTACGCGATGTCCCAGGGACAACATTTACGCGATGTCCCTGGGACAACATTTACGCGATGTCCCAGGGACAACATTTACGCGATGTCCCAGGGACAACATTTACGCGATGTCCCAGGGACAACATTTACGCGATGTACCAGGACAAATTTGTAAATTTCTGGATTACTGTTAATCTCCATAGAATCAAGAACTCATGTCCAGTTTCACAGCTATGGACCAGTTAATTATGTTTCCAGGTGATAGTTTGAGTCATAGATTCAGCACACAACCATAAGTCTAGGCCTTTTAGTCCAGATTCTCTTCACTTATGTTTGTAAAATGATCAGGGAAGCTACTGCAATTTTGCCTGACCCAACCCCCGGGCCACGAAACACCCAAAAAGTTGGGGAACGCTGGTCTAGAGAACACTGGTTAGCTAATGCTGTTGTCAAGTAGCCTATCGCTAGCAAACAAACAGCAAGCCAAGTGAGGAACATATGTATAATGCTTACCGTTTATTAAAGGAAAGTATCCTAAATTGACTTCAAATTCGGCGGACAGGCGGCGGTTTTTCGCTTCTTCACTTGTATTTCGAAATAATCGAAGGCGGGTATTTCGAAGTCGCAAAGGAATGACGTCACAAGAAGGTGATTGGTCACTTGCAATGTTGAACCTGGAACAACATTAATTATGATGATGTGGGAACAATGCTGACACGAGGAAATCAGATCGTCCCCAGTTAAGCATTGTTTAAACACCACAGCCTACCTATCGTTGCTGACTGCGCCTATCTCTTTATGACCACAGTGAACCCATCTTCTGATGACAGCTTTCAGCAGGATAACAGGCCATTTCTTAAACTGTTTTTTGTTTTTTTTTAACATAACAGTACATTCACCACACTAATGGCCTCCACAATCACCAGATAACAACCCAGTACAGCACCTCAGGGATGTGGTGGAACAAGAGATTCATATCAAGTTACCTAACTGGTGATCTTGCACTGACAACATTTTTAACTATTTAAAGACTAAAATTAAAATACACAAAATCATTAGTTCTAGGAGCCATGTATAAGTTACATCAACGTAAAAAGATATGTAATAAAAAATCGAAGACAATTCTAATATTGTATTATTTTTAAAATCAAGCTTTCTTAAACACTAAATATGTTTTTATTATAGTTTGTTAGAAACAAACCTACATTTAGGGTATGTAATGAAAGTAAACTAGGTTTGAAAGATTAATCCCATACAAGGTTAAATACAGAAATTATAACCTGATAAAGTTCCAAAGGCTTTTTTAACTGAGAGCATGATTTGAGAGGAAAGTGCATGTTTGAAAAGCAAGTTGAAAACATCTCATTCATGATCATAGCACATGTTTGCATGTTCCCTATCTTCCCCTAGATGAGTAGACCAATCTTGATACAGCTTTGCACAAAGACTGAGTAAGACACTGTGATTGCTCTCATATATATGGCTTATACAAAAATTCTAAACAAATCCCACAATGGTACTGTACCATCCTGGCACTGTTAATTACCAACTGTGGAGCCAAGGTCATGCTGGCGATGGGCAAAAGGTGGATATGACTCCAGGGAGGCTATGCTTTCAGCCACACAGCCAGATCTAGATTTCCACCCAGCTGAGCACCTATGGGAGATTTCAGAGTGAGGTGTTAGCTTTTCACGGCCATCATCAAAACACCTTTTGAGTTAATGGTGCTCCATGGTGCTTGGTTTTTTCCCATTACTTAAACTATTTGTACCTCGCAGGATAACTACAGACATAACTGCTTTTCCAGCAGCACAGTCCCAGTGCTTGTGATACTGTTGAACAATTTCTACATGTGAAGTAGAACGCATTTGGACATATTTGAGAACCGATTATTACAGGGTATTATGAGCAGAAACCGGAGAATTCGTGAGTAGCCAATCATTGGTGAATTTCTTGTGGTAGCCCTTCCCATGATCGGTGACGTCAATGGTTCCACTTTTTCAATAAAACACGTTTATTTTACCTGCTTTCTTTTCCCAGCTGTGATTTATATGCAACACTTTATAAACAGAATGTTGGAATGTAATGTATTTGATATAATGTTGCAACCAGTATCCAGTTTTCTAGACTGTGTTATCAACTTCTGATCATTCCTTGAAAAGGTCGATGGCTTCAAAACCTGCTTTACTCGTTTGACTGCCGTACTCGGTGTTCACCGTTTAAAAAAAACAAAAACTCATTATGTATTATTTATCTTTTAGTCTTTTTTAAGTAAAATAATACAAACTTCTTAACAAAATTGTGTGTTGCTGTTCTTTTGCAGTTTTGGGGGCTTTTTTGTGGAAATACTTAGAACTGGTTGTGGGTTTGACACTGCCACCGGGTTGGTAAAAAAAAGACAAAAAAAGAAGAAAACTTCATACTAAAACTATGCATGTCCTTTTACATGTTTTAATTCTATATTTTATATTGTATTTATTTTCTGACTGTTTTATTTTCACTTGAGCACATATTAACACAGATTATATGTGCTCAAGTGTTTTAGATTATAAGTAAAATTGTCGGGATATTAGGTCCGTAGGTGTTTGGACAGTTTTTCTTTTTAAATATTTATTCATTTAAACCACTTAAATTAAACCTGAAAGTGAGCTACATCTTGCTTGATTTAAAAACTGTGGTGGCAAAATAAAAATAAATCATTAAAAACAAAACAAAAAAACCGTCAGAGTAAAATACTTATGGATCTATCTGTATTTATATTTTTGCGTGCATTTGAGTTGCTAGTTGCAGTTACATACTACAAGGATCCTGCAGCTTCATAAGCCTTGATAAACCGTTTGAGGTGTTTGGACCGCAGTCAGGTTGTAGTGACTTGCCATAGTAGTCGCCCTCTCTCGCATCACTCGCAGCTGTGGCTGAAAGCTCTAGAAACGTCTAGTGCGCTCGGAGTGCGTCAGCACTGCTATTCCGTTCCTGGGATACGCAATAAAATCCGGAGTAGAGTCCAGGGGCTAGAGGCGTTTGCTTTGGCCGTGTGTTGGGCGGCATTCCTTCTTGTTTTACAGGCGCCACCGATCTTTTTCACGAGGCTGTTTTATCTGTGATAAAGAAATTCACTTCACACCAAGACATGTAAGTTGTGGGGAGCGTACGTAAAGGCGCAGTGGAGGGAAAGTACGATAGTACAGGCTGAATGATTAGCTAGCTTTAGCAGCTTGAAACATGCTGTTGGAAAGGCGGGAGGGTGGCATGGCCTCAATGAAGTAGGGACTCAGCGTGACTCGCTGCCTTACAAACTGGGTAAAACCTCACAGTGTATCGGCAAGGCTAATATAGCAGACCGCTTTATCCTTCATTGGCGAAAGAGTCGGTTTATTTTAGCTGTAGCATGGGTCAGGTGTACCGCATGGCACGACTAGCGTAGCGGCACCGCTGTTAGCTTGGCTACAGGAGGCTTCATTAAGACTTCTGGAAGGCTAAGATCAGATTAGCATCGGATCTGCGGCAAGATTTCCGATTTGTAAAGAAAATCAGACTCCATCAGTGGTTTTGTTTGGGCTGTAACGATGTTTAAAGCTAGCTACCCCACACTGCATTGAGGGTTTGTAAGAGGATTTATCTAATGAGACAGTCACCACAATGCTAAGAGAGCAGTAAACATACCTGTAGCTTCATGCAAAGACCATTTAATTAATGGATGCAGGTCAGCCAGGCTCATGCATGTGTTCTGTAAAATTACTTGAGGTGGAAGTGTGTGGTAATGAAGCCAAATATACCCATCATTTAATTTGTATCCATTGGTGTTTTTTTAAAAAAAAAAAGAAAAGTACATGGCTTTTCTGTTCATCCCTCATGTTCAAAGTTAGAGATGAGCTTTTCAGAACTTGTCATGCTACTAGACCACATTAAGTAAAATTAGCAATACTGGCTCACATTATACCCTAAAGACTTAAAAGTTAAAAGGAAAATTTGAGAAGGGGGCCCCTCCATCCACAACAGCTTGTAAATGTGTCTTGTCACAGTTTAGTATCCACAGATGTCTCACTTTTGATACTGGAGCAGTGTGTGTAACTCGATGCTCTTTACAGCAACCTCACACAAAGGAGGTTTGATAACAGGCTGTCTTGTCTCTTCACCAGCACTCGGATTATTTATTGTTTGTTTGTTTTTGTTTTTTTTCATTGAAGTTGTTTTTGAAGGCTTGAAAAGCTGAACTTTTAAAGGATAAAAGTGAGTTGCATGCTTTTTCTTCTTTTCTCATGCCCTTCATTTTCTTAAAGGCATCCAGCGACTGCCAAGTGGTACGACAGGAGGGACTCTGTTTTTATAGAGTTCTGTGTAGCAGACAGCAAAGATGTTAAGATCAATTTTGATAAAACAAAGTGTGGTTTCAGGTGAGTTTTCCTAATTCTGGCTACATTTATCTGTGCATTTCTTGTTGGACCTTCTCTTATATGGTATATTTATAGTGAGTATGTGTCTTTGTTCCCTGCAGCTGTCTTGGAGGAACTGACAATGTGAAGCACGAGAATGAAATAAACCTTTTCGATGCCATTGATGAAAATGTAAGTTGTACTGACCGCTTTCAAAAATGCTATAAAACATTTATTCACTGCACACAATGCAGGAGTGACCGCATTTGTTTCTGTGCTCTGTTTAAACCTCGACCCAGGAATCCAAACACAAACGCACAGACCGCTCAGTGTTGTGCTATCTACGAAAAGCGCAGCCAGGGAAGGCGTGGCCGAGGCTAACGAAAGAGAAGGCGAAGGTCTGCCACACGTGAGGACATCTGAAAAATATTCAGATTTAAGCAACGACAGCAATTTAAAAAAAAAAATTGTTGACTTTGTTTCCACAGCTGAGTTGGCTCAGTGTCGACTTTAACAATTGGAAAGACTGGGAGGACGACTCAGATGAGGAGATGGGCAACTTCGATCAATTCTCAGATGTAAGCGCTTTGATAAAATCATACTTCATATTTGAAAAGTACTTAATTAAAAAACACTTTTCACGTAATGAGGCTAATACAAAGCTTTAATACAGACAGTTTCAAATTGAACCAGCAAAAGAAACAACTTTGAAGGCAGATATAGGGTACCTGACTGTAAAAATACTTTTTTCCCCTGCTTTTTATTTTTTTAGTCTAAATAAACTCAGCTAAAGCCAACAAATGCCAGAGACATAGAAAGTAGCCCTCTCTTTTCTCTTCCAGACATGTCATCCTCCTAAAAACAGTAGGTTTAGGCAGACTTCTTGCAGACTCTAGTCTCGACTCTTCCAGGTGAAAATTCCTGTACTTTAACCTACTTCCCCACATGACCTTCTTCAACATACTTTATACTAGGGCTGTTCGATATAACGATATCTATCGGATGACGATATAAAAACGTCTGTCGTTTCATTTTACGCTATCGTTTGTTTCGTGTTACGGCAATGTTTCTTTCACCGTTTTGATGGTCACTGTAGTGGCTATATTAATTTCTTACAGTTCTCTTTCTCTTATTTTTAATATAACCACACTATGGACGGACAAGCGCCTGTTTTTATGCGTTGTCGTTAGCAACAACGACAGTAAAACCATTGTGTCCACTTGTTTATTTTCCACATAAACCTTTCACAATAAACCTCAAGATCCTATTGAGACTTTTCAAAATAAATTGAATCACGTGAAAGAGCAGATTATTTACGGATGAGAAGTAAAAAAAGAGCCGCCAGGTGCTAAAAAATAAACCTTAGACTCAAACGTTAGAACAGGCTTTTCCCTGCAGCACGCCGTGTAATAAATACTCACAAAGAAAACGGCAGCCGTTACAACTTATGTCTAAAAATGTATCGTTTCATGCATCGGTTAAAACACTCGACTCCAAGTACACGACGCCCAGCTGGAAACACTTCACGCATGTCGAGCTGCCCGAGATTCACAGAATTTACAGAAAATGTTACATTTTTGTGATTTATATCGTTATCGGACGATAGATGTCTTATATCGGGATATGAGATTTTGGCCATATCGCACAGCCCTACTTTATACTACTTATCAGATCTGCATAGGTTGAAGTCTCCCATCATCTGCACATTTTTCTGAATCTAAAAACGTGACACCTATGTGCAATTGGTTGAAAGGTTATTTTATTACTAGTGTGTCTAATAACAACAGAAATCTGTTGACTACCCGTGTCTGTAAATGATAAACTAAACAAGTTGTTTCTGCTCTGCTATTGCCAACGTTAAAGTGGAACCATTGTGTTTATGTTCGGCCATATGTACTGTTACAATGGTGGATGCTGGTAAATGGTCATATTAAACAAAGTTTCAAATAATGAGCTCAGCAGATTTTCAGGTTGCTCCTGTTTGTTAAACATCAAAGCTTCAAACTGCTCTAAATACTCAGTTTTAGTTGTTTTTAACTAGTCTTGAATCTTGATGAATTCACTGAGAGGTTAAGTCTAAATAAATATAGGGCGTCCACCCAGGAAGCGATTTGCTCATAATGTATCAGTCTGTCACTGTTGGTTGCTAGTGGACATTCCAGGCTCCAGTTGCCTAGGTAACCCTGTAAAGTATTTACAAACCTGTCATACATTAATCAGCAGTATCCCCAGCTCTCATTGGTACTCGCTTCAGTCGCGCACCTAGAAGTTGGGAAAAGTAACCCTGGACTCACCCACTTCCCATTGTTTTTGTTGTGTTTTTTAATATGAATGATCATTTTGAATATAAATTGTGCAAAAGTACTCTGGTAGAGTCCAAGACAATATAGAACCATGTATATTTTCATATAAAGGGCTGGAATAAGTGTAATCGATCTGCTTTTAAAAAAACAAAAACAAAACAGTTTTGACTGATTAATGCATGCCTCAAATCTAATCTCATGAGGAAGAAGGGGAAAAAAATCAATCTGTCTTCGACTCGTTGGCATTTAAATGATGTGGCTTTAATTGCTAATCTTATATTGCAGATGATGAACAACATGGGAGGAGAGGATGACCTACCTGATCTAGACGGTGCAGATGATGTAAGACCTCCTCTTCAGTCATCTCTTTGATTGATCTTATATTTATAGATAAGGGAGATTTTAATTGGTGACACTAGAGGTTGTGGACGTAACCTAAGATCGATTTCACAGGTCTCTCTTATTTTTTTTCTTTCAGGATGAATCTGCAGATAGTGACGATGAGAGTAAGTATTTGAGCTTCTGTAGCATCTACACTTATAGCTGTATTTATTTATTTATTTATTTATTTTCAATCAACTTTTAATGTCTCCTTTTCACTTTGCTTTCAGAAATGCCAGATTTGGAGTAGAAGACCATAAAACTCTGGAGAGAAAACAGAAGAACAGAACAGAGAAGACTATTAACAAATGTATATCTTGAAACTGAAGGCAGTGACAAACAACTGTACATAATGAGTCAGTAGCCATATTTAAATCCATAGCCTCAGCTCCAAACCTTTGACCAATCAGTTCACTGAAGGTTGATATGCATGGTATTGTACAGAGCAGCTATCTCCACTTCCATTTGCTGTACTGCACCTTTTGGATATCTTGTTTTACTGTTAAATATTACAACTAAGCACACCTTATTTGTTGGAGGGAAAAAAACTGTATAGTTGTCCTCAACTGAGCAATGTGTGTTAAAGAGATTGACAGTCTGTCTTCAAATGAATTGGTTCAAAGCTGATTAGGCACAACCATTCCTAATGTTGTGGTTTTTAAGGTAGTCGACCAGTGTAGTTTCTCATGATTTTTTGTTTTTTCTAAGAAAATAATTAGGCAAATTTACCAATTGGGTTCTTCTTCAAGCATCTCTCATGTGCGGTGAATTAGAGATCCAAGAAGACTGTTTCAGTAGCTTAACCTTCCAACTTACATGTTTCCCTTTACTTCTTGTTTAATGCTCGTTAAAAAAAAAAAAGAAGAAGAAGAAAGAAAATTGGAATTTTCTGAACTCATTCCAGGCATATTTGCATCTTCCCAGTGATCACCTACTGTACTTTGTTAATCTGAATGAATTCAACATATGGACTATGTCTTTATACCACCGAACGTGCACACTTGTGTCAGACTGCACAAGTGAGCTGACATATTTTGCAGCTGGTAAAGAGGCTTGAAAAACGCAGCTTGATTGAACGATACGGCGACATGTAATGACCAAATTATACTTGCACTGTCAATAAACTGTAAAGGGAGACCAGTAATGTTGAATTAGAGTGGGGATTCTTTTTTTTATTGTCTACATCTTTCTAATAAACTGTTGAAGAATCATTTTTAAATGCTTTTTGTTTTCTTAGATATGAGGTGTCAGGGTTAATGAGTTAGCCTGCCAATATCACTGGCGTTTTGGGACGACTTCTAATCATTGGAAGTTCAGGCTGTGCAAATTTGGACTCTTATTTGAATCGGATGCAAATGAATACAGCAGGGATGATGCAATTATTCTCTGTCAAGTTTATAATGTGAATGTTTTTTGCCCAACTATAGTAGACTGAGTTTAATTTTGAGGGACCACTGGGGGAGGAGGTAAATTTCATAAATGCATCAGATTTTTTCAAAAAGAAAATGCATCGGGGAAAATAAATTATGACAGTCTCGCTGATCTGCTTGCCACTTTATTAGGTACACCTGTTTAACTGCTTGTTAATGCAAATGTCCAATAAGCTAATCACATGGCAGGAATTAAGTGCATTCAGGAATGTAGATATGCTCAGGATGGCCTGCTGAACTCCAGACTGAGCTTCACAATGAGAGGATTTAAGTGTCAGAAAGGCTGGTCCGAGGGATTCTTCTGCATAACCATCTTACCATCAAACCAGACCAGTTGTAGTTTTGCATTTTCCAATTTTTATTTTAGTTTGTTTTGACTTTTTTTTTTTCTCCTTTTAGTTGAGTGTTAGTTTCAAGGTTGGGTTTTGTCATTTCAGTTCAGTTTTTATTGTATTGAAAAATTTTCCTTTTACTTTAGTTTTTATTAGTTAATCTCTTTTTTGATATTACTATATGGAGAACATATACGAGAGGCAAGATTTGGGAAAATCTGTTAAGATACTGCAATAAAAATGTAGAACTTCTTTTGAACACAGTTAACTCTCACAGTCCTGTAGACCTCCAGCAAACCAAAGTCTCACCAAACACCTCCATCAAAGACTCATCAGGCAAGAAGTGACAACAAAGTTTTACCAAATTGACAAAGACTGAAACTAGTTAATTTTCCAAGTTCACAAAATAATTTCAGTTAGATTTCTTTCTTATTTAATTTTAGCTATTGAAAATGTTTGGGGGTTTTTTCACATCTAGTTTTGTTTTTTTGTTTTGTTTTAGCTATAACAAACTTACACCAGACCATCTTGGGTGATGGTCCGGCAAAAAGAAAATATCCAGTCAGTGGCAGTTGTCTGGGTGAAATGGCTTTGTTGATGCCAGAGGTCAGAGGAGAATGGCTAGTCTGCTTTGAGCTGATGGGAACGCAACAGTTACTCAAATAACAACTTGTTACAACCAAGGAATGTAGAACAGCATCTTTGAACAAACAACACATCTGTTAGAAACAGATGGACTGTAGCAGCAGAAGACCACAACGGTTGCCACTCCTGTTAGCTAAGAACAGGAAACTGAGGCTAAAATCCCCACGGGCTCATCAAAACGGAACAATAGAAGACTGGAAAACATTACCTGGTCTGATGAGTCTTGATTCCTGCTATGACATTCAGATGGGACAGTCAGAATTTGGCATAAACATCATGAAAGCATGGATGCATCGTGCCTTATGTCAATAGCTCAGGTCCCTACCGGTGGTGTAATGGTGTGGGTGACATTTTCATAGCACACTTTGGGCTCCTTTGTACTAACTGTCATGTCATATCACAAAGCTCAGATCATCTCAAACTGGTTTCTTGAACATGACACAGTCATCAGATCTCAGTCCAGTAGAGAACTTTGGGGGTGTGATGAAACGGGAGACACACATCATTTGCAGCTAATAAATCTCCAGTAACTTTGTGATCCTATCATGTCAATATGGAGCAAAATCCAGAGAAATGTTTCCAGCATCTTTCTGAATCTTTGCAATTAAAGCAGTTCTGAAGGCAAAATGAGATGCTATACATATCTAACAAAGGAGTTAGTGAGTGTGTATTTTAAGCTCAACTATAAAATGACTGCTGAGTGTATGATGCACTAAATAATTTACTGCAAAGAAAAGGAGGTGGATGGCAGTGAAGCTTCCTAAACTAGAGAAATATTATAAAAGACCTTTAGGGGGCATCAGTGAATTGCATTGGGATCAGCCGGCATGGGATACGCATAATTACATCATTTTAACATACAAAACGCCCACACGTCATTTACCTTGTACTGGAGTATTTGTACTTGAGTAGGATTTGGGGTAACTGTAACTTTTACCCGTGTATTTCGGCGCTATGACCCTGAAGCCTTCAGGCTCCTCGGCCCAGAATATTAGCATACTTCCTCTTCGGGCCTGAATTTCTCACTGATTGTCATTCAGCAGAAGGTGACGGTAATAAGCAACATGAGTTTCCTGTTTTCACCCTGAAGCGCATTAAAATAAAAGCGTGGCTCTCATATACAGAACGTTTATGAGAGACAAAGAGAGACATGGCAGTCATATGATGAATTAAAACCCACTAAAGAGTTCTGCAATAACAAAAACTGTGGTACAAGTACGACGTCAAGAGAGGAAAAAGCTTCTAAAAACTTACTTTGCTGAAAGTTAATAATCTTTTAATCTTTTTTGTTTTTCAAGTGAATGTCAATTAAGATAAAGATTGAGATAAAGCTAAAAGATAACTGGCCAAATATGTATGAAAGTGTTTCACGATGACTGGTGAAACTTTCCACTCAAGAAGACTGGAAGGCTCAAGGTTAATAATATTGTAATAATAATATTTACCATGGTGATGTAATGATAACAATTATGCTTCTCTAAATGAAGCTATTGCTTGATTGACTTACTTTTATTTTCCTCCAACACGTTTCAGACATGATAAATGTCACAAGCACATACTAATTGCGATCATACTATTGAAGCAATAAGTATCAGAATTAGAAGCATTTAAAGTAATCATAAAGATGCCTTTACATAGTGGAAGGATTATATGTCAGAAGCCTTGCTATTCAACACACACAAGTAAAAAAGAGGAATATATTAATATTATTAAATCTGAACAATATAGAGATAATATGAATTGCAAAAACAAAAAATATAATCAAATGATAATAATATATAAATAGACAATAACATAACAAAATTAACATAAAATATATGTCAATTAACCATAGCAATTATGTAGTAAATTATTTTAACTTTGTCTCTTTAATGCTGCTTCAATTCTAGACATCTGTAATAATAATGCAATAAAATTATTATAATTCTTCATAATAAAAAGGAACTATTTTTCATGTTTTACGTGCATTTGGTTGGTAATTCTTTTACTTGTAATAGCAGATACTATTGTTAGTATTGACTAATAATAATAATAATTCCTATATTATTATAATTATCAATAATAATAGTTATTATTATTATTATTATTATTGCTAAGTTTGAGCTTTTATCTATTTGTATTTATAGTTTAATGTCCTTGTTTATTTTTTATTTGTTTAGTTTTATTTATTTACTTTTTTTTGGGTGAAATTTAGTGAACAAATGTAACCGGATGCATACGTAGTTATTGTTGGGACATTTGCTCCTGTTCGCTCTGTTCTGTGATCATGGCTGCACCGGACCACACCAGCCATGTTTGCTAATTTAAAACCCAAAGGTTAGGGGAATAGTTGTTTATTATTTATCGCCTTGCCATCTTCACCCGCACATCCGTTAAGAAGAACGTTTAGAGACACCTGCGCCTTCGGGACCCGAGGACTGAAAGGTCGGACACGCTTTTAGAGAAATATCGGGGAAACTTTGGACGGTGGAAGTGTGGGAGGATCGTGATGCTCTGTGAAAATTGTCTGTGCTCGCAGCGTAAACAATGTAACTTCATCTGGCTGCTAGCTAACGTTAGCCCGTGAACAAAAGGGGAGCACGCCTCCATCTGTTAACTAGCGAGCCTGATGAGGGGGTTGATGTTGGTCATTACCGGCAGACCGGTGGATATTTATTTCGTTCGCGGAGCTCTCTATCACTGATGGGCATCATGGATCCAACGTAGCGTGGTTATGGTACCTGCTACCCGGCTATGAGCTAACATCGCAGCGCTTACTCTGGATAAACGTAAAGGATGCTATTAAGTTAGCTACGTGGCTAGCGTATGTTAGCTAGGCTCTTTTGTGATGATTTAGCTAAATAACCTTGGAACTGGAGCGGGGTGGGTTTTCGCACGGAATTTCACGTTAAAATAAACTGTCTGAATGGCTTTTTGAAGAGTTGAACTTGTATCCAACGTTATCAATGGTTAGCTCAGTTGACTCGCAAGTGGTAGAAATGGGGGTTTGTTCGTTTGAGAGCGCAGCTAGCGCGACAAGCTAACGCCTGCTATTGCAACGGCCTTACTGAAATAGGAAATCAAGTGTCCTGAGGGCTATTTATGCATTGCAGACAGCCTTTAAACGGAGAGTGGCGTAGAAAACAATTATCCAGGCCTCACGGTGTGAAATATTATCACTCCCATTGTTATTGAGCTGAGGCCGCCGGGTCTTCAGACTGTTTGTGTCTGGGCCGTACATTTATCACCGTAGACCTGAAGAGCCTGAGCTCGTGTTAGCAGCAGCAGTGCCTCATCAGCGGTAATGATGAGCTTCTATCGTAATATCCCGTTTGTCCATTACACTCGCTAGGGCCTGGCATCTGCTGTTGCTGGCTGCGACATTTTGACGGTTGTTGTTGGAGCGAAATGGTGCTGCCTGTCACAAGCCGCAGCTGCCAGAATCACCGAGGAAAGACATTTCGTGGAAGAAATAGCACGCATTACGTAGCGTCGACTGCCTTCAAAAGTGCACGAAAAGAAGCGAAAATGAATTAAATAATATGTTTGAGAGCCATTTGGTCATGCAGATTCTCACACATTTAATCCGTGCTCAGTACCTGCACCGCTTCCATACGTCATACTGTAGACTAACATTAGGTAGCAGACTGAATGAATACATTTAATAAATTAACTATTTATTTATTTTTGATGTTTTTCAGATGGATTCAAATAATCATTTCAACTATGGCACTCACTCTTCAGCAAACTCAGGACTGAAACTCTCCTCAGGGGATTCTCTTTATACTAACGGGTCCTCCATGAGTTTTCCTCAGCAGGGGAAGAGTGAGTATTTCTGCACCTTAGAATAAAATGAACCTTACTATTTATATATAAAAGAAAAAAATTGTGGCCTTTACCATAAAGTGGGATTAGGGGGCTTACTGAGTTCTTACTGAGAACTACAGGGTTAAAACCCTGGGTTTTCAATGGTAGGATTGTTGTTCAACTTGGAATATATCACCGTGGTAACTTATAGTGCAGAACTCACCTGCTAGAGCGGTTTATGTTCAAGATAAGACAACATCAGGTATATGAATTCATCACTAGAGCATTTCTTTGGAGAAAAGACCTAGAGGTTTTAGAAACTGAAATTTTTGCTTTTATTTGCTGAACATCAATTAAGAAACTCAGATTTCCCTTTTCTTCAGGTGAGACTTTATTATTCCTGATGTTTTTTTGTTTCCTGCAATGATATTTATTGTTATATTATCCTTAATATATTTATGCGGTGCTCACCTAAGCCATGAAACTGATGACATTTCCACAAACTACAAGTAGGAAAAAGTACCCTGACCGGTTTGAACTTTTTGTGTGTGTGCTGTTTCCTTCTTCTTCTCAACACTTGACATCACTTGGGCTGCAGTTGAAAGAGAAAGCTAGAAGTGTCTTAGGCACATCTTGACATTGAATGAACTGTAATACTGAAACGCCTGGTAACTTACGCAGCATTTTTTCCAGCTTTTCTTTCTTGCTTCAGTTAGGCCAGATGTTTTTGGCATACTGGGCCTTTTCCAGTCTTACTGACTATATCACTTAAAGTCCGCACACGTTCATACAACAACTGTAATACTGTCCTTTTCCTCTCTCACATGCCCACACACTGCTTTCAGTCTGTATTATGTGTTAAAACTCCTTATAGTTTTTTTTTAATATTTTAATTTTATTCCTTTGTAACATCAGTACTCTACCTTCTGTAGATTTGTGGATGATTGGTCAAATGCTGCCATTGTCACCCTTTTAATGTGCACATGGTCATAGCTAGATTGGGAAACCCTGGCTTGATTTATGGAGTTGGTAACCATATTGACCACTTAGCCTGATTGACAAAGTGTGAAACCAGATAAGGGAATGATGTCTTGGGTATGTTGAAATTGCTTTGCAGTACAGGCCCCAGATCTCAGTGACTCAGAGACAGATTTTTACCATTATAGCTTTTTTTCAACTTGTATTTCTTACTAACAGATATGAATGGCGAAATGAATGTGAATGGCGTCACTACTGTACTCGGATCCAGTGTCCCTGGTTCCCACCCACCATCGGCCCCTTATCCACACTTGAGCAACCACCACCAGAGCAGCGTGGGCTATGACTACTTGTGGGGAGGGCACCCTCAGTATGGCCCAGCTGTGAGCAACTCTCCTGCGCATGGGATGCATCAGAAGCAGTCTACACCTGGGATGGTTCAGCCTCAGTCACAGCATCAGTTCCAGGGTCATGGACAGTACCAGCTGAATGGGGGGATAGAAAGCTCCCATCAGGCCCCTGTTTCAGGCCCAGCGAACATGCCTCTCACGGGGAACCAGTACTGGAACAGGAGTAACCCTGGCACCCAGCAGATGAGTTATAATTCCCATGGCATGTATGGGACCTACCAGAGTCAAGCACATCCTGGGATTACACCACCACAGCATCACCAGCAGCAGTCCTTACAGGCAACCCCTCATCAGGCATCACAACAACACTTCCATTCCTCCCAGCCTCTCCCACACCACCGCCACCAGCAGCACCAGCAACCACAGCATTACGGCATGATGCCGAATGGGATGCCGTATTACCAGCATCAGCACCCGTCCCTGTCATCACCCCAGCAGCAGCAGCAGCAGCCGCCACCACAACAGCAAACTCAGCCACAAGCCCAGGCTCAGATGATGCCTCCAGCTTCTCAGAATTTCACTCCTCCACGTGGCAGCCCTCAGCACCACAGCTTAGGCAGAGGGAGCACTGGCAGCCCTCTGCCCGTGGGGATGTCCTCGGCACAAATGATGTCACCATCAGCTGTGCAGGATAGTGGATCTCCAAAGGGCCACAGCAGGGAACGGAGCCCCCACTCTAGCAATGTGGGGATGTCCTCTCCAATGCAAGGTGACCCTTAAATATATTTTTGTTTTTTGCAGTTTCAATCAATTTAATCAATCTGTGTATAGTCTATTTCCTCATTTTAATGCCAGCTTTTGAGTGATACAAATAACTGTGATAGACTGTGTTAGTTGTTAAATGTGAATTGATTACTTGACCAACAGAAACAGCTGATGTTTTGTCCTGGTAATCAGAAAGCCAAATGTATTTAGACAAAATATTGCAATTTAATGAGTCACCTTTTAATTCCTGGAAAAGGATAAATAAATCATCAAGTGTTTAATTCATAATAAAACAGAAAATATTTCCAGTCTTAGTTAATACAGTGTTCAGTATTACGTCACTCGTTGACATTATTTATTATTGGGGACAGTGCCATTATTTAACCAGCAGGTGCCAATGTTTGACTATGTTTAATGTCTGATCAGTCGAAATTATTTTTTTATTTTTATTTTCACTATCTATGTTTAGTATGAGAATAAAAACCATGTGTTTCAGTGTACAACAATCTCGCATTATATTAACAGTTTTGCTATGTTTTTTTTCCCTCCTTATTTTAGGGCATACGAGGGAAACTGTCAGGGAGGTAGACACAAGCTACAACGGCAGTGATAGGTCACCTGTTGCCCAGAGGCTACCCAAGACTGATAGTCACCAATCCAAACCTCCTGCTGCTCATGTGGGTCCTCCGAGTGATTATCGTCAGCTTTCGGAACAGCCAGCAGCTCAGCGCCCAGAAATGTCTTCCCCAGTCAGAGATCCAGCTGTTAACCCACCTCCTCAGTCGCAGCTCTCTGTGGCTACAGCAAATACATCTGTTTCTTTAACCAAGTCCTCAACACCACCTCAGGTGTCTGCAGCTCCTGCTTTCTCTGGATCTCCTACATCTGAGGCTGGACCCACTATAATTTCGTCTCCTGATGTAGAATCTACTTCACCACAAATATCAACACCTCCCAGTGTATCCTTTGCCCCATCTCCAACAGCTGCTCCCAGGCTCTCTTCTCCTCCCCTGATGGTTCAAGGCCTCAGGCCTCCCCCTCCTGGCATGAGTGATATATCACCTGCAGGATTCAAGCATCTGTTAGTGGGGTCTTCATCCACCTCATCGCTTCCTGTATCACCTTCAAAGCTGTCTACACCTCTTGCTTCGACTGATAGTTTGTCTAGACCTGCAGCAGTTTCTTCAGTCTCTTCATCATTGGAGTCTGCATTTCATCAAAAGCCTGCAACTGTTTCTGGACTTCCTGTACAACAGTTGCCTCCTTCCATAGTGTCTGCATCTACTTACTCTGAACCCAGCTTGTTGGTTGAGAGGCAAATGGTTCAAGAATCTAAGCCACCTTTGATGCCACCACGTTTCTCTGATGCATCTGGAGGTCAACATGAAAAGCCTGGACCCCCAAAACTGATTTCTGACTCTGTGGCTGCAAATTCCTCATCTGGCGGTTTAGCTCCATCTCAGATGTCTTTATTGGGACCTTCAACCTTGACACCACCTGGCCCTTGCTCATTGCCATCTGCATCACCCTCTTCAGTGGAAAAAACTCCTCTAGTTGGCAGTGAACCAGCATTCACACTGCAGGGTCAGAAATACACTCCTCAAGCTGTTGATTTGGGTCTTTCCATTGCTTCATCACCACCAGGGGGCATGAATTTGCCCTCGATCACTGACCATGTAAGTCCTACAGTGAGACCTCTGTCTACCCTACCTCTTCTAACCACTCAAGCCTCCAGGACTGCACCCCTACCCAGCCCTCCTGCCTTGGTGTCTGTGCCTCCTGTAACGGGTACATCTTCTGGAGTGGTCCAAAGTTCTGACCTTGAGCGACATCCTCCTAACACCGCTCCTCCTCGTGTGCTAAAGCAGTCACCTTCCAAGTCTGAGCACCATGGCCATTGTGAGGACAGGAAAGCACTAGCTGATAAAAGAAATGAAAACGCAGAGGAACACCTCCCTTTGCTTGATTCAGGCCTGGTAAGGATGCCACAGCTGGAAGCACCTGAGAGTCATAAATCTGAAAGTCAGCCACCCAAATCCCTCTCTGAGCTTCCTGGGAAAACTTTACAAACCACACTCGCTCCTGATCAAAAGCCCAAGAATGGGCAAACAGATTCTGAAAATCACCACATGCCAAGTGATGTCTGGGCAGCAGAGGACTGCACGATAGACCAAGCTCCTCTCAGAAAGTCTCCATACCTTAGCAGGACAAGCTTTGCAAACTCTTCGCATCCGGCCTCTCAGTATGACGGCAATTCAACTTGCAACACCCCCTCTGGAATCAGTGTCGACTCTACTTTAGAAAAGACCTCTCTTTTAGGCGGTGATAGCTCATGGATAGAGGACTCGACTCACTTTGACAACAGCTTTCACGTGAGAAAGGGCAATTCTCAGTTTGACAACACTTCCTGCGCAGAAGAGGAGCCATCTAGTATATTTGACAACTCTGTAGATAGCAGCTTTTCTGTGGAAGACTCCAGAGACAACACATTAGACTCCACCAGGGAAGGAGAGACCTCAGAAGCAGAAGAAACCAGGAACGGCTGCGAAATTACAGGAGAATCAGTGATGGAGTCTTCTCTAGACAACACCTCTCAGACTGAAGAGCCTCCTGTTGATTTGAGTGATGTGTCCAACACACACTTGTTTGTGTCATCTCAGCAAGGTACAGTTATTTCTTTTCTGATCATTAAAACTAGTATGGCATCATTTGACAGGAAGAAGTTGTCAGTTTAAATAATAGAGTATTATTCTTTATCAGAATATTCTTTTCTCTGTTGGAACTGTACGCCTAACATCACTTACTTAGTCTTGAGCTCTGTTCATTCTCAGGACCTGAAGCAGGCTGGGATCCCAGAGGACATGATACACCAGACTCATCTGGAGGCATTAATACTAAAATCGCTGCTGATGACACAATGACACCACCAAGTTTCAAGATGAGAGATGAGAACTTCATCGCCTTCAGTACCCCAGCACAGAGCCCTGCTGTACACCCACTCCAACAAGTTACTGATCAGACTTTGCCAGCTGCCGGAGGAAATCTGAAAACCCCAGGGAAACCACGCAAACCTCGAACTACTAAGGCAATATGGATTAAACCTGCAGGTATTTAACAGTCGACTTCCAACAGAGTGCTATTCTAATAGTATTAGATTTTACCTTACAATATTTTTTTTCTCTTTTGTGTTCAGCTCCAGAGGAGGTCCAGCCGAAGCCTCGGGGTCGAACCCCAAAGGTGGAGAAAATGAAGTCTAACGAACAGGAAGGGACTAATGTGGAGCCAGCTAAGGGCAGAAAGAGAAAGAAGTCTCTAAAGGTTGATGCGCACGAAACATCTGGGGAGGCTGGGCCTTCCACAGAAGAGGTTGATCCAATAACAGCCACGATTGACGCTGTTTTGGCCAACGCTTCATCTATCAGCCCAACAGTCGAGAAAGCCAAGAAGATGAAAAGGGTGAAGAAACAAGATGCAGAAACAGCTGGTGATGATGCTGATGAAAACGACGACAGCTCCACTGCAGGTAATGAAAAGGCCATTTTGTTGAAAGAAGATGTCACTGTTTAAGAGTTTGATGGTAAACCTTTGGTTTGTTGGAACAGGTGAATCTGGCAGACGAAGAGTGGCAACAGAGGAGCAGGTCCAGTTCCCTCTGCTGCACGGGTAAAGTTTCCTTTTACTGTTTATTGAGCTTTTACACGACACAAATTCAGTCAGAACTCGTCATATAAAAAAAAATTCTAAGTCAACACAGTCAAATATTCACATGACAGAAGCGCTATTTGGATTTAGTGAGCACGCTTATCTTTGCTGAAGCTTTAATAACTGATGTCAAGTTAAATTATTATAAAAACGTCTTCATTAACAATGTCAATTTTTCAGTGAGGTTTTGTCCTTGCTAGCCAAATGTGATACCATGGAAACCTAGATGTAAACAAACTAAACCAGACGTATATCTGGAAGGATGATAAATTCATATTTGTTGTTTACAAAAATATCCTTAAATTAGTTGGAAAAAGGTATGACAAGACTGTAATGATCAACGCTGTTTTAATTGTAGTTGGAAGAGAGAGATTCGTGTGAAGAAAATGGAGAACCGGATGAAGGGCGAAACTTGGTACTATACTCCTTGTGGAAGGAGGATGAAACAGTTTCCAGAAATTATCAAGGTGAATTTCCCAGAACTTTTTAATTATTCTTAAAAAGTTATTTGAAACTCTTAAAATCATGGTCTTCTCATTTATGGTTTTATATTATGTTAAAACTCGGATTTTTGTCTCATGCTTCTCCGGCTGTGTCTTTATTACTTAATGACACAGTACTTGAAGAAACACACAGACAGTGTGGTCACGCGAGAACACTTCAGCTTCAGTCCACGCATGCCTGTTGGAGACTTCTACGAAGAGAGAGAAACTCCCGAGGTCTGTATATTTTCACATTAGAACTATAAAGTATTCAAATACTCAACAGTTAAACTTTAGGTATTAAAAATGCTTAAAAAATATATAGGAAAATTGTTTTTGAAAGTCTGTTTTCTCTGTGTTTTATAGGGTGTGAAGTGGGTCCTTCTGGCTAATGAGGAAGTTCCCTCTATGATCATGGCCATCACTGGTCGTCGTGGTCGACCTCCAAATCCCGATAAAGAAAAACCTCGCAGGGTTCGTGGGGTAAAGGGAGGACAGGTCCGTCGCCCCGGTAGACCTCCTAAACCGAAGATGATTGATTTCCTTAGCAAGGTTGATGCCAAGCTGCTTAAACGACTTGAAGCCAAGGGTGAGTAAAGAAGTTGTGCGTAGTGTCTTTGCTCATTATATAAACTCATTCTTTCTACTGCGACTAAATAATTTTTAATTCCCTGTGTTTAAAAATAGAAGCTCTCACAGAGGAGGAAAAGGAGAAATTGGCTAAAATCAAAAAGAAAATGAAAAGAAAGGTATGTAGATCAAGTTGATTGTAATCCTGATCTGTTACACTATTCATTTATCATCCTGATTTTGTTGGTGCCGTTTATTTATTGTTTTTTTAGGCAAGAATGAAGAGAAGGGAGGATGCAAAGATTAAGAAAATGAGAGATGAAAAAAAGAGAGCAAAGGTAAAGAAAAATGCTTAACACTCATGTCCTCAGACGCACATCTTTATCACCTCCACCTCTTCATCATTTTGTGTTTATTTCTTATTTTATTTTATTTTATTCATTTTTGTTTTAGCTCGAGCAAGAGGCCCAGCACCTAGAGGCAAAGGCTGAACCAACTGACCCATCAGCGCCACAGGCTTCACAGCCGGCATCAGAGTCTGCTGCAGAGCCTAAGAATCTCGGCCGGAGGAGGTCAATTAAGGTTGAGCCCACCCCACCGGTTCAGCAGACTGACACGGAAAGGGTGGCCCAGGGTAAGAGGGTGCTGGGGGCTCGGAGTAAAGCCAAGGCCCTGGCTAAAGCTCAGGCGGAGGCAGAGGCTGCAGCTCAGGCTGTTCTGGCTGCTAAGAGGGCAGCAGAGCGGAGAGCACAGGCCCAGCGACGGATGGAGGAGCGGAAGAGGCAGCAGTTGATAGCCGAAGAGCTGAAGAAGCCCACAGAGGATATGTGTCTCACTGATCACAAAGTGAGTTTTAATTTAACCCCCTTTTTAGAAAATGTTTTTTTTTTTTTAATTTTGATGTAAAAACTGATGTTTTGTGACCTTTGAACTTTGTTTCCAATAGCCCCTCCCGGAGCTGTCCCGTATTCCTGGTGTGGTGCTTTCTGGAACAGCTTTTGCACACTGTCTGGCTGTGGTAGAGTTCTTACACGGGTATGGAAAGGTGATCGGTCTCAACATACCCAAGGACATCCCCAGCCTTGCTACCCTGCAGGAAGGCCTCCTGGGCCTGGGTGACAGCCAAGGAGAGCTGCAGGATCTACTGATAAAGCTGGTGGAGGCTGCACTACATGATCCAGGCCTACCATCGTATTATCAGGTGTGTGTGATACACTTCAAGCATTCTGCTTATTAATGTAACCCCATTTGGTATGTGGCGGAAACCCGTTAGTCTGAGTTTTTCTTTAATCTCCAGTCGGTAAAGATCCTTGGGGAAAAGCTGGTTGAGTTGGAGCTGACCCGCAGCACAGTTTCAGAAGTACTTCGCATTTTTTTGGAAGCTCATGGCTATGAGACAGAAGTGTGCAACACCCTGAGAACCAAACCATTTCACGCCCTGCCTCCTGACACCAAGGCAGCCATCCTGGGTTTCCTTGTGGAAGAGCTTAACAGCAGTAACACTGTGATCAAGTATGTTCAAGATGATTACTTGTTCTAAGACTGCTTAAAGGGAGAGTTTACTCAAGAAACAGTAAGATCAGTGTTTGTTTTAAATTTCAGTGATATTGACAACACAGTGGAGAATATGACAACCTACAGGAAGAACAAGTGGATCATTGAGGGGAAACTCCGAAAGTAAGATCAATGTTCTTAAACGCTTATTTTCAGTTCTGCTACTTATCCAAGCAGTATTAAATGTTGGACTTGTTTTCCTCCTGCCAGGCTGAAGGCGGCGCTATCACGTCGTACAGGACGCTCAGAGGAAGAGCTGTGTTTTGAGGAGAGGAGGCGTAGTGCAAGAGTAGCTGAGGAGGAGAACCTCAGCCTGGAGGAGAGTGGTGTAATCCTTGAGAGAGGGAACCGCCGTGCACGCAAAGAAGAACCCAAACTCAGTGATGTATGTTTCAGCTCTACTGTTTTAACTACAGCACGATCATGCATGCACTTGAGACTAATTGAACTCCTTCTTTGCTGCAGAGCGAGAGCCCTACCAATGCTAGCATTCCAGAGCTTGAAAGGCAGATAGATAAGCTAACTAAGGTAAAGCTGATATGACACAGGCACAGTGCTGTATACATGTTTGTTGCTTAATATTAAATATTCCTTTGCTCTTAATCCTCCACAGCGCCAAGCGTTTTTCCGTAAAAAGCTGCTACAGTCATCTCATTCCATGCGGGCTATACTGCTGGGGCAGGACCGTTACCGGCGCAGATATTTGGCCCTACCTCACCTTGGAGGAGTTCTCATCGAGGGCCCTGAAGAGCTGCTGAGTAAGTCTGAGTCTAAACTCGAATATTTATGCTTTATAAACCGTTGACTTGTCTGTCGTTACTTCAGCATTTCCTTACTGTTCTATCTTGTAGCTTCTGGAGAAGTCCTTATAGCGGAGGTGCCTGTCACCTTCCTTAAAAAAGAGCCCAAAAAGGAGCCCAAAGTTGAGGAAGCTCCCTTGCCAACCACTCCTCCTCCTACTCTGCCTTCCTCTCCGACTTCTGCGACCCCAGGCCAGGCCCAGACCTTCTCTGCGGAGGAGGAGGATCCCCTCCCGGGCACTGCATCCCTCATGAGCAGGCCGAGAGGACGCGGACGTCCCCGGAAAATCAAACCTGAAGTTGAGCTTCACCTCCGCACAGCAAAAATCCGCCGCCGGCGTAGAAGTAGCGTCAGGTCCCGGAGTGAGGAAGGGCCAGGATCACCAAATAGCGGGACACAAGACCTCACACAAGCGGCTTTCCAGAGCTGGCTCAGCCAATCACAGGAAGCAGTGATGAATGGCACATGCTCATCAGCAGGGGAAGCTCCAGAGGGTAATCGACCGGAGGAGAGTGTTAAAGAGCTGGCAGAGAAGCAAGGACAGTGGTTCAACCTGCTCCCCAAACAACCGTGTGATGATAACTCTCTGACTGAGCTCCAGACGCCCACTTCACCCAGCTCACCCCCCAAACTTCTCCCGCAGATCCCGAGTGCTCTGTCTGCACTTACTGCTCCACTCGTGCAGGTTAGCCACCAGAATGATGATAGTAAATATTACAACAATGCACAGTCTGTATAATGTAAAAATCAATAATCTCCTCCTTCTTAGCCGGACCCACTTTTGCCTTGCCTACCTCCTGCTGACCCTGTGGTTCCAGCACCACCAGCACTACAGGACATTCCACCTACAGGCCCTGGTTGTGCTGTCCCAGCCAGTTCTCCACCAACAAACCCTCAGCTCCTTCCAACTCCCAATCCTCCAGCTCCATCCACTCCTGCCACACCTGCCAGACCAGCTCGCAGGCGAAGGAGAGGCAGCAGAGGGAGCAGTCCTGCCCGCAGAGGGCCCCGTGGAGCTGCAGCAAAACGCCGCGGCCGCCCACCAAACTCAGTTTTCCAGGAGCTTGAACAGCAGTACTTCACACAGCTAGTGGTCAAGCCTATCCCAGCATGTAAGTACTGAAATGTATCAGTTTTACCTCAGAAATTATTTGAATTCCATAAATATGCATGAAGATTTCTGTGGCCTTCACTGTTTTCTGGGGTGACATACTCTTCCTGTGTTTTTGGTTTCTTTTTTCACTTGTTTAATGTGTTTAATTTTGCTTCTTTTTCTTTCCCCCCTCCAGCAATGGTGCGTGGCTGGTGGTGGATCAAGACCCCAGAGGAACTGTTTATCACCTTGCAGTCCCTCCATCCAAGAGGCATCAGGGAGAAGGTGCTCCATAAGCATTTAGCCAAACACATGGAGAGCTTGGCCGAGATATGCACCAAACCGATTAACGGTGAATGTTGTTAACTGGATCATTATGAGCTTTCCCATAATTGTGCCATATTTGTTCTCATTAAGATTTTCTCATCCAATTAGACCCAATCTTTGAGTTGAAGGTAGAAGAGAAGGATGCTCTGCTAGAGGCTCTGCAGCAGCCCTGGCAAGTGCAGGAGAAAACAGTGGAGACAGACATCAGCGCACTACAGTGGGTGGAGGACCTGGAACAGCGGGTTATTGCTGCTGACCTCCATTTGAAGGTAGAAAATCACAACTAAAACCACACAATAAAACAGAACCACTCTGTATTCTTAAAGCTTTAACAGGAGTGAATTAATGTGATTTAAAGAAAATAAAAGCAGGAAATGTTTGCACAAGAAGTTCATATCCTCTGCAGACCTCGATATCCCTGCTTTGTGTGTGTCTCTGCTGTCAAAGAATTCATACAATGCTCCAGGATGCAGCTTTAGGTTTGAATATGCGTAAACTTTAAATGGCAACAAGAAAAGTATCTAAGTTACAACAAATGTGCATGTAGATTTTTTTTAATTTTTTGTAGTAAAACTTATTTTATTTTGTTTTTTCAAGGCACTTCCTCAGAGCGCTATGACCGATGCTGAAACAACCACAGACGCACCAATGGCCGAATTTCAGGTAAACCTTAAAACACTGATAACACATTTCCTCTGTTGAAACCCGATGTGTGTTAAAGTCAGTCACTGATACTTAAATTCCTCCTATCTCTGTCTCCTTTAAGCCCTACACAATCCCAGATCCAGACTCCACACGCGATGACCTCCAATACTACGAACATGACGCTGACCCACGTGACGACTGGATCGTGCGAACCAAGAAGGAGTGGTCTGGCTTGCCGCGAATCGCCACACACCCGCTGGACCTGGGCGTGCTGCGGCTAGCCAACCTCGAGCGAAACATCGAGAGACGCTACCTGAAGGAGCCGCTCTGGAACCCCGCAGAAGTGATGCGCCTCGCTCCTCTCACTCCCACACCTGGAGAGGAGCATCCCATGGATGTCATCAGGTGAGAAAAACAACCTGGACTAAATGGGATAAATGAATCCTACATTTCATATGGTACACTTTTTTTTTTCTTTTTTTGGGGTTAACTAATTTTCTTCTGTTCCAGTCTGGAAAGTGAAATCACGTCTCGACTGCGGACATGGCGTCAGGCTTTAGACCGCTGCCGTAGTGCTCCCCAGCTGTGTCTGTGTTTACTTCAGTTGGAAAAGGCCATTGCTTGGGAGAGATCTGTGACTAAAGTGGTAAGAAATCTTAGAAATGCCTGGTTGGACTTAATTTCACTAAATTCTTCTCAAACTCCTAAGGTTTCTAACCTTTATGGGATAAATGCTTCTCTCTTTTCTTTCTTTTTCTTTTTTTTTTAAAGATCTGCCAAGTTTGCAAGAAGGGAGACAATGATGAGTGCCTGCTGCTGTGCGACGGCTGCGATCGTGGCTGCCACATGTACTGCTTGCGGCCTAAAATCACCCAGATTCCAGAGGGAGACTGGTTTTGTCCCACTTGTGTCGCTAAGGTGAGAACTCCTCTTCTCACTCTTGACGTCATAACACTTTGAGCCGTTTTTCAATCTTAAGATCGTATCCCTGAAATTGCTTCGTTTTAAGAAATATTCTCCTTTTTTGTAGGATGAAGACGATTCACTGCGCTTGTCCAAAAAGCGCACCAGGGTGAAGAAGAGACGTTACGAAGACGACAGCTCCGAGGACGAGGTGACAACACGACGCAGTGGCGGAATGACGACACGGCACAAAGACGTGACGACACCTCCCTCATCTTCTCGTCACTCCGGAGAAGGAAGCAGCGCTAAACGGCGCCGCATGACAACACGCAACCAACCCGACCTCACCTTCTGCGAGTGAGTCCCACCTGCCATGAGTGCACCAGCTCTGCATGATATGATTTTAAAGTCTTCTGAGATGTTTTGACAGCTACATTGCGGGGGATTCGTGTTAATACTCTTAAAAAAAATTCCTGCCAGGATCATTCTAATGGAGATGGAGGCTCATGCAGACGCCTGGCCATTCCTTGAACCTGTCAATCCCCGACTGGTGCCAGGTTACCGCCGAATCATCAAGAACCCCATGGACTTCCTCACCATGAGAGAAAGACTGTTACAAGGAGGGTAAGTGCTGATTATGCTGCACGTCTCATTAATGCAAAGAAGCGTAGGGTTCACTGCATTGCAGTGGGGAGGGGGGGTAGTCTTTCTCTCTCTCGCTCTCTTATATGAGAACTGAATGGAAAAGCACAAGAGTCTTTAGATCACAATGATGTTAGATCAACTGCTCTTACTTTATACAGTTCAATGATTTGGATTTTTCAGACATTTTTAATCCCTGCCAGTCATTTGTCCCTTGTTCTAAGCTTCTCTGCCTGTTTATCCTCATCTCAGGTACCTCAGCTGCGAGGAATTTGCAGCAGATGCTCAGTTGGTCTTCAACAACTGTGAGCTCTTCAATGAAGACACGTCAGAGGTGGGAATGGCAGGACATTCGATGAGGCGTTTCTTTGAGAGCCGCTGGGCGGAGTTCTACTCAAATAAGGAGAAATAGGAGCCTACGACGATCCCCGCTGATGGTGGGGCTGTAGACTGTTGGTGCTTTCACCGTCCCAGTCACACACTCTCCATTACTGCTAAGACTGTCTGGAGTTTCTTCCAGCTATGTGTATTCTCTGTAAAGGTATATATGTATAGATTTTGGCTATTTGTCTGTTATTGTTTCCTCTACCGGCCTAACCTTTTTCTAAGGGCCCAAAGCTGAACTGGGTTGAACTTGTACCCATTCCCCATCGCAGATAGCGAGAACGAGTCTCTGTTCACCTTCCATTGTTCCGTGTCTCCGCATCTTCACCTCAGCACCTCATTTTTGTTAGCGTTCTCCTGTCATGTCCTTTCACGTGAGCCCCATGTCGTAGCAAGGCCTTTGGTCAAGCCCCACTGTGGGTTGATGACGCGGTCTCAGGCCCTGAGTATTTTGGCCCTCAGACTCACCCTGAAGGTCAGGGACCGATCACACTATTGCAGCCATCATGCTGGATACTGGACCTGCTTAGCCACCACTCAATGACTAAACGTATCGAAACTCTTCAGAGCTTGGGCCATTTCTTACCTGTTCATTGGAAATGTAATGTAACGTGGTCTTATGCCTAGAAGTAATTTTTTTGCTCAATATATTTTTATTATATATTCTATATATAAATATATATAAAGATTACAATAGCTGGGATTATTTAATAGCAATAGCTTGTAGTGAATGTGTACAGATTACCTTATAGAGATGTCTAGATGATTTATGAAAAGGCCAGTTAAACTAAAAGGAATCTGTTTCTGGACTGTCATGAGTAGACGTTGTATAACCTCCACTTAAAGTCTTGCACGCACACGTGAAACACTTTTCCACCACCACACACAAACATGCACACAGTCCCACACAAACACACAGACACACACCCATCTCCTGCTGCTGTGTGAAAGACACTGGTTTCTGGAACTGGAGGATTTTTAGTGTTGGTCGGTCAGTCGTAGACTATTTATTTCACTTTCCTGTCTGATAAGAGTAAATATTCAGCTAGCTACACCTGATCTGTGTCTCTGACTGTGTGCAACCAAAAGGATGGCACTTATTAAATAGTCCGTTTGCGAGAACACACAATGAAAGTTTGCTTTTACACTGTAATCAAGATTGACAGGAGTGTATTAAAGCTTCAGACCTGCAGTTCTCTCACACACACACGTTTTTCTGTAGCTCGTCTGACCACACGAACACCTCTGAAAGGCTACAGTAGGCTAAAATCCTCTTTTTAAAGACTAGAATTGCAAAGGAGCTGACGATGAAGTGCTGGGCACAGTGCTGCCTGGGTTTCAACCTTACATTCCTTTTATTGATACATATTTTTTGTGCTGTACATGGGCCAATGTACAATGTTGCACGGCATGGTTGGTGTGCTATGAAGGCGACAGGATGACTCCACAGTCTGGGTTTTATTTAAACTTGTTTCTTACACTGAACTCAACACCGCTGATAGGAAATAAACGTGGATGTTCCCTATTACACTTAAAGGGACAGTGGGGTTTTTTTGTTTTTTTTTTCAAAAAACAACAAAAAAAAGGACAAAAACCAAATGTGGTGTTAAGTGACTTTTTAATAATGTACAGTTTTGGTGACTTTAAATTTGTTCCTTTATATTTTTAGGACCAATTCATCATTTTTAAGAGGAGGTATTACAAGACTCTGTTGTATTAAGGTGATGTAACACGTGTGCATCTGTAGAATGTACTGTGAGTTGAATAAAGAACCACATCTAGTAGAAAGTACTTATTTCTGTATTTCTGTTTTGCCCTTTCTCCACGGAGCTTTATATCTGGATGCTTGCATCTCTTCTCTGTCCGTCTCCCACTCCGCAGTTGTTCGATTTCCTTCAGGTGCTTCAGTTTTATCCTAATCTGGAAAAACTACCTAGTAACTGGCTATTTAACTGAAAGTTTTAAAGGTTCTGCTTGCAAAGTTCAATAGAAAAACTATTATATGTTCTACTCGAGCAGTTGGGTATACAGCTCCAATCTTAAAACCATCCATCTTGTAAACTCTCATCCTGACAAAACATCTCTGTGGACAACGATCCTTCAGGGATGACCTGTGGTTTCAAACGTGGGTTGCTGGTTTGGGTTAGTTCTAGTAAATCCTGCTAATGTTCGATTGAAAATACATTTTTAAATTGTAATCTTCATATTTTTCAAACCGTTGCTGAATATCTTTGCTGTAATACTTGGGGAAAGCGCTGCTTTTGGGTTGTACCTGCTTTGACTTCAGAACGAAAGAGATTTTGCTCCATGTTGACATGATGATACCATCCGAATGTTGCAGTGAAAACTGAGACTCATCCAACCAAAAAACATTTTTCGTTAAACGTTAAAGCAAGCAGTCTGGCATTCTCCACTGACATCACCAAGACATTTTCACCCGGAGAACTGCCGCTCGCTGGATATTCTCTCCGTTGTAGACAATTCTCTGTAAATCTCAGACGTACTCGGATCATCTTGTACTAAAAACCAGAAGATCGCTTAAATTGCGCATCTTCCAAATTCAATGCTCATTTTGAACTTCAGCAGGTCATCTTGACCATCTCTACACTCCTGAATGCATATAAATAACCTTTAATGCCAAACAACTGCTTCCCCTCTGACTCAACCATTCACAGAAAGCTAAGCAGATAATATAAACGCTGGATGGATTTATTTCCTTGTAGATTTCCTGATACCACACACTGAACCGCACATCAGCACACAGTTGAAGGTTTCATATTTGAAATATGTGGTATGTTTTTGGTGGAATCAAAACATTTCTGTATCACCACTTTAGTTACTTTAACTGTAACTTTGACACCAGTGTTTCTAATTTCTTTGAGAGTGTGCTGAAAGGTTTGCCCATATCAGGATTACTTAAATATTGGGGATTAGCCAAACAAACAGGGGAAAAAAAGCGTAAATCCTGCTCTCTTTTGTGTGTACATACAAGGAGCACATGCAATATAAGAGTGAAGAAGGGCTTGAAACCGCCGAAGTGTGGCGAAGTGTTTTCTTGCAGGACTGTGCAGCTCCCTGGAGAGTCCTGTCTGAAGCACATGCTGTTGAAAACATCCTGCCATCAGGCCCAGCTGCTCTGCAATAGAAAAGATCCGAGTTCAGTGAACACTTGCTTGCAAAGATTGATATTCTACACTTTCATCTGGGAAGCATCTAAAGACAAAAATATGTGTGTGGTAAAGTTAAAATGTAAAAATGTGTATATCGTGTCTCCTAGAGCATCTCTTCCCATTACCCCTCACTCCCAAATCCCTTAGCTTGCACTTTGTATGAGCGTGTATATGCGGGTGTGTATGTGAAATTGTCTCAGTGTCAGCAGTATGGGCGGGGGGTTGAAAACTCCCCACGCCAGCGGGTTCCAGTGCGCCCTCCGCCCATCCTGCTCCACAAATTTGGGCTTATCCCCACAAAAGGGGGGATAACAGTTACACAGTTGCTGTAGGGAGGAGGGGGTAATCCACAACATAATGGGGCACACCAGCAGTCCTCCTCCCCACCTGCCCAACCAGTTCATTCTGGACTCACTCTGCTAGATTTGAAGGCTTTTGATGCTTGGAGGTATCAGGAAAATCAGATTGGACTCCAAACATTTAGATACTCTAAATGAAAAACAACTAAAAAAAAATAACATGTTAGAAAAAGAAAGAAAGAAAACAAGCGTCAGAGAGGTGATTAATCTGAGTTTTGACGTAAACCAAAGAATTCTGTCTGCTTTGGTGTGTGTTTCATATCAAAGAGCGAAAATGAAAAGAGTGCATAGACGCAGCATCTCAATAGGTTCTATGGCAACAGCATCATGAAAGGGTTTGTCCCCATGGTGATCAGAGCGGTACCTCACAAGTAGTATGTAGAGGAGGGGGAAAAAACCCTGAGCCTGCCGACATCAAATCTGAGATCTTTGGGTAAAGTGTCAACAAAACAGCAGGCATTTGTTTGCACCTTTAACCTGTAAGTATGCTGCTGCATAAGATGGAAAGAGTCCCTCTGCTTCACATTGGAGCCTGTTGAAACCCAAATTTCCTTCCAGGAGGAAAAGCTTTTATCACATATTTATCCACTGAACAAATGCAGTGCATACACCAACAGCCTAAGGTTTTGGTGTTTTCTTGGTGCTCTTGTCACTAATTGGCTCTTTCTATAACTGATATAAAGGCTGAACGTCTGTTTTTCAGGTGCTCAGAACACGCTAACGCAGGTCATCCAACAGGAGAAAGCAGGAACAAAAACAACTTTATCCTGTGGTAATTTTTCCACTGTTGAATGTATCTGTCATGCTGTTGCACAAATGTAATTTAATAAGGAAACAGCCATACCAGCCAGCCCTTTTAAAATGTGCTTTGTAAAAGGAGCGCTAATGTTAGCATGCTGAGATGGTGACAGTGACAATGGTACCATGGTCATCGTAACAGAAATGGCTCTTTTCTAATTATCATAAACACATAATAATGATGTCAGTGTTTTTACTTTCAAGATAAATATAAAACACACAAATATTTAAATTTATAAGCTAGATATAGGTTTCAGGTGTGAAAGGTGTAGCCAAGTGAGTTCCTCAAATGGCCAGCAGGGGGCAACTCTGGTTACAAAAAGAAGTCTGGTTGTATAAAAGTAATTTTTACAGATAAAACAGCCTTTCATTTCCGTTGTCCATATCCTTAGTAAATACCTTAACAATGTCTTTTTAGGTCTCAGGAGTTAGTTTCAAGTCTTACATGATGCAACATGAAGTTTATTTAGAAAGCTGCAGCTCTGAGTAAGGAAGCAGGTCGTGCTTTCAGGTGGGATTCACAATTTGCCTGTGAGCAAAACAAACCAACTAATAAACCAGCGAATAGATTTGCTTACAGGCTTTTTGGAAAACCCACAGCCTATGGGATTAAAAACATTTCCTGGCACTAGAGGGGTTGGGAATCATCAGTTAAATATCTGTGCCAGAGGATTCGGCTTTTGATCCCATAACTCTGTGAATTTGTGGCCTGCCTAGTCTGCAGGTCAACATTACATTAACCCTCTGATGCATAGTGGTCACTGGAGTGGACAGCTACTAAAACGTACATATCTCTTTAATGCATTGGTTTCTATGGTGGAACTGCATATTAGCCTTTAGAGTGCTCTCTGCTGCCATGCTCCATTGAGGTCAATTCAGTGTTCAGTTAGTGCAACTGCAAGTAAATTTCCTCTGAATCAAAGATGGCAGACAAACTGTCACCCCTGCCGACCACTGCTGGCATATCCTGTCAATCCTTCTATGCTAAAAGAGCCCAACAGGTAAAAAAAATATGATGATATGCAGTAACATCTAGGGAAGGATATTATCTGTTTGGAATAAGAAATTGTTATGTCTAATATGTAGAAAACTACGATTAACCATGTGTCCACTGTAGTGGACATCATGCATTACCCACTATATTTTTTTAACATAAGTCATAAATTGTCTCACTGTTTTTTGGGACTGTTTTGGTTATAAGTAAGCATATAATTGTTACATTTATAAGCTACTCATTTAAAATATATATTTCTGTGCAGATCAGCTGTAGTTTGAGTTACTATAATAATTATTTTATCATATTTTGTAGACTTCAAATGCAGCAAAGAATAAGGCAGCGTACAGAATAGTCCAGGAAATTCCATCCAGCTCCAGTGATGATGATTTCATTGATGAGTGCAGTGATGATGAGTTCAGTGATAAGTCCAGTGATGATGAGAGTGGCTGCCAGAGCAGAACAGAGACATAGGAACTACGGACAGCCTAGGTGTGATGAACACAGAAGTGTTTGGAGATGCAGAGACTAAGATGTCAGTTTGTGTTTTCTTCCAGCATGCTACTAAGGGCTTGGTAATACTGTCCTGCATCGTTATAGAACTGTGTAGACTCAAAAATGTTTCTCTTGTTGGAGATAGTTTGCCATATTCAGGTGTAGGATTCACAGCTAGGACTGTTGATTGGTTTTGTTATTTACGTCTAAACATTGGGGCCTTATGAGTTGAAAGATCCAAAAAAATTGCTGAGATGTTTTTCAAAGGATACAAGCAAACAAGTGTTTGTATATTTACAATAGAACACAAGGTAATTAATTTTTATAGTAAATTCACAGTATTTCATGCTAAGTGCTCAGGCGCATGTAGTCCACTGGAGTGGACAAGTTTATAACTTTATAAAAAAACATATTTTTGGGAAAAAAAGAGTTGAACATTTTTTTTCATGTCCTGAGAAGAATAAAAGCACTTAAGAAAAAAATCTTGACCAAGGCTTTCATAATTCATGCATCAGAGGGTTAATATTGTCCATAAATCAATACATGACAAAAAAAAAAAGAAAATGGTCACAAATTTATGATTTATTTCTCATACTGTTTATAATATATAATTTTTTTTTTCATTGAATGGTTTCAACCTTTCACATTCACTTTATAGTGTCATTAAAGTTTGGAGAACTAAAAATGAACAGTATTTTACTTTATGATTAAACTAATTTTCAAAACTGAATGATTCGTTTTTAATAATTTATTGATAAATATTTAATACTTTCCTGCAAAACTTTCACTCTGCTGTGAATCCAGTGGACTGGATTGGGACTGTTTGCAGGTTTGTTATGGCCCTCCGGTCCGATTTTTACCACCTCTGTTTTGCACTTTTCATGGTATATGTCCATAATAAAGAAACATGTGACTTAAATAGACTTAAAGTTTAGTTCAATTTGTCTTCAGGACTATTAATTTTTTCCCCCCTGTCTTTGAAGGCAATCTAGCCTCCTGGGTCTGCATTTCATGTTAAGATATAAACTGAATATAAATGGGTTGCCACAGCAGGTAGCACTGCATGTTTGATTTGACAGCTTTCTTATGCCAGGCATCTGGGTCTCCTCCTGGGATCAAACCAGTGGGTCTTTTGCCTTCTAAACCACTACACGATACATGAACTAGCTGTGAATGTGAGTTATCTGGAAACTGTCCTCTCTATACTGGCCAAAGTGACTCCAGTTAGAAAATCCATGAAATGCTTCTCATAGTTCTTTGAAGATTTTTTTTACAGTAGTGAAGGTCAGTGAATGTTTAGGAGTAAAGTATGCAAATGGACTGATGTGTGTGAATTACTTGATAACGCCTGATGTGCACTAGAAGGAGAGGGCGAGGAGGAGAGAGAGAGAGAGAGGGAGGAGGCTGTTCTCATCAAAGGACCTCTCGCACACTCAGGTTAATCAGGGAGGTAGCAGGAACCTTGAAGTCCTCAGAGACCACCAGTTACACAGAGACACACAGAGAGACCGACCACCAGAAAACTGCCTGAATAAACCTACTTGTTGGGTTTGAAATGACGTGGCGTGAGGTAAGCATGTTAGGTTAATGTATTAATGTTTAAATGTGTTATAATTTACATGGGATGGAGTTTAAATCTTGTCTATTTTAGTAAAAAATGTCTCTTTATTATTAGGCTTTGCGTACAGAATATTAACATTTAAATATAATCAGTAATTTTATAACTAAATGGATTAAAACAACATTAAGCTGGTTACGTTGAGAGTGTTTTTAAGACATATTTTGAAAGAAAAATATGGATAAATATCATTTGCAGCATAGAGATTACATGTTCATCATGCTCTGATGATTAAAATCTTTATTTATTTATTTATTTTTTTACCTGTGTTCTGCTTTTATTTACCTAAAAATGTAACAATATATTTAGAGGAGTAGCTAAAGCCCAACTTGTTTACATCCCTTTTCTATGAGGAGCTACGTAGTCGGCAATTCTGGCACGCCATGCTGGCAGAGCTCCTCGGCACCCTGGTGTTGGTGAGCGCTGTGCTGGGTGCCTCTGTGCCAGGCCCTGGAGATGCCCCTGGAGGACCCCTGTATCCAGCGGTGGCAGTGGGTGTGGTGATTGTAGCACTGGGACACTGTTTTGGAGAAATAAGTGGGGCACAGGTAATTATGTCATTTTAACATGTTGTTTTTCATTTTTCTTTCTGAACTGAACTTGACAGAAACGCTTTCAAAGTACTTCAAAGTAGTTCATTTAAGTGAATAGAAGTACGAATGCGACAATGTAAAAAAATGCTTCAAGTAAAAGTCCTGCATTTAAACATCCTCATTTCGAAATTGCTCATTTGTTAAAAAATGTACTCATAATTAGTTAATTATATAATTATATATACTATTAGGTAGTTTTAGTTCAGCGGTTTCAACCTCGGGGGTTGTCTCCTCTCCAAAGGGACATTTGATAAATGTAAGAGAGTATAAATGTTACAAGAAAGGAAAAAACAACCCTGCATAAATTCATATTTCCTTTTTGCACTTTAACGTTTGGCGATCATTGATTTGATCTATTACAATAAACATTAAAGTAGAGAACCGTGAGACCACCGAGCTGTTTATGATTTCTATAGTTTTATATGCCAGTGTGTGCTTGTGTTCCTGCTCAGGTGAACCCTGCTGTGACTCTGGCTCTGTTGGCCACACGGCGGCTTGATGTTCTTCGGGCCCTCGTTTATATCATCGCTCAGTGTTTGGGGGCCTCCTTAGGAGCTGGGGCCCTGTACCTGGCCCTGCCGTTTAAAACCACAGCAGAGCACTTTGTCAACAGGGTCAGTTCCTAGAACGTATGTGTGCCATTTAAAAAAATTCTAACAATCATTTGCATCTTTCTAGAATATGTTTTTACTCTTCTCGCACCTCACCCAGGTACCTTTAGAGCTGAATGCAGCCAAGGCTCTGGGCATTGAGGTCTTGTGCACCTTCCAGATGGTCTTCACCGTCTTCTCGGTGGAGGACCAGCGAAGGAGGGAGAGCCCAGAACCAGGAAACCTGGCCATTGGACTAGCACACACTGCTGGTGTGCTGATAGGGGTGAGATGAGCTTCTTTTATGCCTATGGTGTATTATTTGTATTATTTCGCCCCCCCACTGCTACAGCCACTGTGGGTTGCATTTCTCAATATACATAATCTGGAGCTTTTGTTGCTTTCTGTCACACTGACACAGAAAAAAGATCTCCCAGTTAAATATGTGAGTGGAACTAGTTTTACAGGAAGTGTGATCAATTTTAAAGAAGAGCAACAAAAAACAACCAAACCAGAGAAAAACGGAACTAAAATATAATCGACACGAGGAAGTGTGCTTTTAAATCAACATTTGATTTTATTTAAGGTGTTAAATAAAGAATCCATTGCACTTTTTACCAACTTATACATTAAATAACTTCAGAAGTGTTTTTTATGTTATTTAAAATCACTTTTATTTAAGCAAAAGACCTGAGTGGTTGTTGTGTTCCTTTTGCCATAACATTTTTTAAACTTTAATTATTATGATATATGTCTTTAAATCTTAAAGCTACATTATCCTCATGTAGAAAAACAAAAAGCCTTATTGTGATGTTGTTTGTTTTTCTTCAGGCTCGGTTCTCTGGCGCGAGTATGAATCCCGCCCGCTCGCTGGGTCCGGCCATCATCACAGGCTTCTGGGAAGACCACTGGGTGAGACAGAAATCCAAAATCCAAATCTTTTTTTTAAACACAGATTTTAACATGGTCACATATTTTAAAAGGTTTTTGTTTGTAATAAAGAATGGTGACATTTCATGTGTCTTTAAGTTGTTTCATAGGAGATATTTTTGTTTTTAAACATCATAAGATAAAAATTAGACATTTAAAGAAAGAAAGGAACATTTGCAGAATTTTATTGTATTTAAAAAAAAAAAATTTCTTCTGTTAATCAGCTCAGCATATTTAAGATCTATCTTGTGATGAGACCAAACTACAGGGTGGATAAAACAGCTAAAAGTAGCTCAAACTTAATCAACTACAACAATGAACTGATCCATGGAATTCAGGGCGGTCCCCATCTCTGGTCCTCATGCAGACGTGTCAAAAACTTTCGGAGTAATCTTTTTAAAAACAGACAAACAAGCCAGATCAATCACATAACCTCACTGGTGGAGGTGATAATGTCAAATCTAACAGTACTTCAGTTTAATGGATTCCTCTATTTGTCTTAGATCATTTAGTTACCATGAAAACTCACATACCTCACTTTTGCCCACCTGCAGGTTTACTGGATCGGGCCGGTGCTCGGCGCCATACTGGCAGGGATGTCCCATGACTTCTTCTTTGCACGCAGCGCCTCTCGTCAGAAGCTGGTGGCCTGTTTGACCTGTAAGGACATCGAGATCGTGGAGACGGCAAGCATGACCGGATCGTCGCTGTCTACAGTCACGCAGAATGCCATGAGAGCCAAGCAGGCCAGCAAGCAGGAAAACAACTGAAGAGACATGTACCAAAAAAGCGCACTCTGTGCAACAGCGATTTTTTAAAAGATGCACTGGTGTACACACCATCAAAGTAAATGGTGATGGGGACAAAAGAAAAGAAAGAAGGTGTGTGAAAGGATGTAATTTATCTCACATGACATGCTGTAATATACAAAAGCAGACAGGAGTGCTCGACCATTTAGAGTTTAATGTCATCTAATAGCAATCGTAACATCCTGATAAAGAAGCAGTTTAACTCACGAATTGCAGTTTGACTGTGGCCATACAGAGACCCGTCTATTAACTGCAAGACTGATGGCTTAATACCCAGGTTGTGAGTGTTGGTGCACCAAAATGCACCACAATGGGATATAATTACTATTTACTTTCACAAATAGTCACTTTTATTTATTTATTTTTAATATTTATATGTCTGATATTGTTTGACCATCTGTCTAAACAATTTTTAAAACTAGCAGGTCTACATGTACAACCTAACAAAAATAAAAAGCAAAAACAAGCAGTGATTACTCGCAAGTTTCAACACAATAAAAGAAAAATGAGGCCCTATCTCTATCATTATACGGTAAAATGTGTATCATTACAATTAAAAGTACTTTAAAAAATTCAATTGTATCAGCTAAAACATACTCAACAAGTATCGAAAATAAAAACACTAATATTTGAGAAACTCTCCCATAAATAACAAAAAAATCATGTAATATAATACGATATAGTATTAGTATAATCGTTCTGCTTTTAGTAAATATTTTGGAAGATTTCTGCACAAAAACACATCATTTTTTGGAATCAGGTTAGCAAACAGTTCAACAACAACTGTCATAAAACGGTACGAAGCACAAAGCACAGTATTTCTCTCTTAGTGTAGGATAATAAAACATCCTCAACCAAAAATGCCCAGAAAATGAATTTCAATGAGATACTTCACTGTTCGGATTTCTGGGAAAACAGAATTTTCAGCTGAAAGATCTCATCCTAAGTACGCTTGTTTTTTGGAGGTTCGTGTTATATTTGGTCAATTCTTGTTTTACGAGCTGGCCAAAGACTAAGTTAGCTACAGTTACAAGATTAATTTGATTTTGAACAAAGACCTAGCACAAGATGGAAATTAACTGCAGCTTAAAACATGTACTTGGACTTTTTACTGAATAGCAGTCGCTAAATTTGATTCACAGAGAATTATCACATAAATGTGCAGCTCTCCTTACATTTGAAGAGCTTCAGTTTCCAGTCATTCTGGGGCTAATTTCATGAAGGTGATTCAAAAATATAAATATTGGAAATATTCCAATCTTTCCATGTTACAAATGAGTGTACAAATGTACGATTTATACATTCAAATGCCAAATTTTATTCTAAAGAAGATCATCTTAATGTACAAGTCACAGTTTGAAGTTTATGGAAGCTTGTTTACGCCACACTTTGGGGTATTATCTCAAAGTGTTTAGTTGGGTATGTAAAACTTTTGACTTACTCAGAAGTAAGTTTTTCATATTTATTTTGTCTAATTTCACAAAATAGGACTCTGATTTCTCCCTTTTGTCACAGGAGAGAGCTGTTTGCAGATTTAAAAAGCAAAATGCTCTAGAAACCTTACAAACTATCTTAAAAACAGCAATCAGGCACAGATAGCGACTCACTAATTCACACAATGGAGTGCTTAGTTAGCAGATATATCCCCTCATAAGTTAATGGAGACCAAAAACAGAGACAAAAGAGAATGATTGTTAGACTTAGACTTACCAGAAAGACAGAAATATGACCCCCAGATGTGTACATGTTAAAGTTATGCATTTACTGTATAAAAGATGATGAAATCTCAGTGTTCACAACTTGTTTCCAATGCTCAGAGTACGTGAAAAAAACTTTATTGCAGGCCTCATGGCACAAAACAGAAATGTCTTAAAGTTGCAGTAAAATTAGGTAAAAAATTAGGTAAAAATACAATCTTATTCCTAAATTTGAGAACACTAGCAGTAGTAATACTAACAAAAAGCTATAAGACATGAGTGGGATGGAGAAAAAAAGCCCAGACTGTGTGATATGGAGATAAAACCCAGCTTTTCTTTTGTAAATGGAAAAACTTCCCATTTCCTCTTCAGAGTAACACAGTTTTTGGGATGTATGCAGCTAATGTTTTATGTTTTCAAAGAACCAAAGCTAATAAAAAACCCACATGTGATAATGAGGCAACAAAGGGAGGGTTGCAATTCTCACCTTCTGCTGGTGCATTACAAGCACACGATAATTTTTATTTTTCCCCCTTTTTTCAATGCGCGTGGGGGAGAATTTCATGTAGAAGCTGAATTTTAAAAGGAGTGGATGTGACCTTTGAGGTCCTTGTTGTCTGTCATTAGTGTATGCAAAAGTGTAGCCAATACTGTGAGATTCAGTATTCACTTTCACATTTGCATGTCATTATAATTCTAACAGAGACTCATTGAAATCCTGCTGAAAACACCCTTATGTTTCAGTTGCATCTTGTGTTTGCGAATGCTTTGAAATGCTAAAGAGGTCCTTAGCCTGCACCGTGGGTTCAATGACGCTCTCATCCAGCATCTCTCTCATGTCTGTGCCTGTTAGCGTCTATCTCTTCTCTGAGGTCTCCTATTCACAATCAAATGGACCTTCATTCCTCTGTAATGGCTCTACAGAAAGAACACCTTCAGTCACAACACGCTTTGTAATTTGAAATGGAAACGCTGAGCATACGCGTGTATGTGGGTGAGAGACAGTACTTTGATGAAACCTTTAAACATATTTGTGCGTGGGTGTACGCGCCTTTATTTTTGCCTCGCATTAAAATGTGTTTTACGTGTTTGCAGTTTAAATGTTCAGTTGAAATAGAAAAAAGTTGCTCTTTACTGATAATTTGCTTTAGTTTGTCTTAAGTCACAGGCATTGTACAATCAACAACAAATTATATGTAAAGAATTTGGACGAACTAACCCTTTAAAATTGATATTAAATAAAAAAAATCGAACCATTTATTGTATACTTTCTGTGTTGATGTGTGTAATTTTCATACACATGCACACACACTCTTAAATTTGCATGCAGCATGCGCACATACACTCGCAGACACACATACAGCATGCACAATAGCTATAACTGCCACTGTGCTGCCAGCATTTTGCATTGTGTGTGTTCTTTCTAACATGTATAAAAGGGAGTTAAAACGGCAAGCTCAGCTATCTGCATTCATCACGCCCCAGCTACACACACACACATGCGCACGCATACACACTCCTCCACCAGTGATGTCGCTCGGCTGGTCGGCGTGACGCCCCGGTGCTGCACAGTAACCCCATCGTTCCCCCGCATCCCCGCTGCCCTTCTCCCCTTTTCCCAACCTCGCGCACACACTGAGAACGTTCAGGGCTTTGGTCGTACGTCCTCCTGCATCACAGCCTCACATACTGCTAACCTCTGCTAAGCACCTCCTCGAAGCTCCTGTCACAACAGAAGGCACAATCTGCTGCGTTGTGTGAATTATTGTTGGTTTGCTGCTTGATTCACTGTTTTCTCTCTGCATTGCTGCTTTCGCCCCTTCTTTGCACACATCAGCCAGATTAACATGTTTCTCCAATATTTTCTAGCGCCACCAAATGGCGCTGGTTGTGGGGTGGTGTCAGTGCACACTGAACCCTGAGGCGGTGTCAAGTTCAGGTTAAAGTGCTCACACTTCCAGGCCTCTGCAATGCTTAATGCCAATTAAAGATCACTGATTCTCACAGGCAGGATTAATTATGTGCACGCCAATAAACAGAAGCTGCAAATTTAAACATGCATTTTGGCACTAAGCTTTGCAAATTTGAGAAAATGCTTTGCCAGCTGTTGTTACTTGTGCTTCAGTTTAATATGTATTTTTGTCTTATCTCTGTCCATACGTAGCCCAGATGCTTGTTACAGACAATGGTTTCACAGGGTCAGGCATTTCAGTGTATCGGTCAGGCCAGCACTGTTAGCTTTGGGCACTTCCGTCCGGGGGCCCCAACTGTATTATTTGAATGTGTGCATGTGTGTTTTTGTGCATACATGTGTGTGTTTTCTGCCCTAATCTATCAGCATGCATGTCCCCTGATAATGAAAGTTATGATACATCAACAGATGACATACTCCCGAAAGAAAACTCAGCATAACCTGCTCTTCACTGCAACTCTTTCCTCTGTCATTTTTGACTCCTTCTAAAGATGAATACACTCTCTTGTGACTTTTTTCCTGCAAAATGTTACTACCTCACTCTAAAAAAGAATAATTTCTCACTCATTTTCACTTCATATTTTTTTCCTCTTAGATATGCTACATCTCTTTTGGCCATACGCTGTTATGTGGGGGGAGACAGAGGGGTTAAGTTTGTTTGATTTAGGATGTCCAGCACTGCTGCCCCCCGCCCTTGGCCCTACAGGGGGATTATGGCGTCACCTGGGGCCCCTGGGGGGGTATTATAAAGCGCCCGTCTGGCCCTCTCCCCTCTGTCAGAGAGGCTAAAAGGTCCACTGGACGCTATCTATCCCCGTCTCTTTTTAGAAACACCCCTTTAGCATTGATGCCCACCTCTTCTTGACATCCCATTCCACCTGAGATCTCCTCCCACACTCCCACATTATCTCACACCTATGTCTTTGGACAGGTGGACAGAGGTGGCAAGCGAATGCAGCTGAGTTGACTTTACCAACCCAGTCTGGTAAAAGATCTGTTGAGTGGATTCGTCTGTTGACGTTCTGAAATCCTGTTTTGTCTTTAAACTGACTTTCCAGCTGTGTTTGGTCAGCTTAGTGAGCTGACTACAAAAGGGAGACTCTTTTTTAAAGTTTTTGATATCTGAAGAGGATTGAAAAGGTACACATTTGACCTTTTCTAGATTTATTTTTGAAGAATCCTCTTCATCTGGTGGAGAGCCTCAACCGTCACCATGTGGGAGTTCCGGTCTATGAATTTTTGGCGGGCAGTTTTTGCCGAGTTCTTCGGGACCATGTTTTTTGTGTTCTTTGGCATGGGCGCTGCCCTGCGCTGGACCACTGGGCCTCATCATGTCCTTCACGTGGCCCTGTGCTTTGGGCTGGCAGCCGCTACCCTCATCCAGTCCATCGGCCACATCAGCGGCGGCCACATCAACCCTGCCGTCACTTTTGCCTACCTTGTCGGCTCACAGATGTCTCTTTTCCGAGCCATTTTCTACATTGCTGCCCAGTGCCTGGGTGCTGTAGCCGGGGCTGCTGTGCTGTATGGGGTCACACCAGGCAACATGAGAGGCAACATGGCAATGAACACGGTAAAGACCAAAGAGGGATGTTTCAGGAAATAAGTGTAGCAATGTTGGGAAATCCTTTTTGGTTTAGAGTTTGTACTACCAATTCAGGTTTAATGTGGTAAGATATGAAACCATGGTTGGATTCAAATGAAATGCATTCATTCACTGCACCTCTCGGCCCAAATATCACCTTTTATCATATTTGTGTATTTCCAGCTGCAGCCTGGCATCAGCCTGGGGATGGCCACCACTGTGGAGGTCTTCCTCACCATGCAGCTTGTCATCTGCATCTTCGCCGTGACTGATGAGAGGAGAAACGGACGTCTCGGATCTGCTGCCCTCTCCATTGGCTTCTCTGTTACCATCGGACATCTCATGGGGGTAAAGACACACGGTCTTAGCATATAATCTAGTGTTAAATGCATGCATACGGAAGTGTAAATATTAGAAACGTGCTTCTTGTGTTTCAGATGTACTACACGGGTGCTGGAATGAACCCTGCCAGGTCCTTTGCCCCTGCTGTGATCTTCAGAAACTTTATCAACCACTGGGTAAGACCTGAAACGATCGATCTTCCCTCACCTTCCTTCTGTTTTAAGAGGTCTCATAAGTGACTCAACCGCTGATAAATATTAACTTTGCTGCTTACAGGTGTACTGGGTCGGGCCTATGATAGGAGGTGCCATGGGGGCCCTCCTGTATGATTTCATGCTGTTCCCACGCATGAGGGGTCTGTCCGAGCGTCTGGCCACACTGAAGGGCAGTCGACCTCCCGAGAACGAGACCCAGCAGGACACCCGCGGGGAGCCCATCGAGCTCAAGACACAAGCCCTATAAACCTGCCCCTTCTCCCCTTCTCTGACTGGGGCCGAGGGATGAGGGACAAGGCCCTGAGCTACACCAACCCCACCTCCACTGCCCCCACCCAGTGCCTTCACATACACACACACAGACACAAAACTAACCCAGACAACTCACGTGTAGACTAACACCTAACAACATTTTCCGGTGCCACTCTAAAAACATGCAGGTCAATCACCTTTAACCTCAACACACAACAACACTCCTCTACACCCAGTCATCTCTCTGTATTCTGAACTGGACTTTGTGTTTTCATAAATGGTGACCAGAGATTGAACCAGTAGCCGCCCCGTCTCTTCCTGCCCGCCTCTTTCCTCCTCCCAGGCAGGCTTTTGATCTGCAATGCAGAAACGTGTGGAAACCCCTTAAATCCAGCAGAGAAATTTGAGGAGGGGAGGAGACTGGGGGGTAGGACGGAAGTGAGGCGGGGATGTGGGAATGATATGTGAAAGGGATAAGAGAGCATGGGGCAGGTGGGGGTGGAGTAGAGGGGTGGATAGAGAGGGCAGCACTTCTGGGTTTGTGGTCGTTTCAAGTTGGGTTAGACCAGTGAAGATGGGCATGCTTTTCATTATTCACAAGAATTCTTTTTTCTTTCTTTCTCCATTTTAGTTTATTTTTTGTTTTGTTTTCTGCACTTCCCACACAAGACGTGGATGTATGATACCATTAGATTTAACCAGGGTTTCATTATTTTCAATCACTACAATTTATCTGTGGGTTTGTGTTTGTGTGTGCGCGCAAGTGTGTGCGTGAGAGTGAGTGTGTGCCTTTGTGTGCGCCTGCGCCTGTACGTTTGGGTGTATTTGCAAGTGAGTGCGTTTATGTGTGTACGTGTGCGACCGAGATCGCACATACAGTACTTTTTATTTCGTTTTACCGCTCTCATGTTTCGTAACCACTGATTGTGCTCATTTTTTGTCCCCACTTTTTAAGACATTACCATTTCTCCTCCGCCTTCACTGTGCTATTTGGTATGATATTCATTTTTACATAAACCATCTGCTTTTTTGTTCTGAATCAGCGCAATCCAAAGCAAATGTTGTATCCCAGACTTCAAGAGTAGGTCTGCTGATCGGCTGTGCGAGTTTTACATTGAGTCTCCTTTTATTATTTGATCCTTAACTGGGAGCACAAAGCGTTTCAATAAGAATTTCAATGAAAATAAACATAAAAAAAACTTGATACGAGGGTCGGCTCATCTTTGCTTTTTTCGCCTTTAAATGTTATGAATGCAATTTAAATGAATGCAAGAGGAAGTGTGAGTTGTAATAAATAATCTTGGCCAGAAGAGGGCATAAAGAGCACATGGGATAGTCTCACATCTAAAATTAGACTCATAGACTCAAAATCATAAACGACAAACATTCAGAGTGGGCTCTCGTTTTGTGTGGGTGTGGCTTGAGTGACATATTGCTTTAGATTAAGGGAGTGTCTTTTGGGTAAGACAGGATCAACCCCACATCAGGACTATTGCTTGAGTTTGATAAGAAACATGGTTAAAGCTTTTATTGTAGATTACAGCTGATAAACTACAGTATTTACAGACTCAACCTTTTTCAGAGATTTGACACTTTATTAAGCCGCATCACTACAGTGAGCAGTCCCTTCTTTAAGAAGAACTGCTGCACACACAACATACTAAATCCTGCTGCTGGAGTGATAAAAGGAAATCCCCCAATTTAACATTTAATCTAAATAAATCCATCCATCCTCTAGAGTTGTCCTCGCTGTCATGGAGTGAGAGGTGGGGTACTCCATGGAGCTGAGTTAGCTTACTGTTTATAGATGGAGAATTAAGTATGGATATTTTCTTAAGAATGTCAAGTCAATGTCTTCAAAAAAGGGCACTGATATGTCATTGATATGTCTCTTTGAGAATATTATTTTATTATTTTTCTTTTGCAATGGCAAAGAATGCCACCAAATATTCCTTGATCCTGGATTTACCTCCTGATCACCTTCAAGTCAAGACCCACCTCTTGTAAAATATAATTCTCTTACTGTAATTCTTACATTGCTTTTTAAAAAGGTTATTTTCAGAGTAAACATACCAGATCCACAACCTCCTTGACCACCTTAATAGTATCAATCATTAACAATACAGCAAATCATACAAGTTAAAGTTTAGTGAAGTAAAAGTCAGAAATTCCTCTTTGCTTTCTCGACTGAAGTCACATTATATTCATTTTATTCCATATTTTCTGCTCTGTGTGCCACAGTTTGAGAACCACTGGTCTTTTGGATCATTAAACAAAACACATCAGTGCTGTGCAGTAAATATAAAGTAAATGCTTAGTTTAACACTGAGAACCAAAGAAGGAGAAAAAGGCAGGCTTTCTTGAGGCCAAATGTAGCTAAACAAGCAAGACATAATGTGTTGTTTAGTGGCTCTACTGGCTGTGATTGGCTGGTCAAGGTTGATGATTTTTCATTGTAAGAAAGGCAATTAACATATTTGTAAAATCTATTGCCTTCAGCGGGTTTCCAGTTCACCAGTGTAAAGCAGCTCAATGACATAATGAAATGTAAATTTTCCATGCTGCTGGTGTATGTACTGTCCAGAAGTACTCAGATTTGACCTGCTTAAGAAAAAGATAGCACATCTCATTTAGAAATATTCATTTTATTTTTGCATATTTGTTTAAGATGTGATGTATGGCTTGTTTTAAGACTACTAAGATGATGCGGCGGCACCAGGAAACTGCAGTATCACGACTAAAGAATCTCTCTGATTTCTGCATTCGAGGAAAAAACAAAAACAAAGAAACAACTCTGATCAGTACAAGAGGCTAGAAAAGAAGCTCAGACCTGACACCAGCATATACTGCATTATACCGTATGTCTCTCACTCGCTGACACTCACAGAGACCAAACATGGACATACACACACTTTTGGACATCCACATCCAAATACATTTACCTGATCTGTATTGACACCTAAGTAACTGAATAAAGACCGACTCCGAGGATGCTTTTGCTGCAAAAGTTGAGAAAGCCTACAAAGCAGCTACAGGAACTTCATGTGATGGCTAATATGCTTGAAGTGTTAAGAAAGTCGATCTCAGAGTGACAATCTAGCAGTAGCATTACACAAAAATATTACACCAGTGTTGTCTACCTTATTAATGTTCCACCTCTGTCATTAATATTGCATATTCTGTGGTAATTACTACATAACAAATTGCCAGCAGTGGAGAAAACGAACAAAGGGGAACACAATAAACATTTTGTTTGTTTCACATGTGAGACTAATAAAAATGACAAAATGAACTAAGTACAGAGACAGATCTCTAAGGCCATAGACAGAAAGTTAACCTTGAAGAGGAGGTAATTGGAGCTGTGTTTCTGAAGGAGGAACTGACTCCCAGCTTGGCTAGAGCCCAGCATTCAGCTCAGTACCTTTGGAAAAACTGCAGCCACAGCATCATGTCAAACATATTTTCTCGTTGTCTTTACCCCGAAGTCAGACTGCCTCCGAACTCAGCAGCAAGAGAAACATCCAGAAAATTACCAGTCGTCTAATTCCAGTCTCTGAGTGCTGCCACTGATGAAAAACATTCAGAGTGTATGCTGATGACAATAGTAATAGAACGTTTTCTTTAACTATTACAACAACAATAATAATAAAAAAACAGGAACTAGAGTGCTCTTGAGAAGCCCTTTTGATTATATCACACTCTCTTCCACTTCTAGTCTCATCCTGATGATGTCACGAGTCAACAGTCACGCTGTTTCGAATCATCAAGTCAGCAGCTGCAGCCATGCTCAGAGCTGCTCACTGCATGCGGTCTGGCTGGTGCAGAGGGTAGTGGAGGAAGGCCTGCGGTGCAGCAGACACAGCAGTGAGTGCAGCTAGGGGAGGATGGATGGCAGCCGGAGGGGTTGGTGATGCTGTGATAGTGGGCGCTGGCGTACTGGGGGAGAAGGTGTAGCTGAGGTAGCCAGCGGAGGGTGACGGCGATGGGGTGTAGGGGTACTGCTCCAGTCCTGTGGAGGCATAGGGCGTGTAGGCGGGGCTGTAGTCTAGGTAAGGGGAGGTGAGAGCCGCTGCTGTCGGGCTGAGGTGAGAATGGAGCAGCAGGCTGGGCTGGAGGAACGTCTGGGGGTAGACGTACTGCTGAGTGAGCCTGGAGGGACACAGAAACACATGTTTGGTTAGCAAATATTAAGTAATTCATTATCTGGTTTTTACAAAACGGTAATTAAATTACTAATTATTGCAACTCTATTACCATTTCAATTATTTATCATATAAATATTAATTTTTTAGTCAAGAAATCAATTACCATATTGTTCTATAGTAAAAACAGAAATATACACTTAATATGCTTAACACTAAAGCACACATAATAAAATAAATGTGGGACTTCTCGTTTTTAATGTGTTTATATATAAACATATAATATGTTACACACATTTTCTCATGATCTTTCAGTAAATTCTTTAAACTCAATCACTGAAATCATTAAAAAAATTACACTGACTGAAGCACAACTGTTACAAGGATAGGTCTGTAGGACTTTGTTGAAAATTGTCATATCATTTGTAAATGTAACTGATGAGTCTTTATTTATTGTTTCATTATCGTTTATTGTTAAGATCACTCATACCTGTTTAACAGCATCTTTTGGGGTTTAAGAGTTTTGGGGAACTCTTTGGGAGTCATGTGAAAAAGCAAGTTTTTATGGAATTTTGCAGCTTTACTGCTTTCATAGTAGATAAGAGGGAGAGTATGTGCCAGGTGCGTGTAATTAAGTGCATTTGATCAATAAATCAATCATCAATAAATGTGAGAAACTCTTAAAAAGCAGAATTTTGGGTAGTTTGCTAGTCTGCAGCATTCAGCTGTATGTCAACCAAATGCCACAATCTTCCCAGGAGTGGATGTCCCATCAAATTCACTCCAAAGTCTGACGATACAGTGCAGTCAGTCAGGCTCTACAGGCATCGGTTAGCATGTTAAATGTTAAATGTTAAAGTTAATGATAGCACAATCAGATAAAGACTGAATAAGTATTATTTGTTTGACTGACTCTGCCAAGAGAAAGCCTCTTCTCCCCATAAAGTACACGGCAGCAAAGTTGCTTCTGAACAAAGCAGAAGAGTTTTGGAAAGACAAGACCAAAGTGAAGATGTTTGGCCACAATGCACACCACCATATTTGAAGCAAACCAAACACAGCATATCAGCACCGCCCTGTGTTCATATCAACACCTCATTTCAACTGTCAAGCACACCACGGTGGTGGTGGGGGTGATGGTTTGGGTTGTTTGCACTCACAGCACCTGTACACCACGTTGTCATTGAGTCGAACACGATCTCTTCTGTATACCGAAGTATTCTAGACTCAAATGTAGGATCATCTGCCTGAAAGCTAAAGCTTGGTCCAAATTGGGTCATACAACAGGACAATGATCCCAAACACTGGCAAATCTACAACAGCATGGCTGAAAAAGAAAAGAATCAATGGCCCAGTGAAAGCTCATATCTCAGCCTGGTTTCCTCTGTACGCCACAGTAGGTGCTAGAAAAGAAACTTAAATGACATTTTAAGAACTATTGTCCTCAGTTTCTGCGTTGGAAATTATAATTATTTCGGCTTCTACTGTAAATCAGTTGATATTAGCATGTTAGCATGCTAAAATGCTAAACCTTGCTAATGCTAAAAATTAAATAATCCAGCATGTTTTTCATTGCTACTGTAAATACATTAGCATCACGTACTACAAACACATGCTAACTTATGTAATTTGTATGCAAGTCAGTGTGTGGTCTGACATGTAGCTTTGCTTGGCGTTAAGTCTTATTTATTATATCTTTTTAAATGTATATCCTACAAGTTGCACTTGATGTTAGTGCAGATGTCTCAAATTAGCCTATAACGTTATAGTTTCTGGGTCTTTTCTGCCAATTTTAAAACCTTTTTTCATGCAACAAACAAACAAACATACAAATAACCAAAAAAACCATTAAGATATAGAGAAAAACAATAAAAATAATGTAGGTCAGTACATGTTTTGTATGGGCAGAGTGGTTAGCAAAGACAAAAGATGAAGCTGAAATTCCTCTTGAGACTTAAAAGATTGTCGTAAAAATCACACACACAGGCCTGACAACATCCATTTCTGTCTGAATATCCAATGGCAACATCAGGGAAATATGTGTGCAGAGCTGCCACTCTGTATATCACTGAGAGGTCTGATTTTTAAAGCGATGGTAATACGAGATGCTCTACGTTCACAGTTTCTTTAGCAAATGCTCATTTTCTCTATACCCCAAATACTGAGTCCTACAAAAGGTTCTCCTCCTCCTTAAAAAGCAATTATCAGTTCTGCTCCCTTAAAATAGATCGCCTCCCTTGTGTTTAGGTTTAATTAGCACACTGCCTGAAAAAGGTTTAAAAAAAAAAAAAAGACGCTTTGATCCTAATGAAACATTTAGGTAAGAAACACTAAATTGCAATAAACTATTCTTATCGGGATTGGCTTATGTTTCAAAAAATCTGTTTTGCTTCCAAAATATGATTTCTGGATTTGACACCTGTGCACACACACACACACACACACACACACACACACACACACACACACACACACACACACAAGCTGCCACAATAGATGCATGGTATGAGATTGTCTGCACTTGGAGCCACAACAATAATGAGAGAAAAAAGCGCTCCACTGTCCTCTTGTATTCAATCATGTCCTTGCCTGAGGCTGCCCACTTAACCTGAACATCCTCAGTTACATCTGGCAAAAGCAACAGCGATCATATCAAAGGAACTAGGTTATGCTACGCTGCTTAAGTAAAAACAACAGAACATGACAGTGTTTAACACTACAGCCTGCAGTCAGAGTCATTAACCTGACAGTAACCTTGTCACTGCGTCTGAGCAGGTGATCGGAGCAGTGAGAGGCGGTCTGCCGCTGCTCCTGCTTACCCCTAAACAGAGAGAGCGAGCAGGGATCAGGTGTGATTACACAACAAACACTGAGTCTGCACACAGCCACTGTGCTGTATACACAACACACAGACACACGCCAGTATGTGCAGGATAGCTGCCAGTATAAATACAGCATCCATATATTCATTTTAAGCATTAATCAAATTGAACTCTTCTTTTGAACTTATTTTAACTTATCGTGCCCTCTGATTGGTCACGCTAAACAAAATCCACAAACCTGTTTCCCCCTCATCACCAGAGCTCTAATGCTAGATAGCTGCAGGCTTAGTCTGATTGGCTGGTGTAGGCAATAGAAAGAAAATTTGATATTTTTTTTTCAACTACTGCTGATTCATGATTTCTGAAAGTTGTTTTTGTTTTTTATTTAACTAGTTGTGCGGCTGAACTGGACAAAAGGACCAAAAGAAAAACGATGGGTAAATAAAATACCACTAAAATACCACTAAAGGCAGTATAAGTGAAACTGATTCTGAGGTCTGTAATTCAGTTGCTTCTTGAGACTACGAGACTGTCCATGACCATTTTCATGGTTTTGGATTTGTTAGTTTTCCATCCTTCCCTCCCTTATTATTAGTCTCATCTGCACTGTCTTTCACGGGTATTTCAAATTAACCAGCCACCCTCTTCAGTGTATATCCTTCCTGTGTTCCACCTGTGGCTTTTCAGATTTCCTGTGGGGTTTTGGGTTGTTTTTTTCTTTTCTTGTGTTCATTGGTACTTTCCCACAGATGACCTTTTGCCAGTTTTTGGACCTTGCCTTCGCTGTTTGTCCTCACTGGCAGCCTTTAAGTTTAAGGCCACTGCCTGTTTTTGAAGTTGGTCTTTTGGCTTTTATTCCTGCTTCCTGGTGTCATGCATACACAGGCAGTGTTAAAACATTAACCACAAAAATGTGGGATATTTTCTTATCAGGTGTATTTATAAATTGCAAATATGTGACTCCTCTACTCTGTTGCTTCTTTAAAACCCCTGAAAACCATTCCTTTTCTTCTATAATATTAAAAACTCATTACTAAATTAAAAAGAAAAAAATGAGTTTATAATTTATTAAATATCATTAAAGTTTGATTTGAGTCTTACAAAATTCTGATTTGGTAACTTTTTACAAACTTTACTCAATTTTTTAAAAAAAAGGAAGGAAGGAAGGGCCAACAAAATTGCTGAAGTTCTGGCTGGCACGACGAAGATCATCATCTGCACGGTTTCAACAACATATAAAGTCAAAACAAAGCTGAAGCTAGCAGCATCCTGCCTCCTCGACCCCTCTCTATCCCATTTCGTATCCCCCCGGAGCAGAAGTGCAGTGTCATTCCCACGGCTGTGTGCCGCTGCCTGCATGCACCGGCCTGACTGATCCAATGTGACAGTGGCATCGTACGAGTGGGAGCTGTGCCTCGCCTCTCTTCTCCCCGTGCCTGGCATCATCGCATCACTGTCAAACACACATTTATACATGCGCACAAACACGCACAAACTCAAAGGGGACGTAGACAGGCACGCAAACTCTAAATTACAGCGCGCACATTGAATCACACAGTCGAATACGCCACATCCCGAAGAAGTGAACACGCAGGAAACGTAATATATGCACACACTTAACAGGTTGTGTGTAGTTAGTTAAGCAGCTTAGAAGAGTGTGTGTGTTGTGGGGGGAGGGGGGGGGGGTTCAAGCATGGCAGGACTAATTGGCGCAGCTGCATGGGTGTGCACTCACTAACAGACCCATGAGAGCAGAATAACCTCCACCGACTCTGCTCTCCCTCCCCTCTCTGGGTTCGCTCCCTCACAGCCATCTTCCACGTCTGCACTCCCCCTCGCTGTCCTTTCTCAAAACCAGGCAGCGCCATGAAAGAGAGAGGATGCACTGACCAAAGAGAATAAAAACCCAAACATCCATAAAGGGGTTTATTTGTTTTTTGAGGGTTTTTTTTGTTGTTGCTGAGGTTCAAGGTCGGGACTCCTTAGACGAGGAACGAGCGATGCTGAGAGGTGAAGGATCAGCCATCATATCCCTCATGCCTTAGGACAGCCTCGCTTATAATAGTACAGATGAGAGAAGTGAGGAGAGTGAGTCAGTCAAAGACACAAACACACACTCATGGAGAGACACACGCATGACCCTCTGTCCTCTGTCGATAAACACACACGCAGCTCGAGGGGGGGTGAGTGATAGAAAGGCCAACATCAGCGCCGGACACTCAGCTCACATGTCAGCAAGCAAGACATTTAAATCTGATTCATTCAAATAAGGCTGACACGGAGAAGAAAATGTCAAAAAAAGGAAACGTCTCCTGACTTCAACCCATCTCACGCCTGAGTTTTAATCCTGCACATGTCAGTCTAATGAACGCCATCTCACTTCCATCTGACGTTCACTTGTTGCACGAATAAAAAAACATTCAAAATATCCTGTTCCGGACCTGCATTTATATACTTTAACGGCTTTAACTTTTTCCAGGTTTAAAGCTTTCATTTGAAGTTATTTGTCAGCTTCCTAATGACATCAAATATAATCATCAAGTAAATAAGGAGCTTTCAGGTCCCCGTTTGCTTTTGATTTCAAGATTTCAAAGGATGTTACATCAGTTTTTTTTTGCCTTCAAGCCATGGCTTCTTTCAAAGTAAGCCCAAATTCATCCATAAAGAAAAGAAAATGTTCAGAACTGTCAAAATGATGTAAAAATTTTACTTCAAACACACATCCAATGAATTGTTCAGAATTTTAATGTGAATGTACCCATTTGTAAGGGTTATAAAGAAGATATCGAAGATATTTAACTCAAAATACATGTTTATAACTTTTCCTTTATAGATTACTCTGTGTTGATACATGTAGCTGGTTCTCAGTGTAATACTGAGAAAACCTGTTATGAATGAAACTGCTCGCTGTTAAGTTATGTGTAGTCCCTAATCTTGCTTCCTCAGGCCAGTGTCTGCAGATGTGTGCACATAAAGTGATTGACATTCATCATGTTGATAAATGAGAGAGTACAGACCATTTGTGGTTGCTCTCTAATGTTGACACAGAGCTAAAATGAACTGTGGAGACACACTTAAGCAACTGTTGACAATCATATTCAGGTAGGCCGTGGAAGTAAAGCTTTTAACCTATGTGGCCGATGTGTGCCGAGAAAAAATCCCCAGCAGCAGCAGCCTGAACCGTTGATACAAGGCAGCATGGATCCATGACTCTACCTTCTGAATGTGACAGCAGAAACTGAGATTCATCAGACGAGGAAGCATTTTTTCCATTCTAGCTGACAGGAGCGGCACATGATATGGTCTTCTGTAGCTTCATGTGCAGTTCACTCAAGAGATGGTCTTCTGCACACTTTGGTTACAGTGCTTGTTTATTTGAGTTACTGTCCAGAGATGTGGCCATTTTCCTCTGACATCTAGCATCAACAAGGGATTTTTTAGCTGGAGAACTGCCGCTCACTGGATATTTTCTCTTTTTCAGAAAAACCTAAAGATGTTTGTGTAGGAAAATACCCGCAGACCAGCAGTTTGTGAAATACTCAGACCATCCTGTCTGTCGCCAACAACCTTTGTCATTCTGATGCTCAGATTGAACTTGAGCATGTCGTCTCTTCATAGCCGCATGGCTAAATGCACTGAGCACATGATTGGCTGATTAGATATTTGCATTAATGAGCAGTTAAATGGGTATACCTAATGAAGTGAGCGTATTTTGAATATTTTAAATAGTTGTTTATAGCAGCTGGAGCTTCACAACCATAATTGGGAACTTCACTGAGAACAACGTTTGCTATTTTTCTGCTTTTTCTGCTCTGATTAAGACTTAAACCAATAGTTATTTTCATCAATTTCCTAGAATAACCTTCTGGGTGAGTACAATCCCCATTAAAGTCTTCACAGTGGTTTGTTTTAAATTGTTTGCATGTTCAGTTTACCCCTATGTAAACCACAGAGAAGCAGCAAATCCTCACAACTAAGTGGAAGTAATTTACAATGAATCAATATCAGTGGATGGCTAATCAGTTAATTGTCTGACGGTGGCAGCTGTAGCTCTGAGCAGTCATAGGATTACTTTACATGATGCAAACACAAGACATGCCTTTCTCTTGTCACATTTCTGGCAGGTTGGCAGGTTTTTGCTGTGAGGCGCCTGCAGGAACACAGAAGTGTTGATTTAGCCTGAAATGCGAAGTCACTGCTCATTAAAAACTGGCCTCGATCTATATTTTATGCACTTTATTTGTCAGCATCAAGGCATCAGTGGGAGACAGAGGATGGGAAGATGACTTTAGTACTTAAATGCACATCAGAAGAAAAAAAAAACATAACCCGATGTGGAAGAAGTGGAAAAAGATGCAATCAGAGATCAAAATGTGTCATCTTTTAACAGACAACTGTGCTCTGTGTGCTCTGAAAAGCTTGCAACACCATCTCTTTACATTTTTTGTTAAATGAGGCTTTTCATCCAACAGAGGTGTCGCTCCTAATTGGGTCCCTGGGTAAGAAAAATATCCACCTGAGGGTTCGCCGTCTACCTAAACCCCCCTTCAGAGAAAGAGTGATGACTGCAGACTGAGAGGAAAGAGAAAGAAGGATTATTTAAAGGGGGAAGAAGACAAGAGGAAGAATGGGAAAAGAAAATCAGACAGGGAGAGATACGGAGTTACGGATGTGAACATATTAAACAAGTCGACACGTTGGCGCCCGCTGAGGCCGTTCACTGATTTCCTGATGTTTCATTGAGGAGCGTTTTATAATAAACACACATCACACGACCCTGAAGCTTCACTGAACCCAGCCACAACTTCATCCACCCACAGGTGTGCTTTAAGTCTATCACCCCCTCCTCCCATCCTCTACTGCTCTGTTCCACTGCTTCAACAGGAAGTCCCCCCTCCCTTCCCCCACGCCTCCACCTTAAATAGACTCACCGCACATCCATCTCCCTCACCCTCCTTTATTTTCACTTAAAAGAAATTAAAGAGCAGAAAAAAAAGAATCTCACTTCTGCCAAGCAACCGCATCGATGTTGCTGCAGCTTCTGGGTGCTGAAGGCAGACAGCAGGCGGCTATGGGCGACAGACGCCTGCCCTCCTCCCTCATATGAGAACATGCTCCCCCACAGCCCTCCACCCTAACTCAGCTGTACCTCAAAGCCACATTTGGCATCAGTCTGTCCTCTGTCCTCTAAAAACTTAAAGCAAATATGCCAAAGCAGCAGACAGCGAGTTGCGCTTTGTTTGAGTTTATTTTTGATATTTGCTGTTTACTATGTGAGTTTGTGTGAGCAGACAAAGGAAGAAAGCCCACTGGGAGCCCCACAGTGATGATGGTGAAGTGGGAACAGGGGGCAGCAAAAGGCATGGGGATATATTTAGACGAATCTTATGTCTAGTAGTTTGGAAAAAACATGTTTGTTTGCTTTTCTCGCACTGAGTTAGATGAGAAGAATTTCATATCTGTCCCTTAAATATGAAATGACGGCCAGCCGCTGATTAACTTTAAAATTCACCCACTAGCTCCTCTAAAGCTCGTAATTATCATGCTAGAACTTGTTTAAGTTACTGCTCTGAGCCAAGAAATAGTCTGATTTGAAACACACCTGGTAGGTTTTTATCACTGGAAGGGAGCTGTCATTCTGGCACATAGATCCTTGTTTTTGCTTTTACGGAATTTTTAATTAGTGACATTTAAAAGTGCTTATAGGTGGACTTTGTTGACAAACCCCCACTTACCACTTAAAATGATAAGAATAACCTTTCTGCTAAAGGAATATGCATAATTTCTTATCACTGAAGCCTCCTTGACTCACTGGTTATTTGTTTTAATAAATCACAATAATTCACCATTTTTTTCAAATTCTAATGAAAGTGCATTCAAAAATAAATTATAAACTACATTTTATCACAATTACAATCAAAGTTGGAGCAGATTTGTCTGTTGCACAAGCATGAGCGCAAAACATTTGAAAATCTTCTATTGTCCAATTTTGGTGAATTGTGGTCTCAGTTTCCAGTTCTTAGCTGATGAGCTAGCTGACTTGGTGATATGCATTTAAAGATTCTCTCCTGCCTTCCCATCAGCTTGAAGGTGTCTGGCCATTCTCCTCTGACCTCTTTCATCAACACGACATTTTCACCCAGAGAACTGGTGCTCACTGGATATATTTTCTCTTTTTTTGGACCATTCTCTGTAAACCCTGGAGATGTTTGTGTGGTAAAATCCCAGCAGATCAGCAGTTTCTGAAATACTCAGAGCAGCCTGTCTGACACCAACCAATATGCCACGTTCAAAGTCACTTAAATAACCTTTGTTTTTTTCTCATTTTGATCCGATGTTTGAACTTCAAGCAGCTTGTCTTGTCCATGTCTACTTGCCTCAATGCACCGATTCGCTGCCATATGATTGGCTGATTATCAACTAGTTGAATGGGTGGAACTAACAAAGTGTATATTTGCATACACAAATGCAAAAATGCAGAATAAAAAAGAAACTGTGACAACGGCAACATCTTACACACACAAAAAAGATCCCAATCAGTTCAATAAATTTAAATATGAAGATCATTAGTTAGGGAAAACAAGTCCTAGATTTATAATCAGAGAGAAAAGACACCCTCAGTTAAAGTGAAAAACGGTGAATGCCCAACTATCTTGTGATTAAAGACTGGAAAAGCTACTGTTCTTTCTCAACAGCATGACCCTGTTTAAACTTTGGACTATTTCTTTTAGTTGAGCCTAAAATAAAAGTCCTTCATGCAGCCAAGGAATGTTTGAAACTGACTGCAGTCATACTGATAATGTCACAGACACATCGAGCCTCGGAGCACAGAGATCTGAGCTGGGACAGATGTGCCCTTTGCACGTAAGAAACTGAAAAATCTAGACATTACTCAGGCTGCAAGGTTTATTTATCCCCAGTTTAAACATGTAATTTCTGTCAAAACTGCTCTCCAGATTAAACAACTTCTCTCACATTTGTTTAAAGAGTCAATATTAGCTCAAGTCTCCTTCTGTCTGCTTGTTTCACTGTGGTGGATTCAGAACAGTAGCAGTGGTATCCTACATTCATCAGAACGCCCTCCTCAAACAGCAGATTTGATTTCTTATCTGCACCAAAGAGATAAAAATCGACGTTAGCGGTAATAGCAGTAATTCAAAAATAGACAGTTTCCTGTTGAGAAAAAGGCAGTAACCTGCAGCTGTGGTGCACTGAGACCTCCTGAGGTTAACGCTGTGGCAGACACTGGTATTGCTTCTTCTTTTGCAACAGATTTTTCCCTAAACACACCCTCGAACAATGAAACTCAACTTTGTTTACAGTGTTGGAGAGGAAAAAACAGAGGGGAATGCTCAAAACGAATGTATTTGTTTCACTTTTTTTCAGCACTGACATGCACACAGTTGTTGCACACATGAGATTAAAAAAACCTGCGTGGTTGAAATCAAAGCAGAACAGGCTGAGATATCTTAAACCAAACCAACAATATTAGTCAGAAATTAGTCATCTTTGTCAGCTATGACACAAAAACAGCCCAGCATTTGCTAGTTTCAGTTCTCAATTGTGACAATTTGCTTTTTTTTTTTAATAGCAACTCTTCAAAATAAAAGCCCACTCAGTAGTTTTCATTGATCTGATGTTTGGTAAGCTGGAGTATCATCCGGTCGTCGGTTTGAGTATACCCTCATTCAAATCTAATGCTTTAAATAGAAAAAAACTATAAAATATAAGCGGCTCATAGCAGGTCTTAAAATTAGTAAATACAATCTAAGATTAACTGTAAAATATTAAATATTAAACTGCTATTATATGACATAATGTGAAAAACTAAGTACACCCTTACTGGTTTCATAGCAATTACAAGACGGACGTAAGAGCGGCTTAACAATTTGACAGTCTGGAGTGTTCAGATGTGCGTTAACACAATGCCAAGGAGTAAAGGCATCATCAGTGATCTTAAAGAAGCAGTTGTTGCTGCCCTCTAAAAGTCCATCATTCTACAGTGGAAAAGATTATTCACAAGTGGCAAACATTCAAGGCTGCTGCCAGTTTTCCAGGGTCTGGACATTCCAGCAAATTCGCCATCTCTATTAAAGCAAAGGTTTAGGCAATTTGCTGGTCTGGAGCATTCAGATGTGTGTTAACATAATGTGCCAATAATCTTCCCAGGAGTGAACGTAACAACAAATCCAACTGTGAAATGCTCAGAGAAACTGCAAAAAAACTAAGATTTACATCTCAGACTCTACATGCCTCAGTCATGCCTGGCGAAAGTCCATTTTCTCTATATAGAATCTGGCAACACAGCTTAGGTTTTCAAAGTTGAATCGGAAAACAACACAATAGGAACAATGTCCTTTGAACAGACGAGACCAAAGATGCCATGATGCACACTGTCACATTTAGAGACCGGGGGGGATCTTGGCTTGTTATGCAGCCACAGGACTTGTGAACATTTCAGCCACCTTTCAGTTGACCATGAACTCTTGTATGGTATTCTAGAGTCAAACGTGAGGGGATCTGTTCAACACCTAAACATTGGTCTGTGTGATGGCGACAGGAAAATGATCCCAAACACACCAAAAACTCTAGAATAGCCCAGTCAAAGTCTGCAAATCTCCATAAAGTGATGCAACAGACAGTTATGCTGATAAAGGTGGCTCTATCTATTTAATCATGGAGTGCTTTGTTTGTTTTTCACACACTGCTTCTGCATTTTTGGTTTAGTTTGTGTTGAATAAATAATGACACAATCTAGTATGACATGTTGTTGTTCTTCACAGGCTGCACTTACCTAATTTTAAGAGATGCCAAGGGCCAGATGATGTTTTATGTCCTGATATGTAAGATGACTTTACCTTGACTGTGTTTTAGTATTTTACACCACAGTGTGAAATAAAAAGTATAATTCGATAATTAGGTTTAAAATTACCTGTTGGTGGATTTTGTTAACAGACCAAACAAATGTGCTTTTTAATCCAATGTTTCAGTTCATACTGACAGAAAACAGAAAGTGTTCTTGCTTCACCTCATATGTCTCATTTATTTTCTTCACAGATGTCCCAATAGTTTCTCAGCAAATTAAACCGCCACCTGCAAAACACACACGCATTACACACTGCCTGAATTTGGAGGTGTTTTAACCCTAACAAACAAAGTGCCACCTGTGGTTTGTGTTTGACTTTGGGCTGTGCCAGGTGATGTTTTCAGCTGTTTTTCTTCAGTCTGAGGTGTCAAACTGTGACTCTTCCTGCAAGCAGAGATTAACAAAAGACTCCCTCTGCGTCAAATCTCCTCTCGCACTCTGGGAGACTTTCTATCAACCCCTCATCACTCATTCATAGACTCATCTGGGTCAGCCTCAATTCCCTCATCACTCATTCAGAAATTGAGGACTGCAATATTAATAGCACTCAGAACAGTTGAGGTTTTTAATGGACTTTTCTGTAGCCGCAGGATCGGAACTTGTCAGCCTTCAGAAAATCAGAGCGAAGAGATCATTTCCAAAACGCTACATCCTGTAAATTCCTTAAAATACCTCTAAAATATAGAAGATCCCATCGCTAAAACTTCAGATTTGTGACAGCCAAAGACCAAAATAGCAGCTATTTGATTTTGAAATGAAGCTCAAAAAGTCAATAGCAGCGCCAGACACACAAAACAAAATCAACAACTGTGACAGTTGGTAACATCTTCTCCTAAGATCACCTCCTCACCGGCGATACACCAAACATCTGAGTCAAGACTAAGTAGGTGTTGACAGAAGAAGAAGAAGAGTCATCCATCCAGTCATCAACAACAACACATCAGCTGGGTTCAACCTGCACCGTCTCTCTACTGTCTGCAGCAGTCTATGATATGAGTCACCCCCCTTGTTTTACTCAGGAACTGAGTCATTAAGATTTCCTTTCTTGTTCACACTGAAACTCTGGGACACTGAATGAGAACGTCTGTCACCCGTGAATTACACAAACCCAGAAAGGTTTGATTCTTTCCAAGAAACCAGCACCAGCTCACCAGCACGATACATCTGTTGCCATTCATCTCTTTAGTAATTTGGCATTAAATCCTTTGTACTCTGATACATGAGATATTGACATACACCGTGACGTTGGAAACCAGTTGCAAAACAGGCCTTTTTCCTGACTTAGTGAAAGTGTACAATATTTCATAAGAAACAACACCTCTGATCAGGTGCAGGGCTGAAGCATCAGTGTGCAAACATCCACACAGATTATAAACTACTTAAAGGGAAATTAAAGTGAAACCGAGTGTTAAAAATACTTAAAAGTGTTTAGTGCAGCTGCTGGCTGTACTTATCATACTGTATTTTCCCCATCTTTTTAACGCTTCTCCTATTCCTGTCCTGGGGTAGCATGTTTGTGTTGGTTAAAAACTCTTTCAGTAGGCAAATACCTAAATGGACACAATTGCAGTGGCATCATTTAATCATTATTTGCAAGATGTGTGAATTTTGAGAGAGTAATCTTGTCAAACATGGAAAGTTCTGTAATAATGTTTGCAGCGTTTGATTATGGTAGTTGCGCTAACTGTTGCATGTTATCTAGGGTTGTGCCACAGCGTACCATCCACAATAATTCCAGCACAATGTTTCAGCATAAAAAGTGTCATCTCATGATACCAATGGTATAGCAATGCCATAGATTAAACATCCCTAACACGCACAAAAGCAAAGCCCAGACATGTCTGAGAGGGAGAGCAGGAGTGCTTAAAAAGGGAGCTACCTAAATTTTTGGAAGTGGAAGGTGGAAGTGGAAACAGCAAACTTGTTTCAACATTTGAGGCAAACATAAACCATTAAATAAAACCAGATTATGAAGGGCTAGGGTTATGAGGACATGTTAGCGGTTTGTGTTGTGCAAGCCAAAAGTAAACAACTCAACCGAGCATCGCTGGAGCGCTTGCTAGCTTCACTCCATATGACAGGAAGACCAAATAGTGTTGAGCAGTTGTGTTACACTTAAAACTTCAGGGAAAACACTGCCTAGGCTACATTTGTGCTTACATTTGACTCACGCTGTGTCACTGGATATTTTATTGTGTCACTACTATTGCGCTATAATGCTGCTGTCTTGTCACCTTGTGGCAATAAATTCACACTTCAAATAAAGGCAGTCTGTCATCAGCGTCAGAATCACGGTGGAAAAAAGGGATGCAAACTGCCCTTCATGTTGTTTGCAGTAATAAATGCTGCTGCCTACAAGCTTGCTGTATTAAATAGACACCAAATAACATAACAACACATAAAATATCTCTGCCTCCATTAACTAGAAGGCACTGGTGTTGCTATATGTAGTGATGACAGACACTTGCCTTTCTCCTACATCGAGGGTCAGCATAACAACCAAGATTAAACTTTTATTGATTGTTATGGGTATCCATATACACAGCTAACTGCAGTGAGCACAGTAAACATGTTAGCACCTGCATGTTTATAGACTCTTGTTTTTCCGGTTTCCTGCCACAGTCTCTATCTTGCAGCCAGTTGGGATCATGTTCAGGGTTTTTAAAGGGTGTTAAAAACACCACTTTCTATTACACAACTACACAGTGACTCATGAGTGGCACTACGGTGATGCAATGAGACCTCTGTGTGCACAAATGTGAGGAAGCGTGTGTGTGTGTGTGTGTGTGTGGAAGTGGGAGAAAAAGAAGGGATGGGGGAAGTTTGACTAAAAAGCTTGTTGCCTCAGTGAAGCCCAACTCATGCATGAGTGAAATTCGGAATTGAGCTTCTCATGGGTTTAATGGACCAGAAAGAGAGAGAGAGACAACAGAAGACATCAAAAGCCAGTGCACCGATATAGAAACGGGCACAGGGTCGAATACATTCTGGAGGCGCTGCAGAGTGCCAGCGACTACCGAGACCCAAGTGCAGAAAAGGAGCGAGTGCTCACAAATGTCAAGGGCGGAGGAGTGAAATGTATTGTGTTGAGGAGGAGGAGGCAGGTAAGAGAGAGTGAGAGAGAGAGTGTTGGAAACAGTGGTATTGATTCTTCCCCGTCTTACCCATACTGCCTCTGAGCCCACGTAGGATGGACTTGCTGAACTCCAACAGAAAGACCTGCAGACAGAGACAAAGACAAAGAGGGAGGCAGCGGTAAGGCGGGATATTTTAGCTACTGGCTATACAAACAACAGAAGAGACGGGCAGACAAGGACAGAGCTGCTCTCTCCCTCTCTGTCTGTTTTTTTCTCTCTCAGAGGTTAGCATGTATACGAAAGTATCACAGACCGACTGTTATTCCCCCAGCATACACACTCATACAAATAATGATGCACTCTATTGCTCACAAACATCTGTGACCTCCCTGCCTCCAGACTTCATCGGGAATCAGCTGAGACTGAGTAAGAAAGGAGAAATGTATCCTCCTCCTCCTCCTCTCTGCACCTCCTCTGACTTCATCTTTACATTCCTGCAGCTATTTATTCCTTCCCATTCCTCGTTTTTACTGTACTGACATGACTTCATCAGCCCTCCTCCTTCGCCAGGACAAAGAGGAGACAGGCACACTGTTATTTGTTGCTCTTAACAGTCCCGTCCCCTTCTTGCTCTTTTTCGCCTTCTCCCCGCTCTCCTATTCTCTCGCTACTCTCGCACACAATAACAAAATACCAAGCGCTGCCATCTCCCATCAGCTGCATGCTTGGGGAGTTGCGTCGCAGCCCTCGCCCAGAAATAAGGACACACAGTCAGTTGTTGTTGGCACCGCTGTTTGTCAATCACACCTACACTCTATGGCATTTCAGCCAGCACGCTTTAAACGGAGTAGTGAGGGAGAGCTGCTGTCAAGGTCTGGTGTGCACCCAGATGTTGAAGGGGAAGCACAAAACATGTGCGGTGGTGGTTATCTCTGAAAAAGCCCAGCAGCGCAAAAGCTTGTGCGTAAACTCAAGCACACAAGGAGCGAATGTATGGTGGGAATAAGCAGCTGGCTGGGGCGACGAGCATGCCAGTGGTCGTCCATGATTTATCCAACTAATGTCACATTTAAGCATATATTTATATTTTTTGTGATTTCTCTTGTCCTCCACAAAGCTCTGGGTCAACATCCCTTTCAGTAAAATGTAAATATGTAGAGATTTGAAGCCTGCTTGAGAGCATTTGCTGCCTTTGTTCATTCAACAACGTAGAAGGCCTTTAGCTGGTTAGAAGCACACTTACTGTAAATCAGTCTGATCCTATTCAGAATGTGCTGTTTACATGGGACACAAGAAGACTTCATATTTCAACAGTATCCAGATTTTTGATTGTCTACCTGCAGCTTTTTTACATTTCACACGACAAACAGTGTGCTGGATTCAGTTTCTCAGTAAAGGAAACTAAAAGTAACAGTACACTTTAAGGCTTACAATATTCTGCTTCCTTTATACTTCCCTATTATGTTTTTTTATTTTAATGTAGTTGCTAACTACAAGCTGTGACAGAATGAGGTAAAACCTGAATAACATGTTTATAACATGCAGTTTCCCAATCTGCCAACACGTACCCTGGACATGTGATCATAACCAGGGTCTTCATGCAAATAAGTGTTATTCCAAGCCTTCCGTGCAGACTATCACAGGCTGCGATATTCACCTTCATGATCTATCATATTCACATTATTCTTTCAGTAACGTCCGTGTTCGTCAACATCCACAGAACGGTGGCTTGTGAATGAATTTATTCAGCTGGCACCTGGTACCCAAGCATTGAGTGCCAGCTGCTTGTCTTCAGCTGGCACTCAAGGCTTCGACTGATAAACAGTGTCTGCTCTTGAAGTGATGCCCAATTTATGCTTCAGCGGGAAATCTAAGTCGTAACCTACGACGTAACCAAAACCTCCAACGTAGCCTGACGCGCACCTCCCGAGTAACATAACTACATGTCGTGTTGAATCAGCCCGCAGCTACTGTGATTGGCCTGTTCAGCATTGTAGACGCCTCCTGTAGATTTCTGGCTACTTTTTTCTCCAATTTTTGAAAGTTTTTATTCACTGAGAGAATAACAATCATCATCTCAGTATGAGAATTAATAACCACAGCGTTGGTATAAGGACTTACGAATGTTGGCAAATTCCTAGAGAAAGATTCCTGAAAGTAACAGAATGGATATGGGGGAACGTTTGTCTCTGGGAAAAAAACAAAAAAGAGCAGAGACTGCATATGAAACACCGTCAGCCACTTACATGGGCTTCAGAAAGGTTCCCCTGTGCTACTGTCACTGACTAATTCTGCCCCCACCCCCATATAATCTAGAAAACTAAGTATTTGTTGTGGCTTACTATACTGTAAATCTCAAACATGTTATCTCTTCCACGTTGAAGTCTTTAGAAGCCACTGCCTGTCAATTTGCTACATTATATCCCTTTTTTCCACTTATCCAATTCAAGGTCAAAGGCTGTAGGAGAGGGTACATCCGAGACAGGTCGCCAGTCTGTCACAGAGCCACCACAGGGTGACAGACAACCATTCACGCCTACGGTGAATCACCAATTAACCCAACATGCATATCTTTGTACTGTGGGAGGATGCTGGAGAACAGAGAGATCATGCAGGCCTCAGCAGGCTGGTTGCTATGAGGTGATGGTCTTCACCTACACGCGACCATACTGTCCTCAAATTACTAAATTATATTTTTTAAATAAGCCTAGTGATAGTGCACTGTGGAAACCTCATATACCTTATTTGGTGCCATAAATCCTTAAAAACATTCAAGAAGTTTTTAAGCCAGTAGTGAATCTCAGATGCGCAAATACAAGTGGTCCAAACTGCACTTCCACAAAGCAATATTTTCTACTTTTTTAAGCAGCAGCACTCAAAGTCATCCAGAGGTGCACGATAAGAGCCAAATTTAAATCAACTAAGATTTTTGTTTCTCGTGGTTGCAGGACCCCTGCTCTAAATAAGCATTTTTTTAAACTTTTTGTGCCATTCCCAACTTGAAACGTCAAGAAAGTCACGTCTAACCTCCACAATTTTTATCAATCTTTACCAATAAAAAAGTATCGAATTAGAATTTCACACTGGCATCAGCAAATTAGTTTTTTGTTTTTTAAAAAATGTTAAAAAACACACTTATTCAAATGAGTTTCACTTCACGTTTTTTATTGGTTGTCCTTCCCCTGCCGGTGGTTGCATGCACCAGTTGTGGGAACCACTGCTCTAAATACTCACCAAACCACCAAAACCACTCACTTAAAGCTCACCTTTTCAAACCTTCAAATAGCATTTGATTAAAAAGAAGCTCGGTGCTACCTCTTGTTTGATGAGTTTTTGAAGAAAGAAAATAGACGCAGATTAACGATGCTTACTTGACTGTGAGCTGCGAGGTTTCGCCCCCAGGTACGCCAGGTTCACATTGGCCTTCCTGCCGTCGATGATGGGGTTTGCGTCTTTGCACGCACGCTCTGCTGCCCCCCTGTCCACCATGGTCACCTGTAAGACAGCGTCACAGCATTGCACATTAAGACCACTCATGTAATCTCTTAAACCGACAAAACTGCAACGCATGAAAGCTTCTCTACAGTCTGGATGCCAGCATGAGCACTCGGATGAAGCAACACAGAGGGGTGACCCTGAGGATGCTTCTGTCCTCGTCTCCTTAATCTTTTTTTTCTTCCTTTTTTTGCAGGACAGGACACTGACTCCACTACATGAAAGGAGAAATGAGTGTGTTTTAAAGCTGCCAGTGGAGCTTCAGCTGTGTTGGTGTGGGTTGAAGTGTAGGAGGCAGACTTTTTTTCCTTCACCCTGGCCTGCCAAGGATGAAATGCTAGAATCTACCTTGAGGGACTGAGTTGAGGAGTGGGCAGAAAGAAACTGGGAAGGGGTGATACAGGTTAACACACACACACAGAGTGCAGTTACACCACAATGCAGAACCACAGCTGCAGGCTCCACTGCCAGTAAGTGGAACAGTGAAAGTAAAACAGCTATGCTTGCTTTCATTTTACAGCATCAGACTCTGGACTTTTATGCAAACATAAAGCAGTGAATAGTTTTTAGATCGCTGTGGTTCAAGAATTAAGACCTCTAAAGAGACGTCAAGTATGAAATGAGCACGCTGCTACCCAACTCTCAAAAAAGGGAGGGGGGGAGCTCAACACATGGCTGCTTCAGCTGATCAGCTCATTGGCTGCGCAGTAGGTAGAGATAATCTGAAGTTCAATACACATTAACTCAAAGTCACTCAGACAAACAACCAAAACCCAACCTGGCAGAGGGGGGAAGGGCTGTGAGGGAGGAAGTCAACATGAAACTGCTGCAGCCTTATCTTGCAGAGCCAACTGACATGTCACACCTCCGAGTCCAGGGACCCCCGTCTCCCCACCCTACACACACACACACACACTCTCACACACAAACACAAACACACAGACGACACAGACATCTGCCCACAGCTGCAGCAGCTTATTACCAACTCAAGTGTATCTGTGTGGGTGTGTGTGTCCTTGTTTTGTGTCTGTTCGAGCTTCCATTTGTACTTGGGGAGAGTGGAGATAATTGATGACACACTTATAAGTTATAACCTGCTTCTCATGCTTCTGGCATGTGACTGTCACCACCAGACACGCTGCACATGGCTCCTGCTTGAACAAAGTGGCAGTGTCTGCAGCGTGCAAGCCCGAGACACACACATTAAAAAAAGGTTCCGATGAAAAACATAAGAATAATGTAATTAACTATTAAGATAAAGTCACTTTAAACTGATTAGCAGCTACAACAGACGTGGGCTACTGTGCTTTAAGCGCCCTCCGTTTAATTAGATTGGAAGTTGCTGATAAAACCTTAATTAAACGCTCTTTTTTGCTTTGTTTATTCACTCTACATGCGTTGAGTTGCTCTCTGATTCTAGCAGAGAAAAGGCAGATGAACTTAGATTGACTCACAAAGCCGTATCCTCTGGATTTTCCCGTCTGTTTGTCCGTGATCACCACTGCCTCGTCGATGTCCCCGAAAGTCTCGAAATATTTCCGAAGTGAAGCGTCGTTGGTGTGATAAGGAAGCCCGCCGACGAAAATCTTGGTGTAAGTTGTGTCTTTTTCCATGGTGGGGTGCATTATCTCTAACGGAACCCCGACCAGCTGACCTAAAAACAGCGGTGAACTCATGCGGCTTGAAGATAAAGAAAAAAAAAACGCAACACAAAGGAAAAAACAAAAAACACAACACGACAGTAGCGGAAACTTTACGCTCTGTGGTCACCGACAGCCTATAATAACGCCAACAGCGCGTCCATGGCTTGACTCGCAGCCCCCGGTTGCCTCACATATACCGCTTTTAGATGTGTACTTGTCTTGGACCCTCTTGTCTCCCGTCCCTGGAAAAAAAAGGCAAAGTCTCCAGGCTTGGACAGGCGGTTACATGCGCCCACTCTGTTTCTGGTCCAATAGACGAGCGGTGCGTCTTTTCCTATCCGCGCATCCCTCCTCCTGCTCCACCCTACCCCCTGCCGCCACACACACACACACACACACACACACACACACACACACACACACACACACACACACAGAGGAAACCCCCAACTTGGTCAGTGAAATGATGAAACGGAACAGCCGGATAATTTGGGGACCAAATGTCTCCAGGAAAAACCGGATCGTGTGCGCGCCTGAGAATGCGTTTGACTTGAAGCTTCGGAGAAAGTTGGTGCGAGGAAAACAGTGATGAGAATGACAATTAACCAAAAATACACATAAAACCGGCAGTTTGTAAAAAACTTTGGACTTTTTCGTATGGCAAGATTCCCACAGCATGGCTTTAAGGAAGAATTATTTTGAACTAAAGTTCGCAATTAAGGTTTTAACAAAACCAGCCTCCGCGAGTGAAGCAGCCAAAAATGGTGCTACTGTATAATTTACAAGAGATAAAATACTATTAAGGAAATTTGTTCTCGATTAAGCTAAAATATGCCAAGTTCCTCACCCACTACAAAAGCTCTAACTGTCCTGACTGTTTGAACCAAACTAACACTCCACAGAAGTGCTGGCGGCGCTGTGAAGCAATTCACTGCACCCAATAGTTCCCCATTCTGAGTAACTTCATTAACATGCATGCGCTGGAAGTCATCCCCTGGAAATCATTAACCGGTGGACGAAGTTTCATAAAGAGTAGAGGAGACCTTCACATCTCCAACCTGCTGATCACCCATTTCTCCAACTGAAACACTGCGTATTTATTTAACCCTCTGAGGTCTGAATCATCAGAAGTAGTATATTTTGCAGAAAGGCAAAAAGGACCTCGCTGTAAAAACTGTAAATATTCTATGGAGTTTTTAAGGAGTTAGAATGATTTTTTCCTTTGTTCATAGATCGATAAGAAGTGGGAGAATAATCTAATAAAAACAAAACTTACATATTGTAAATGGCTATTGGTTACAGATGGCGTGATTGTGTGATGATTCAGAGCTACGAGGGATAAATAAAATCCCTCGTAGCTCTGATTGATTGTTACGTTACCTTAAAACTGAAGGGAAACGTTAAAAAATGCTTTGCATTTCAGACTTGCAGTTGTTGGAGAATTTAAAAGGGTGAATGAGTCACCCCACAGCAGCAAGTCAATCAAGTGAAAGTTATTTAAAGCTCTAAAAGGCGGATAGAGTCTTTTAAAGTTTCTGTACAGTAACAGAAGCTGCAGCACTCGTGGGGATCGGATGGCCTTGCCTGATGTGTGTGTGTGATCCTTTCATTAGAGGGTGGGGGTGGATAATTAAGATGAGGGAAGAAAGCGGGATGATACATGACAAAAGCTCACACGTTTGAGAGAGCGGCGGGGCTCTTGCAGGAAACATCCCTGCAGATGAAAGCGAGACGTAAATGAGAAGAAGCTCTCGTCTTTTGTTTTAGAGGAATGGCCACCCAAACGCCCGAACCCCCTACTACATGTTGATAGCTCTCATCCACACAAAGACACACTCACCTTCCCTCCTCCACACAGACTCACGTCTCATTAATACTTGGACCAGAAGAACGTCTGCTTGTAACATACACTTGTAGCTCCTGAAAGGCTCAGATACTGCAGCAGAAACACAGTTTCAGCGCTTTCTGTAAGTCTGGATTGTTGCTGCAGGGCGTGAAGACTGATGAGTCGTGCACAAAAGCAAACACAGCAGAGCCACTGTAATGTTTAAATATAAATTTGTATTTACATCAATATTAACATCAAGAAACAAGGTAAGAAAAACGCAACAGTATTTTACATCCTGTATTAATGACTGTATGATTCCCAGATGTGTTTTCTCTTTTCTTTAAGCTCCAATGAAGCACTGAGAGGAGTTCCTTTCCGTTAAAGCAGAAACACAGATGTTTTGTTTGAAATGTTTGTGGATAAGTCTTTCATATTCTTCATCGAGAGACAAGGGTTTTAGAAAAAAAGAAATCCAGGCTATTATTCTGAGACATAAATGACATCAATCATGAATGAAGCCTCCCTTTCCCAGCTTAAAAACATTCTCCTGTGTGAAATTTGCAGCACCACGATTCAACTGGCCATAAGGTCTACAGAAAGGAAGAAACGATCACAAACAAAAACCGAAAGCACCTCAGCAGAACCAGACTCATGTCTACTCTATTTCATACAGATGGGGGATATAATATATGCAATTAAACATATTCAGCTCAATGTATATTATAGGTAATGTGCAACAGTAAAAGCACACATGAGTACTTGCACAATCTACATCAGGAACTGTGTCTACGCACTGCAGAATGACAAACAGAAATCTTTGGGTTGAGCGTGTTTTCAAAGGTAGATTTCTCAACAGAAAGTTCCACAGGAAACACATCAGAAATAAAGTTCAAAACTTGAATGTAAAATTAAAAAACACCCTGCCAAGACAGAGGCAGATAATCAGGGGATTTAAATCTCCTTCCTTCTGTTTGTTGCTTTCGTCATGATTAAATATCTGTGGACAAACCGCACAGGCTTACGGACACAGCGGGACTGATTTCCAAAGTCTCGTATATGAGGCTGAACGAAACTGAAAGCACAGAAACCTCAGGAGGGGAAAACAAGTCAGAAATGGAAGCTTGAGGTTAAGTACAGAGAATACACACCTCACATACCGGTAAGACATCTGGGCCTCTTGAAGCCTAACACAATCATGTGTCAACTCTTTTTATATAGGCAATTGTTTTGTTTTAATTAAAAGAAATATAATTTACTTAAAAAAAAAAAGTTAACCCACTAGCACCTCTTTAGCTAACACTATGTCCTCGGAAAAATAAAGAGAAATTCTTGATTCGGAAATCACAAAATAAAAATAAAGGTGCGTTCTGAGAGAGGGAAAGTGGCAGTATGAAAGAAAGTCACACGTACTGCTTACAAAAAGAGGCCCTTCCTTTCCAAACCGATGGTTAAAGTATTGAAAATAAAAGCCGAGCCATGACAGAATAAGAAAATTACACTTTTAAATATCAAGCCTTACAAGCTGTGCAAAAAACAGTATGTGACCTACAAAAGCATATATATATTTATATATAGTACATTTGAAGCATATTTACAATTCATTTTCACAGACGAAAGGAAAAGAAAAGCTCCTAACAAGACACCATGTCTAATACTGCAGTACCGTCGCTTTGAGTAAACAATGCTTCAGCTTTGTCCTCAGAGGAAAACCAGGAGGAAGGATTATTGCTAGAAATATGCACGCCTACACTCAAATCTAACACTTTCTTTTAAAATGTTAGGTAATCTAGGCATAATTTCATAACTGGCAATCCATTTTTGATTTACTTACTAGTAGCACTGAAAACGGGTGCAAGGTAACCAAAATATCTGAATCACTTTGAGCTAAAAATCACCTCCTCAATGTAAATGATCACCTTATGACTCTGTAGAAATATAAGTGGAGTGTTTGAATTTTAATAGAAGACTCTTTGTTCCAAGAGTGACTTTAAAGTGGCTTAAAAATTGTCATATTAATAAATCCGCACACTATATACGAGTGTATTGGATCAAATCTGTGCTTACTGCCTTTCTACTGGTTCCCACTAATGAACAAAGAGCATCAAGGTTACCCATTTCCAATCAACAGCGCCTTTTCTTAGATAGGAAACCCTGAAGAACAACGCACACAAAAATAAACAGAAGATGTCTGCTGCTATGCGTTAATTCTCGGGTAAAGGCCTCTATATTGCCACAATCCTTTTGATGTTGGCTTTTCCTTAAAGTGCAATCAGCCAACAAGGAATTCAGTCGTACTTTAGCCCAGGGGCGTCCCAGGGAATGAAACAATGTGCTACTGCTTAATCACATTCGTGTGAGTGTCACAATCTGACGGCTCGTCATCTAGAACCGCTTTGACAGAGATCCTCCAGGAGCAGCAGAAAGACGGCGGATTAAAAAAAGTCCCGAAGAGTTCAGAAACGAGAGAGCAATCTTTTCAGATCTGAATACAGCTTCATGGTACATTCGACAAAGGAGAGGATGTCACAACACGTTTGTCCACGTGGTTTCACTCGAGCGTCCGTCCACCTTCACCGCTTGGTCCGGCGAGTGCGTTCGGCGTGGGCACGCACACACTGCTCACAAAGAGGGGGATATTATACTAAGGTCCGTTAGAGGAATCGCAAAGGTGTCTGTATGACCATCGTTATGTATCTGTGTGTAAAGAAGTCACAGTGTTTCTGATTTTTTTTATGTTTTTTATGATCGCTGTGTGTTTTCATGTATGTGACAGAGTCTGTGTTTCCGCAGGTTGCCAGACTGACGGTACTGGCCACGAGTCCAAAGGGAAGTTCACGCCCCCACCTGGTGGGAGTACAGCACAGCACAGACTAACATCGCCCAGTCTGCCCAACACACCCGGTGCTGCAGCCGTCTGCCGTCTCTGAATGGTGATCACAGTGAGGCAAAGGAGTCTGCCACGATGTTCAGCAGTATTTCTAAACGTACAGCAGAGGCAGAGAAGAGAGAAAATGAGACAGGGAAGTGCAATCAACAAGTTTTCCACAAAACACCTGCTAGAAAGAGACACGACAGGTTTAGTCAAGTCTGTCCTAAAAAATACTTACATACTTATATATAGTCATTGGTGTCTGTCATTTAAAGTGGCCGTTTATTAATTTCTGCCCTGTTGAAATTGTGAATAATGAATAAATAAAGGTAATTCTGGACTGTGACTCTTACAGAGCAAAGGTATTCTAAGACTTGACAATATAATGTTTTTCTAGTATGTGAGATACAAGAGCGGAGGTAAGAAGCCCGTTTTGACAAATATGCAACAAAGAGGACCGTCACACCTTTTCATATAAAGTGCAAAGGACTCTGGGATTTATTTGTGTTACAGAAACAAGAAGGTGGAGGCATGCATCTTGATCAAGTTAGCTTAGCTTAAGAAATCTGCACAAAGATAAGATTTTGGGCTCAGTTTGCTTCTCGGGACTTCTAGTTGGATCTTCAAAGAAACTGTAGCAGTCAGTCAGATCTGCAGGTACTTATAAGAGTTTGAGAACCATAAGTGACGACATTAATGTTTCTATACGTTTAAAATAAGCTTATAGTTTAAGCTTCACTTCCCTGTGCTGTAAAAACTATGTATACTATGAATAAGAGGACTTCTTTAGTCAGCAGTTAATAAGCCTTTAACACATATGAGCCTGTTCTTTAGCTTCTCACACCCTCTGAACATACCTGATCAGGCCCCATCGGCATTCGTCCCATCACCATTGGGTTCATACCCATTTGCCCCATGTGACCTCCTCCTCCACTAGGCGGCATGCCCCCGTTCATCATCATGCCTCCATACTGCCCTGGATTCCCCTGCTGGCCAAACTGCTGTTGCCCTGGAGGTCCCTGCTGCGCAAACTGTTGCTGAGGGTACGAACTGGTGACAGAAGGAAGAAGAGTTAAACTGTTCCTCTTCAACAAGAGAAGAACAGAAACTATGCCCATCCCTCTCCCCTCCTCCTGACAGCGAGATGTAGGGGAGTAAATGTGTCGTACCTGTTGCGACCCATGCCTCCCTGTGACCAGCCTTTCATATCAGCACCTTGGTACATGGGGCCACCCTGTGGGTGCTGTTGCATCATGGGATTTTGAGGCCCCAGGCGGCCAGGCATCATGGCATTAGGAGGACTTCCACCTGAGGGGCCAAAAGAGGGGTCTCCTTGCTGGCCTATCCCTGTGGGGAAATCATCAAGCTTCAACTTCTCTCCACTATTGTTTAGGTACCAGTAATGTTCAAGGCACAGTTGATAAATACAGTACCAGCACTCACCACCAGGGAGCAGCAGTATTCTGCCTAGAAAGCAGTTAATTAGACTCACCATAGTTGCCACCATAGCCAAACTGCTGGGGGCCCGGCTGGCCCATGGTTGGCCCTCCCATAGGGTTGTCCATACCGCCAGGAGCTGTAACGTTGGGAGGAGGGCTGAACCCTCCAGCAGCCGCAGCAGCTGCCGCCGCTGCCTGCTGTTGCTGTTGCTGCTGCATCAGCATCATCATGCGTTGCCTCCTCATCTGCATGGTGACCATCTCCCTGCTTCGTTGAGCCATCATCTGAGCGTTCAAGAAGCTCGGCTGGAGAAAATAAATAGATAATCACATTTCCAGAGGAGAACTGTCACCTGCTGTAGTCATATTTAGACCTTTCTGAAAATATGTGATGAAGAATGTGTTAAAACTGATGGGAAAATGGACACGGTGTAATAATATTTTCCTAAATTTTACTAAACTACAACAGCCAATTACACTATTAAAGATGTAGCACTTGAAAACTGCAACAATGCTTCAATAATAGACTGGGTCTAAAATTGCTGCAACTCATCAGAGGTCACTGTAATACTTTTTTTCAACCCCAAATTAAGGCTGAAAGTCTGCACGCGGCTAAATTAACAAAATTTGTGTCGATGGTTAAGAAGAAAAAGATGCAAAAAGGGTGATTTATTATAACACAGTGCCACATTTAAAAAACTGTGCACACACAAAAGGTCTGAGCTTGCACACAGTAACTCTACAGCTACTGCGACAGCCGTTATATCTATTTGCTTGGTACATAAACACCTTTTTGTGTGTTTATTTAGTCATTAATACAAGTATGACAGGTAACTGCAGTCACATTAAATCCATTTTCACTTAGATGTAACCAAACAGGTTTTTGACATCTACCTGTCCTCCCATGCCAGGTTGCATGCCAGGCCTCATGCCAGGGTTTCCTCCTGGGTTCTCCATTTTCAAGGCCATGCCCTGCCGTGTCTGATTCATGAACTTCAGGAAAAAACAAAAATCCAGGATGACAAGATGACAAAAGCAAATATTAACACAGAGCTCCAACACAGAGAGACAGACTTAATATTTACATCTATGGCCAACTTTTGGTTACCAGTTAACCTAACAAGCATGTCTTTGGCCTGCAGGGGGAAGCTGCAAGAGCGAGGAAGCTCCAAATTTCAAAATGGACAAAACTATCCACAACAAATACAGGTTTCCAATTTTCCAAGGTAAGACCACCACTGACTTTATTTGCATAATGGTACACTTGCGTTTGTCGTTCTAATTTAAACATACTGCATATCCTGTTTGTATCACAAAAACTACAATACTGGGACAAATCTGACCCAAGTTAATTTGCCTGTAAAACAAATCATGATGGTCTTGTGGTCACACCTGTTGTCCCTGCAGTCTCTGTTGCAGCTGGAGTCTCATTGGTTTGTTTGCACTCATCATCCTGGGTCGCATCATGTTGGCACGAGGGTGGCCCATGCCCACCATTCCACCCATAGCGGGGAAACTGCCGCCTTGGCCCATTTGTGAGAGCATGGGCCCAAATCCCCCCTGCTGGGCCTGACCCTGCATAGGGTTCCCTCCATAGCCAGGCTGCATAGGCATAGTAGGAGGTCCAGGATAGCCCTGCCCATAGAGAGGCTTCTGGTCCACTACCATGGACGGATCCTGCCCTGGAAAAGGTTCTAGCTGCTGCTCTGCTCCCTGTGTCTGGAGGAGATAGGACAAGAGGACAGAAAGAGAAGTCTGTCAAACTTCCAATTGGTTTGCTCTGTAATTATCTTTTTCTAAGTGCACAGACTGATCCCTCTGGGCTCATCTGTTACCTTTCAGTAAGGGAACAGATTGAACAGGGTGAGTCACGACTGAAATATCAAATGCAAAGATGAATGCTACACTCGCATGCAAGCAATGATATTTTTCTCCTTTTACATCACATATTGAGAGGTCTGGAAGAGCACATGGGTGAACATGTTGTCCTTTTATTGTTTTCTAACCTGGCTGACGAGGTCTGGGATGCCCAGAGCTCTGTCTATCTCCTCCAAAGCGATGCCATCTGTATTGTTCAGCAGGGAGTCTAGCTGGTCCAAAAGCGCCCGTTCATCGCTCTGACCCTCACTCGTGGTGGGAGGCACCAGAAGATCATCTAAGGTGTTGCCAAACTGCCGCCTGCAACAAACGCAGAAAAAGAGAAACTCAGCACAAGGTTCAGGATAAAACATGAGAACATAAGAATTCAATGGAGACCCAGAGGGGTGTTGCACTGACCTGCTTCCCTCCATGCCCATCATTGTGTCCGGCCAGGAGGGCGACTGGTTTGGTTGGCCCTGCTGGCTGAAGGGGCTCATACCCATGCCCATATCAGCAGAACCTCCTAAACCAGCAAGACATGGGTATAGTTATATAGCCAGTCAGCTGCTTAACTGCTAATAAGGTTTCTAGCAGGAAACATTCACATTCCCCCAAGAAATGTAATTACTTTACTTTTCATCTCACACTATCATTCAAACAAAAAGTTAAGTTTCATTTATTCATAGTTAAGTTAAACTATGAATATACATTACAGATACTGAACACAGTATAAATATACCTGCCAATCTCCTTGGCTTGTATTTCTAAAATTTCACCCTTCTGTCTGTGCTTGTAAACATTTCCCTACCACCATCGGCGCCTGGGCCCCGTATGACAGACGTACCCATATCCATGAGCTGTTGCTGCAACATCGACCTTGTGGCTGGTACGCTGTTGGAGCGGCTGACCATGGGCCCTGACATTACGCCCTTGCCGTTGTTGTTGTACTCCATGCCCGGGCGCATGATGGGTGGATATCCTGCTGAGCCCACAGGACTGGCACTGGTGCGGGGCATGCCCCACTCACCTGAACTACCCATGGGGGATCTCTGAGGACCCATCCCTCTATTCATTGGTCCTGGCAACACATAAACACCACATGCGTGTGTCAGTATCAGTATCAGTATACACAGAGCAGTTTAGCCCAGTCTTAGTCCTCAATATTATCCATTTAAATTGTGATACAGTCAAGGGCAGAAACTGGTGAACACATACAAAAAAACAAAAAACAAAAACTGAGAGGCAGAGAAAGAGTGAGAGGAAATGTGCGGAGTAAATAAATTCTGAGCTCCATAAACACATAACCACACACCCATGTTTCCTGGATAGCTGTCTGGGCTGCCCATCATGTTTTCCTGCTTGACAAGCATGGGGCGTCTGCCTCCTCCAGGCCCACCAGGAGGCTTTGCATCCATGGACATGGCCCTCTGGAAGGGCACCCGGGGTCCTGAACCCATACCTGGACTCCCTGTACAAGCAGCATAAAAAGATTTCGGTGCTTTATAAAAATGTAAATGTATGACATGAGAAAAAACAGCTCCTATAATAACATATTTGTCTTGAAAAGTATTGATATCCCATTGTTGCACAAGCTTTCTTTTTATGGATTCATAAATGAATAAATGAGAAAATAATGAAAATAAAGAGAAACCCAACAGAAAATCAAATAGAATCGAATGACTAAAATTAAGCTATTTTCCCCCTGCTCCGTTACTCACAGCGGGCTGCCACAGTGGGTAGCTCCACATATTTGATTTGACTGCTGCTTTCAGTTTTTATGCCAGATGCCCTTCCTGACGCAACCCCAAAGGGATTTGTGTCTCCTCCTGGGATCAAACCGGGGATCTTCTGCAAATGTATAAACCACTACACTATGGAGCCACTAACCACTAAAAAATACAGGGACTTAATAAAATAATGCAGTTAATATTGAAAGTATTAAAAATTAAACAGGCTCCAGTCGCCTTCAACCCGAAACTGGACAAGCGGTTGAGAAAGTGGACGGATGTTTTACTCTTTCTTCTTTTTAAGACAACTTTTGTAACACTTTTAGAGATTTAGACTCACTCACATTTTATTAATCGTCATTTATTCAGCGAGCGAGGATATACAAGCTTTTTTCACAGGATTCAAAAACAGCAGCTATGACATATAAAACATTTTAACAGCTTATTAAAGTCAGATGCTGCGTGTGAATACAAATCTCTATATGGTCTAAACTAAACTCCAGTGAGAGAGATTATAGTGTTCGCTTCACTTTTGTATTTTTTGGCTTTGAAACTGAAGTTGTACTCTTTGCTACTGTTTTGTCAAAGGATCAGTGTTGCAACATGCAAAATGCTGCAAAGGAGGAGCCCTTTGCACAGCCACACAGACGTTAAGAGTTCAAGAAAACTCTGAATGACAGCATGAGATGCTCAGATGCTATTTCAGTGGCATTTTATCCTGATATCATCACATATGATATCATAACGCCTGCTCTGCGTCTGTCACTTCTCATAAGCTTTGATCTGTAAACCACTCACCCTGCAGGCTGTCGTCAAGGCAACCCGGGGGTTTGCTTCCTGTGTCGTTGGCCCCTCCACCTCCAGCCTGATCGGGGTAAAAGTCAGAGCTTGAACTCCTCAGATCTCCCAGGATAGATTCCAGGTTGTGCAACTAAAAAAAGAAATAAAATAAAAATAGTTACCCAATAAGTCAACAAGACAAGATCAAACATTAATCTTCATGGAAAGCTAAATGTCAGGTCACGACAATAGTACAGTACAGTCAATCTTACATCATCAGGTGGTTCTGACTTGATCTTGCTCTCGGGATGTTCAGGTACAGGGCCGGGCCCAGATCCAGGGATACTCCGTGGTGGGCCGCCAGCAGCCCCCACAGGTCCCTTCCCGTCTAGCTCTTCGAGTTTGGGCTTAACATCCGCTGGCTCTTTGGAATCATCCTTGTTGAGGAGATAATGGAGGAGGGCATGGGTCTTCTCCTTCTTGGGACTATGCTGCTCCTGTTTGGGATCTGTGATCAACCCAGGGCCCGACCCGGCCCCTGAGCCTCCTGTTCCAACCTCAGCGCCCTCCTGGCCCCCGAGAGACACCTTGCCTGTAGCCTCAGCTGTGATCTTAGCCACTTCATCTGGCGTATTGCCGTTCTGCAGCAGCTTGTGGAGGATCTTGTGCTTCTCTTGCAGCGAGCCAGTATAGTGGGCTGATGACATTGATGCTGACACGCCCCCTGGTCCTGTCGCTTGGCCTGAATTTCCACTGGCCGAAGAGGATGAGGTAACCCCAGTTGATGAGGGGCTAGTCATGCCTCCCGTCGCATCCTTACTGTCTGAGCCCGCAGGAGTGTTACTGCTGGTCGGAGGGGGCGGTACAGGGGGCCCCGTTGGCCCACTGCCACCTATTCCCAGCTCCTCTGTAGGAGACGTCAGCAACTGCAGCAGCTTCTTATGTCCCTTACTGTCTGGCACTCTGCGAGGAGGTTCGGAGTTAGCCGCTCCCGCTTCATTGCTTCCGTCTCCAGAGTCTTTAGTCGCTGTTGCTGCCTGGCTATCTGGTCGGTCTCCGGAACTCTCAGCCTGAGGATGCTGATGATGGTGGTGATGGTGCATGGGGTGGTGATGGTCGCTGGGTCCAGGTGCTAAGCCCCCGGCTGGGCTTTTGGAGCCATCCTGGCCTGGTTTGGCTGCCTGACTGGGCTGAGAAGAAGAGGAGGAGGAGTGGATGCTGGGAGAGCTGTCTGGTTTGTGGGCCGGAGAAGGAGATGTTAGGGTAGAGGGGAGTGAGCTCCCTACTCCTTCACTGATGGCTTGTAGGGCATTTAAGGAGCTGCTGGAGAAGGTGGTGGTGCTGCCCCCACTTCCACCATTACTGCCAATGCCACTCATAGGAGAGTGCAACCCTGGAACAGAAAGAGGAGTCACACATTAACTGGATTCAACAATGAATTCAGTAAATTAAAATATGCTGAACACTTGACGCTAACAGACTTACCTCCAGGTGAGAACTGGTTGGAGCCCATTTTTGGGCTTCCCCGGTTCCGAGGTGACATCAGGAGACCCTGCTGAGGAACGCCCATTCTCGGGCTCCCCGAGGGACTGTTCATGCCACTGAGGCCAAAGCCGCCACTGCTCTGAAACGGGGGCTGCTGTTGGTGCTGCGGCATGCCTTGGCCTGGGTGATTCATAGGACCCATCTGATTCATGTGCCCCATCTGATTCATCTGCATCATGCGGTTACCCATGCCTCCTCCTCCTCCACTTCCTCCTCCGCCATTTCCTCCATACATCGAGCCGCCGCCCATCGGACCCATGTGACCCTGCTCATTCATGCCGAAGCCCCTGTTCATGCCCCCCATGCCCCCCATACCCATTCCGCCACCGGTGTTCATTTGGGCATTCGGGTTGGGGCCTCCCATGCCCTGCTGTCGCATCGTGTTTGGCATCATGCTCCCACCCGGTGCTGAGCGGTAACCATTCGGCTCCCTGTGTGGAAGTAGAATAAAAACTAGCACAAGCTTTGAAAAAAAGCACATACCTTGAAAGTGCACTGTCTCCCACAATAACCTCTCAGACTGTAGACTTGAGATAAATGCATATAAAATACTCGCTCCTCTGCGGATTCTTTTCACTGTTCACAGGATGTCGGAGTATATAAAAGCTACTTCAGCTCCCACTTGAGCTATTTATGTGGCATGAATACCTTGGCTGCCTTGCATAGACATGCTTGAAGTGCTCCTTTTTGTTAGTACAATAAATGAAATGCACTTTGCCGAGTATGAATGCAGTGTGTGTATTTTCAGTTTTCTGACCTCTGTAGTAGGTGCGTGGAGATGAAGCCTTGCGGCTCGTTGCTCATAGGGTGACGGTACAGCTTACTCTTGGTCTGGGCTGTGACTGGAGTGCCGTCAGAGAGGGAGAAGCGGTACAAGGGCGTCTCTGCGTGACCCTGCAGAAAGGCTGCACAGACAGATAGAGTAAGATGACCTAAGTCACAACACAGGTCATCAATCACTTCCTATATGATGAAACCGTCTGTTCAAGAGATCAGTACTGGGATGGTAATGCAGGAGGTGTTTGTGTTTAAATAAGTAAGAGTCTTCTTTCTAAAAAGATAAGTAGTAACAATAAACTAAAAACAAAGCCAAAACCAAGATAAATAAATATACAGTTAATTAAATAAAGCCTTTACCAGCTGATATTTTTAATGTGGATTTCACTGAGATGAATTCACTAAGTCCTTATACGTGCGTTACCCACCCTCATGATAGTGGCGTTTGTGTGACCAGGGCTGCCCATCGCTGTGCTGAAGGAACATCTGAATGCAACGCCTCAACAAATCCTCCCAGCCCGGACGCATCGACGCTCGCAGGGAGTTCTGGTCGATCTGAATCAGTTTACCTGCCAAGCAGGACAGAAGGAGGGCACGCGGAGGGAGGAAGCAAGAAGACGCAAGAAGAAAGAGTCAAACCTGTTCGTGGGTAAAGAAAGACCATCGCGGCCTGTTTGAGCTTCTGTGTTTGTTTAGTGAGTACGCAGCTCCTCACCTGAGAGTTCATGCCTGGTGTTAAAACTCTCCGTCCTCTCCATGGCTGTCACTCGACGGGCCACGCAGATCATACATGACTGAAGGTCTGCAGGCGAAAGGAGATCAGCCTTGACGATACTTCATATTCACTCTGTGCGTTTGAGGCCGATTATTCAGTATTGGTATTTAACATTAATTTTCACCTTTTATTGTTTTATTTATGTTCTGTATTATTCATTTACTTATATCTGATTTTCCACTTTCTTTTAGAGATCCTCTTACAAAAACACAAAATAAGGGATAAGATGTGTCTCATTGAAAAATATATGAATAGACTGTAAATGTGCATGTGAGCCTCTAAATTTGTGAGGTTTCTACAAAACAGTGGATGTTGAGACAAAAACTAAGAAAAACACATTTCTGTGTAGAGACACTATTGTGAATATACTGGCTCCTCCTACCTTCGCCCTCCTCGATCATGGCCTTGGGTTGGGTAAGAGCAAAACATTGCATGGTCTCGTAGCGTGGCCCTCCAGGCCCCTCCTCCATGGGGCCGTGGGCATGGCCAAATTTGACCAGCATCCGGCAAGTAAAGGTGTGACTCTTCTGTCGGGCTGCCTCGCTTCCCCACGACACCCCATTTACTAAAAAAAGGAACACAAACAAAAAGGCGTTTACTCTTGGGAGTAAAATGGAATGAGCCTGACGCTCGTGGGACTGAAAACCACACACAGCTATGAATGGATTGCCTGTCATCAAATATCACAAACAGCTCACACCCTATCCTGCCACAGATCCACACAGACACACAAAGGACGACAAAGGAAGCAAAAAAAATAAATAAAAAATGGCACTGCAACATGTATTGTCCTTCTTTAATTGAGAAGCAGAAGCTCCCGCTGCTGTTCGGATCCCTGGCTAAATGGACCATGGGATTAATCTAGCCAAGGTGTCGATTTCCAATATCTCTCCCTCCCAGTCTGCTCTGCAGTGGGCAGAGGCCAGGGACACTCAGCCATCTATCCTCATTTAGACCCTGACTTCTCATCACGGCATGCACGCACACATTTAGAAGGGGTCACCTTCACAGGGAGATGAAGAAAGAAAGAGGCACAAGGAAATGAAACTTCAGAGAGAGATCCGACTGTTCGCCAAGGTCTGAGTGAAGCCTTATCGGGGCCTTGAGCTGGCCGGAGGTTTCTGTCTGGTAGGTGTGCAGAGGATACAAGAGAGGACCCGGGAGAGCGAGGCACGTCGGGGAGGTAAGCATGGCAGTGGTGGGGAGGGGCTGTGTGATAGTGAGAGGTGATTTAACAAGGCCTTAGGTTTCTCTCTGAAAAAAACAAACAAAAAAAAAAAAACAGAAAGAAAGAAACACCAGCAGTCACCGGGGCTGACGCCTCCCCTCAGACGCAATTAGCCAACAGCGAGGGAGGACAGAGGGGTCAAAAGCACACCGGCTAACAATGAAAGCTCACTTCATGTTCTGGGGACGAGCGTGTGTGTCTGTTTTTGTTGGTGTATGTGTGTTTCTTGGGTGCTTGTGTGGTGTGTGTGTGTGTATTTAACTGTAGCTGGCACGGTCAGCGGTCATCCCGCAGGAATGTGCAGCGAGAGCGCATTTCATTCACGGCTTCTAAAGATAATGAAGGGGCAGAGCAGCAGAGCGAGACACAATGAGGGGTGGGAGAGCAGAAAGGGAAGCCGGTTGAGAAACAGACAACCACAATATTCGTCTTAGTAGGCAGCCATATTAAGTATGAATGAGGCTGAGAAAGAGCGAGTTGAGGGAGGCACCAGGGACGCTGAGAGGAAAAGTAGATAAAGATGAGTGTTAAAAGATAAAGAGAGCAAGTGAATAAAGGAGCGTGCAGGGGAAGAGGCAGAATAAGTGGGAGAACGTGTCAGCAGCAACCTCCGAGCAGCAGTGGTGCTGCTCGGAGGTTGCTGCTGCTTAGTTAATCGAGTAGCAGGTTCAGTCGAGCACACATATCCATAATTAATCAGCTTTATAAATAGTTCTCCACGCACATGCTCACATACGCGCGCGCACACACACACACGGCACCCTGACGAGTGGATTACTGACATAGACGTGTGAAAATACACAATAAGCAGTCGGAGAAAGCAACATTTGCTCGAGTACTGCGCTTAACTCTTTCCTGTTTAGCTATTTCTTGGAGACACGCTCTCAAACGTGGTGATGTGATGCTTTATTTGAGTTTATTTTTTAATAATTTTGAGCCACCGAGTCTGAAAGCGCCACTTATCGTGACGATCACTTCTTATCATTTTTAGAATTTTTTTAGATAACAACACCAAAATAACCAGGAGATGAATTCATAATAGGAGCAATCATCATTTGCACTCCGGTATTAAAGAATTAGCCTCACCTCATCCAACTACACAACAATAAAATGATACTTAGCCCTAACAGAGGGTACTTACATTACTCTGGTTGTACACAAATACTAAAAGTAGAAAGATTTCCCATACTTCGAATGGAGTATTTTTAGGGTGTGGTGGTACTACTTTTAGCTGAGTATAAGTTTTGAGTGCTTGCTCCACAACTGACAATAAGACACACATACGTGCATGCAAACACAGTGAATTAAGTAGAGGAAAGTGAGGAGGTGCATTATTCAGCAGTACGTAGTTTCCAGATGGCTGCCATGGGATCTGAATAGAGCTCGGGCCTGTTTTACACTGTCTGGACCACTGAGTGTGACTGACAGCCGCGCTACGCTCTGCCTGCTTAGCACCGAGTGGGTGGGTGCTCCTGTGCACATGTATGTTTTGTCAGGTGTGTGTGTGTGTGTGTGTATGCGTGCATGTGTTTCTGAATTGCTCCTATGCACATGAACACGCTTCCCAGGAGCTCCTCATTATAACAGGAGATGGAGTAAAGACCGGAGGTGCAAGAATAAATAACTTTGAGAGTTTACGTTGACGTGTGCGGAGAGTTGTTGTAACCTCTCAAAGTTAGTTTTATACCTCGGCCCTGTGGAAGATGTCAAGCAGGGTTTGCTTTTGAGCAGATGTGTAGCTTTGCAGTGTGTGTGTGTGTGTGTGTGTGTGTGTGTATTGAGATGTGTAGGCTTGTGTGTGTGCGTGTTCCTCACTGTTGGTCTTGGGCAGGTTCTTGTGAAACTCCTCCCTGTCGTCCTCGTGAAGAATGTTGTACACGCTGGTGTTGATGAGCTCCTCCTGTTTGTACTGCAGGTACTGCGTCACGTTGTCCGACACGAACACGATGCTGCCCTCCCGGTTTACCACGAACAGGAAGCCATCCAGAGCCTGGAGCAGAGCGGCCGGAAGTTACCAACGGCCAGGTGGCCAATCGTAAGCATTGATAAAAAGCACGTGATTGACAGGGGAGGAGAGCTGGGCTCACCTGCAGCAGAAGTGGACCCAGGTGGTCCTTGTCGATGACCCCCTGACCAGTTGAGGACACGTCTGACTTTTGAACGTCGTCATCGTTGGATGAAGCTTTACCTGGAGGAGAGGAAATGAATCACAACAAGAAATAAATAAATCGATGACATCACACACAGTCAGTTCAAACCCAGCTGTTTTCAAAGAAGAAAAAAAAAAGAGCAAAGGAGAAACAAGGTGAGAGCTATGTTACCTGAGAAGAAGCAGCCAGTCCATCACTACCCAATCTGCATCAGCAGGGGGCAGCGTTTCTCAAGTTTCACTTTTTTTTTTTTTTTAAATTTAAAAATACAGGTGAGGAGGGAGACGGATAGAGGCAGGTTTCTCTGAGGAGCCCGTCAGGAGGAGAGGAGGGCTGGGTGCATGTGGAGCAGGTAGCTGCCGTCCTCATGCTTTATATTCAGTGTCAGACTGTGAGGGACTGGCTGGTAGGCTGGGGCTGAGAGAGAGAGCGAGCGGGAGAGAGCTAGAGAGGATCTGGAAGCTGTAATGGTGCAGGGGTAGGAGCTAAGACACCTGAATTAATGGAGCTGCTGAGGCTGAGAGCGGGAAACACAGACGGAGAGAAAGATGGAGATGGGGAGGTCCGGGGCTGAGACAGAGAGATGTGGATGGGAAAAATGGATTGTGTTGGCTCGTTGTATTAATGCAGAGCTCGGTCTGAGAAAGAGGCGGGGGCTGCTTGGCTACAGGAATCATTCTATCTGATTAGCTCCCAAGGGGCACTGATACCCACACAAAGAAAAAAAAAAAAGCCATTGCTGCCTGCAGCCGGGCGCTGCGAAGTTAGGAAGAGAAGGACGAAAAGAAATGAGGGAAAGGAAGAGGAGAGAGAATGAAACAGAAAGAGAGAGGCTGCGCTCTATCAGTTCATTCAATATCTTAAGATGCTGGGAGCAAACCTGAAGATGCTGCAACTCATTGTGCTGCAATACAGATGAGACATGAGGAGGGAAGAAAAAAAAAGCAGGAGAGCAGAAGTGAAGCAAAAGCAGAGAATCTTACATCCAAGTGAGATGAGAAAACGGGAATGATTGATGGAGAAAAGAGCAAAATGAAGACTGGCAGTAAGACCAACTGAAAGTGAGAAGAGGAGAAGAGGAACAGGTAGAAAGCGAGAGACGAGTCTAAACACCCGTGTCATTTCTGTCTTCACTTCCTGTAACTATGGCAACCTGTCAGCAGCCAGTCAGGGCCAGCTGTAGCCTCTTCCCCTTCCTGTCGAGGTGGCAGACACTGACTGAGCCGAGCAGAAACAAGAAGGAACAAAATTTCACCACCGGCTCTTCCCCCTGATCTCCCTGAAGTTCACCTTGGAAGGAAAAATTGATCCTGACACACGTCTGATTCCAGGAGTTTAAATCTGTCAGTCTGTGCACTGATGGTGCCTCTGCAAGGCAAACGCTTCAGCCTGCAGCTTTCTAGATGGTTTGCTGCAGAAATGACCGCCGCATCACGGAGATGAAACTATGACAACTATGACAAGAGCAGATGTAACTGAACTAATAATTTGGCAGTTCAGCAGAACGGATGGGCATGTGATTACCTGCAAACGTCCAATTAAACAGCCCCTGGCAAGGCCAGCACACAGCTGTGCATGGCAATATTACACACACACAGACACACACACACACTCGGAAATGACAGGTTCACAAAGCATTGCCAGTGTTTCCTCCCAAACATAAACAGTCGGGGCTGTGAAATTTGTGGGAGATGAATGACTGATCTGTCCTTGCACCTGGGCTCAGAAGAGGCACGCGTGTGCATGTGCGTGCGTACATGCTAACCCTGCAGCTGTCCATACCGCCGCTATAGCACCATAACACCTTTCCCAGTGTTTCCTACAGACACTTCCTCGCAGTCTACCTAACTTTCAGGGCACCTGTCCGTTTACTGCCCCTCAGTAGCCTTCAGATCACCGTGCCCACTCACCCTGCTCTTTGATCTGGCGGATCTGGCGCACCGTCTCTTTGAGGATGGCACATTTGTCTGGTTTGACATTGAAGCTGTCGATGTCGCTTAGGTTGGCGGAGATCAGCTCCGCCAGTTCCTCTATGTATTTGCTCTCCTGCTCCCGCCGCTTCCTCTCACACCTGCAGGGGGGCAATAAACAAAGATTAAAGCTAAACTACAGCGATGCACTTTTCTCAAAGTGTGATCAAAGTGCTGTTTCTATGTCAGAAAACAATGCAGAGTGGCTGCGAGGTAGATGGCAAGCAGTTTATTTGTGAGACCGATGTCTTCTTTGTGCCGCAAAAAATGACTAGTTGAAATGTCAGCAGTGGTTGTATTGAAGGTTGAGAACAATGGCTATCTTACGAGTTAGTCATTTGCTGATACGGCTAACTGGACATTACTTTCTTTTTTTTTTAAAAAGCTTGCAGTACGGTCACCTTTCCCGGCAAGACTTAGAAGAGTAGATCAATACCACTTCTAGTATTTTTGGATCATATTTGCCTTTATTTTTCAGCTGCAGTGGAGACAGAGACAGAAAATGTGGAGAAAGATCATCAAACGTAGGGTGAAAGGCCAGTGGAAATAAGCATCAATAACACAAAATTGAGTCTACACACATTAACGTGGCAATGGTCAATTTAATGTGTTTGTCCTGATGAAGACCTAACTGGAATAAAAACACATGACTAAAACAAAGTTAGTACACAGGCACTTTTTATTTCTTGCGTTCCAACCAGGTGAAAATGGCTTTACCTTCTAATTTTCAGAGCGTAAAGTACAAAGAGGAAATAAAAGAATTTTTCCAATCAAAACTACTAAAATTTTTTTTGCAGGGTTTCACTGTTACTCATCACGGCAGACATCGACATAATAGCTGTACAGCCAGAGCTCAAGAAGACATTGACCCAGTAGCCCACTTTCCTGCATTTCCCCTCTTGTTTGCTGATCCCACACACTCACCCCATACCAGGCGTGTCACAAGTGGAAAGCTTGCGTTTCCGGTTTTCCGAGCTCAGAGGCTCCATGGAGTTTTCCCCCAGCCCGCTCATCGTGAACACATATCAGCACCTGATAGAAAAAGAGCATAAAAACACACACACACACACAGAGGTGTAAATAAAACTTTAATGCATTGAGTGAAGTGATTACACAGTCCCCTCTTAGCCTTTTAGCTCTCATTATAAAGGTAATTGTGAAGGCAGGAAGGCATGGCAAGCATCCTTTTGAACTCAGCAAAAATAATAAAGGCAGGTTGTAAATGAATAAAGTGCAAAACAGTACACAAGCAGGCTAAAATATGCTTATATCATGCAAATCGTATTCTCCTTGCAGAGACTGACAAACATAAACATGTCTCGTCGGCCGCCTCCTCCTCCTCCTCTTCTTATTTGGAGAATATGAGCGTAAGCATCTGAGGCTGTGTGTGTGTGTGCGTGTGTGTGCGTATGTGTGCGTGTGTGTGTGTGTGTGTGTGTGTGGCTGTGCATGTATGAGTTCATCAGCTCGCATGGAGTATCCACACGGGCATGCACACACATACACACAAAGACACAGGATTAGCAGTGTCTCTGATGATAAGCCACGCAACACAACTAACCCCGTTAGACAGCCGTCTGTCTCCCATAATGCATCACATTTCGTCTCCAGGAAGTGAGCTGATAAAGGTTGCGGGGATGAGAGGCAGATGGGCCGAAGAGGAGGAGGAGGAGGAGGAGGAGGAAGAGAAGGGAATAGAGGGAAGGAAAGGAAGAAATGAGGAAGGGAGGGAGAAGCCGGTGCAGTGATGTGAGCTCTGATTGGTCATTTTCTTTGCCACAGTGACAGCAGCTGACACTGGGGAAAGGTAGGAGGGAGGGAGGGGAAAGGAGGATAGAGGGAGGGAAGAGAGGAAAGTAAATGAAGGGGAGAGAGAGCACAAATATAGTGGGAGACAGAGGAATTGCAGAGGAAGGAAAAAAAAACAAGGATGAGGGGGGGAGAAATCAGAGCAAAAAGAGGTGGCGGCAGTAGGAGGGAGCGAGCTGAGAGAAAGAGAGATAAAGGCATGTCAAAGAAAGACAGGAGGGAAGGGGAACAGGTGAAAGGAGGAGGATTCAGTAACATTCAGACAGTCTGGAGTGTGTTTTGAATGCATGTGTGGCACACAGAGTGGGCTGAAAACCGCCTGTACCCCTCTTAACCTTCACAGCCAGAGCAGCTTTTTCATTCCATTGATTACATGGTTATCCTCTGACCAGAGCACTGCCTCTCCTGCATAGAAAATCAGGCCAGCGGCAGGGGAGAGACGCCGGCCTGTTATTTAATCATCATGCGCCATGATCTCTGGTGGGATCGGAGCAAAAGCATCTGATTGTGTTGCCTTTTTATTTTTCGGTTTCAGGACAGAGAAGGTCCCAGTCTTCAGTCGTGTGAACTTGGCTTGCGAGAACGAGAACACACCTTCCTACTGAGACAGAATCAATATGAGGACTGCTTTCACGCATGTCTGCAAGACCAGGTGAACCACAAGTGTATTCTCTTGCAAGACAACAACTGGGAATACTCTCCTAAAAGCATGAGATGCTCTGAAATCTCACAGATACTCTTGCTCAATCCTTCCCTCTTTCAAATTTCTCGTTTAATCTCTCCCTCGAGTCCCTCCTGTCTAACTGACTGACTGTCTGCCTTAGTGCCTTTGTCTGCTTGCCTACCTCTTCTTGCCTATCCTACGATCTGCCTCCCTGCGTGCCCGTCTACCTGCCTCCCCGTCTGCTGCTCTTCGTTAGACAAAACCCCCGCTTGCTGTTGTCTGATGAAACCTACCACGAGGGAGATGAGGAGCAGAAGAAGCTAAAAGCAGCGAGAGGGGGAAGTACAAAGTAAGGAGGTTTCAGAACTCAAAGAGCCAAGACAAAGTGTTCGGGTGAAACTCCTTCTTTGCTCCTACACCAACCAAACCCGCCCGTCCGCCTGCCTGACTGCCAGCCTATTGATGGAGTTCTCAAAGGGGGAGTTGCTCTAATTGCAGAGTGAATGAGGCAGCCCCAGAGAATAGTTGATTAGGAGCCTGCTGAATGCCCCAGGGAAATGGGTCACCTCCAGCCTGGCGCGGGCCGCCCGCTTTTCCAGTGCGGGGAGAAAGTCAATTACACGCCACAGGCAGTGTGGGGCCTGGTGGCAGAGAGGCAGCGGGGCTGCGGTGGGTACAATACAGCAGCAGGGGGCAGTGGGAATGAGCCACGTAAAGAAGGAAATGGAGGGTGATGGCGTTATTGAGGGCAGCAAGAGGGAATGGAGAGATGGGCATGAAGACGGCAATTTGAAGGAGACGTAGGGATACTGGAGATGTGAAAGGGAGTGTGCAGAGCAAAAAACATACTGCAAACTAGCTTCCCTGCACCTGGGTTAATGTGCAGTTTGAATGAGAGTATTAGAGAAACTGGAACAAAAACTGTGGAAATTAAGAGGATATTGTTTTGGGAAATGAAAGAGAAATTTTGGCAGGAAAAACCCCAAAACACACAGTCGCAAAGCACATTTGTTAGTAAAACTTATAAATGTTCAAAAAACTAACAATAGTCAAATCATCCATACTAGGATCTTATAATCTTATCTTAAGAAGACACGATTGAGTCGGTCGAGTTGTGGCAGAAAACAGCACTGGTCATTTACACTCACAGCGAGTGTACAATAACCACATTTCACAAATCAACTGCTTCATGCATGCAGGCAATTATTTAAAGCCCGATTCACAGTCACAGAAATGCATTTAAATGCAATCTCCCCCAAAAAACTAAAAGAAACCAAAAGAAATTGGTTAAAAAGTTGGTTTGAAAAGGAAAGGAAACCGCAACAGAGGTTACGACTAGGATAAAGAAGTTAGGAAAAAAGTAGAGACAGAATCACAACAGTTGGTTTTACTCCAATGTTATAAGTTCCAACTCCTCGGCAGTAGGTGCTAACACTGTCTTTTGACACTGCCTCCAGGTGACAGTGCACAGGTACAACATGTAGACAGGGGCATGCAAAGCTCAGCGTACGGACTACCCAACACAAAATCATGCTGGGATCTTTGTTCCTAATCCAGGTGTGACTTGTGTCCTACGATACTACAATGCGCTCATGTTAGAGGTGTTAAGAGACTGGCATACTCCTTTAGAAATTTTTGTAGGATGGTCGAACAGCTTCAGAAAGCCCCCACCAATTTCCAGTATCATCAATGAGAATTTATGTAACAGAAGATCTGACACTTTACACCCACTTCGTCCAGCCACTGTCCAACTGTGCAAAAAAAAAGCAGTCAACATCTTTCTTCTGCCTCAAGCCCCATTTTTTCCATTTCTTATTTTCACTTGTGAATCTCACTCTATAAATCGACTATATCCAAAACAAAGGCATACGTGTGGTAGCCGTTGCTCTCTGATGTGACTGGACAGCATACTGTACATTTCTTTTCTAACCATACATCCGCTGTTTAGCCCCCTAAAGCCTGAATCATGAGCAAATTCATAAAGAATTCTAATTTTTCGAAAGTGGAGTGTTTATTGAGCTTTTTGGTGTGTCTAAAAAAGAAATTAAGTATCAGTTTGTATGTATAAGTTTTAATTTGTCCGGGATTGTTGTGTAATTTGCACCGGTGATCTAGAGGTCTCAAAAAGTCAAACATTCTACGCTTGGAGTTACAGGGTTAGAGAAACAGTAACACAAATGTATTCTTATATACCTCAAATGATGAGGTTAAAGGACACTGGGAAGTAAAATAAGAGCAGAAATCCAAGTTAGACTTCATAAGAAATTTGTATGTTCTCACTATGCCTGCAGAGAGGTTATGAAACAGCACTGGCTTTAGTTCCCATCTGACTGGTCATGGGAAAGTCTCCTCGTTTGATGACAGGTGAAGGTTAGAGGACTCATGCAGGCAAGCAGCTCTGAACTTTGATATTAAGTTTGACCTGATACTCAACCCTGATCTTGAACTGAGTGATTCCAAGAGGCCATCACCTTCATGCTGACAGCTGACCCATATATTATTTGGGTCAATGGGCGAATGAGGCAGGAGGATCGTTCAGGTCAGCTGTGGTGTCACTTAGGGTGAAGCTAAACTTCTGAGGTCTGCTAAAGGACAGTAGCATGCCAATGACCCTGGATCCCGGAGCCCAGTGGGAGCACGACTCACCAGGAACCACAAAGTTTATGGCTTTATGGCAAAACCAGAGGAAATGGCTCACCTCATAAAACAGAAAGCATACAGTCCTGTTGACTAGTGAGGGATCTAATTCACACACAATGTTGCTTTCAAAATATCCCCCTTAACTTTGGAAAAGACCTAAAGAACAGATTTTTTAGTCTTGGCAGGAAGAAAGAAATACATTATTCATTATGGAGAAAATACAGACACCGCACTGACTGATGGGTAAGCTACAATCAAAGCAGTATTGCTAGGCAACTGTCAAAATCCCACGATGAACACGTTCCTACTCATTCTCATGAGTTCTGAACACAAATTGACATTAATGAGAGTTTACTAGATTTTTTTTTAACGCAAGCCCTGCAGAAAAGAGAAAAAAAGATGGATGATGGACAAGAAACTCCACGGAGAAATGGAGTCGTTCTATTACGGTGATGGACCAAATACTAGGTGGAACAAATTTACTTCTGCAGTTTGTGGGCTTTATACATCCTTTAGAGGCACCTTTTGGGGTTCTTTGTTGTTGCTACTATTTTTATCTCTTGCACATATGATGCCAATGTCATAATCTTAGTTAGGATGGTAGGCAGAGACTGGATCAGAAGACAAACAAAAACCACATACTGCTTTTGTCTCCTGGCTATAAAAGCAGACAGTAGAGGATTTACTAATGAACTGACACAAGATGTTCATGGCGCCCAGAGGGAGAATCAAGTCAGAGCATAAGGACAGGGCATTAATCTATTTCATGTGTCCTCACACTTTGTGGTTAAGAGGAGGGGTGGTGCCTGGAAGGAAGCTGCCTGATGTGATGGTGCTTTCTCACAAGCAACCTCTATCAGGTAAGGTATAAGCAAGTTCAGGGCTACGGTGAAGCACGATGTGATTTCCCCGTGCTTTGTGTTGCTCCTAGTAAATCATGACAACGTTGGTCCACATTGCAACTGACCAATCCTGTTGTCTCTGCATTCAGTTAGCATTAGCCAAGAAGTTAGCAAACAGTATTAAAAACTATCACAAGGAAACCAACACAAGCAACCTAAATTTGGCAAACAGCAAATATTACCATTCCAATTTGTTCCAGAAGCTGGCCATGATACGAATCTCTCATACGTACATCATGTTTTGATTTGAGCTACGGAGATGATACTTTTAGTATTGTATTGTATTGTACTTGTAGTATTGGCTATATGAATAATAAAAACCAAACATGTTTTAAACTTTTGTCTAAACATTTTCTTTAATCCAATGACAAAAAGCTCTGAGGTAAACAAATAAGACTGCAAAAGTAATGTAACTCGACTTTAGATATGAACATTTCAAACTGCTATAACATTTACTTTGAAGACACACGTCTGAAAAGCACAGATTCTAGACAATTATTGAGCACAATCATGGTTTCCACAGATGAATCACCTTAATTTTTAAGACCCAATGGCAGCTGCGGCTCAGGGCTCAGGTTGTCTAATAATTGGACTGTCGTGCTTCCATCCCTGACTACCCTGATCTGCATGTGGAAATACTGAGCCTCTAATTGCCCTCCACGCAAGATACCAAGATACAGTTGTGGTCAGAAGTTAACATAGGCTTTTTCAACGTCTGGAAGAAGACCCAATTTTGTCATCCTCAGATAAAAAGGGAACTGATTAAGATGTTCAGGAAGAACCCAAGAACCACCCAGCATGAAGGGAGTTTTACGCTGCCATGGACTGAGAGGGTGCCGACCAAGAAAAAACTCCCTGCTCCAAAATCGACACCTACATGGGCAAGCCAAATGCCTTCTGGAGAGAAATCTTCACATGAGACAAAGATTGAGTTACTTGTCACAATCACAAGAAGTTTGGTGGACTAAAAGTGAGGCTTTGCATGGTGGTGGTAGCATCACTGGTGTACTGCACAAAGTGAATGAAATGATGAAGAAGGAGGACTACCTCAAAATTCTTCAATCTTTCCTCAAATCAAAAGCTTCAGTTGAAAGTGGGATATAATTGAGTGTTCAAAGGGGACAATGATCCCAAACACACATCAAAACTGGTTTTGGAATAGATAAAGCAAGCTAACATTAAACTTTTAGAATAGCCTTCCCGAAGTCCTGAACTTAAACCTGCAGAAAATTTGTGGACTACTCTTAAAAGCTGGATCTCCGCAAGGAACAACCAATTTAAAGGAACTCTACTAATTCTGCCAAGAAAGGCGATTCAGCCACAATCATGGCAGAAGCTTGTTGATGGTGACCAACTTGCTCCGGGACATTTAACCAACTATCAGTGGTGGTGTATGCACATATTTGAATCTGCATGTGTACTTTTGACCCTGTGTTTATTAGAGAAAATCCAAAATAAATTCAAACTTGCGCACACAATTCTTGTTTTTTTTTATTAATCAAGGATTCATGCTGTACTGTGATTCCACCCTGGAAAAAGAACAGTTCAAAGAAATAATTAAAAGCCTAAAATCACAGTGACAGTCACGCCCATGATGATGACTGTATGCAAACTTCTGACCACAACTGTAGATGCACAGAATGAAGTGTTGTATGTATATGTGTGAATGTGGTGTAGTGTTCAAGTGCTTAAAGTGGTCAGTAAGACTAAACAGTATCTCATCCATCCATCCCTCAATAACTACACTAACCAAACACTGCTCCCGCTCAGTCACATTTTTGGACTGCGTGAGTGTGTGTGTTCTTGCACTTTGGTGGAAACAATAAAATTATTTCCAATAAGATGAGCATCACTTCAATATTACTGATGAGTAACACTCGCTGACGCCAGATTAAAATGGATGAACAGCAGAGAAAAACTGAATTAGGTTTGGGAAAATAGCAAACAAAGTGGAGAGTCGACAGACCTCCCACAACACAATGAGTCACAGCAGTGGGGGGAAAAAAGGTGCAACAAACAAGAATGAGTCGGAAAGAGTTAGTGGGGGTAGGCGGCAAGCGAATGGGAAAAGATTAGCAACAGCAAATACAACCTCAATCTATCACCAATCTGTGTTGTACATCATCTGTAGACAGGCGGGATTATTCCCATCTAAACATCATAATAAATATCTTGGGTTTCCCCTGTGTGGATTCAGTCAACGTGCAGGCTCCATTAGAAACTTTTATTGTTTGCTGTGCACAAAAAGCCTCATGGTTAATCTTTCAGTTTATCTAGAAACTAATTCATTTGTCATCTCTCAAATGAGATAACAGATCTGTGGCGCTGCCTGCTATCAAGCTTTCCTTGAGTTTGTTTGAACATCTCTCTTTCCATTTTTTCCTGATTGGAGGCGATAAGACCGTGGCGACAGGGCGGTCTAGCCAGAGTGCTTGTTGCTGGCGACAAAAGGGTGGAGCAGACAGGAAGGGACAGAGAAAAGGGAGAGAGAAGGTGACAGAGTTAGAGGAGCAGGCATGCTCAGCCTGGGTGATGCAAATAGCCCTGCTGTCACCTCCCCCGCCTGCCAGTCTTTCATAATCTCTGTTGACAAAACAGAGGCACACGGCCCATGTCTGGCCGTGTAAACTCACACCAGCAGCACGACAAGCTGCTTCAACTACTCGCACAAGTTGCAAAGACTGTCTTCTGGTTTATCCTAATAATAAAAAAGACCTGGTCCTTAAATGACACAGTGTAAGTTATTTAACAAAAACTAAGACAAAATACTGAAGCATTGTGTGAAAAACTACATACACCTTTAAACCTGGATTATACTTGGTTGTGGACATGGACAACCGAGTAGTCATGCCTGTTATACTTCCTTAAAGTTTGCTTGAAGTCTGCTCTCACGTGCATGCATAGTTGGTGCATTATAATGTAATTTCTCTACAAACAAGTCCTTGTGATCACAAGAAACAGAGCGGTGTGCAGACTTTTGCGTGGACCCTCACACTGACTAGGCAACGGCAAAATTTACATCACAGAGAGCCAAGCGGACTCCCGGATGTGTAAAGTATAAAACCTGCTTTCCTGGTTCCACAGGAATTAAGAGGGTAAGTCACAGAAAGGTTATCCACAAGCGGAAAGACAGCTGTCAATCATTTCTTGAGTGGAGATACCCAAAATTTACAGATCTGTGTGTCTGATCAGGGGCAAGCAGATTCAGAGATACTATGATGATATCAAAGTAGGATATCAAAGGATTGATAAAGATAAATCAAAAAAGTCCAGCACCTCTGCTTAAGAAATTAGCAAATCATTCAATTAATCCTTGAAGTTCTACTGTGTGTGTTATAAACAATTGTACCCACGTGCCTCAACCATGTAATAGTTGAATCTGTTTAATTGTAAAAAAAATGCACATGAAAATGAACCAAAATGGAGCCTCAGTCTAAAAGTACACTGCTGAATGTGTAAATGGGTTTAGATAATACCTTTGTAATTAAAGATCAAGTTTTTTATTTTTATTTTTCTATTGATTCAATGAGTTTTCTGCTCATCCAAAACCCTGAAGTGCCTCAACAACCCATCACCTGACATTTATGCAGAGAAATCAACAAAGCCTTCACCTTAACTCACTGTGGAAGATTCCTGGAAGTATCCTTGCCTCACCTCATTCTTATCCCTCCTATTTTCTTCTGCTTTAGACTGAGTGTCTCCCCTCCTATGGCCTGGACTCTCCTTCCTCCCCTTTCTTACCAACCTCACTCCTCACACAATCACTGCTGCTATAAGTGCAACAGCAGCGAGTTTGCAAAAAAACATGCGTGTGAGAATTCACGTGAACGAAAGAGAGACTGTGGTTTGGTTAAGTGTGGGTACACTTATGTGTTCGCGAGTGTGTGTGTTGTCGTCACCTGCAGACAGGGGTAAAAGATTAATGCTCTCTTTCAGCCTCCGTGGCAGGTAGAGCACAAAGAATAATTTGATTTCTCCTCCTGTCTCCCTGCTGTCTTCCCACTCTTCATTTTCTCATCTCCCTGAAAATCGTTCGCAGCCCTCTTTGTTTCCCTTGTTGCTACCACCACTACCGGTCTTTTTTCGTAAACTATTCCACCTTCCAAAATTCAACCACACACACACACACACGCACTAAAAAAAACAACAAAACCCCCCCCCCACCTCCATAAAATATTTGCCTCAAAAACAGACACACACACTTTTCTCTGCATTTCAGCGTTCAGGTCAGGAGGATGTTGCAAGAGTGTGGCAACAACAAGAAACTGTCTCTGACAAACCGTTCAACCTGAACTCAGGAGGCCGTTACCATGCCAACCGTGCGGGATGTTAGCTCACCTTTCGACGGCGCCAAGATGATGGACGATCAGGTCCCCCCTCCCCTCGCTTTGGGGGCGCGGTCCTATGTGGGCTGATCAATGGAGTCTGGAGAGAAAAGAAAAAACAAACACACACACACACGCAAAAAAGTTTAACAATCATGCTCAACAGTGCATGTTCATTAGGGCAATATTAATGAATAACAAGCAGCATTATTAATCAGCAGCCTGAAGACACATGCACAGGAAGCACCATTAACGTCTTAATGAGGAGAAGAAACTGCGAGGGAGCCCAGCCTCGCTATGTGCTTTTGTCTTCATTACGGCTGCACACGTACAGAGCAAACACATCATGGCTCCTGTGCATTTGCATTAACATGCAGACCTCTCCCACAACCTGACCAAATACACACACACACACACACACACACACACACACACACACACACACACACACACACACACACACAAAAAGGGATGTTGAGACACAAGTTTTACAGGAAGCCAAAGAGCTGAAACCTGAAAGTGAAGACAGCATGTGATCCACAATTCAGCCACCCAAGTTTTTTTTTAAAAAGAAGACAAAGTGAAGTGCTTCCACATCTTTCCCTCTGAATGAATACTTCAAAAACACAACTGGATATAAACACCAAGCCTTTATTGGCAAATATCCACTGTGGCGTAGGGACTTGGAGTAAGAGCACAAAAACAGACTATTAGGCTAAAATCACTGCGCTAATCCCAAAAGCACATAATAGGCTAATTTGTGTCCATTTAGATCCTGATAAGAAACACTGTGTGTGTGTCTGTGTGTGTTCTTTGGCCATGAGTTGTTGTAGAAGCTCAAGTGTTCAGCGTCTGAACAATCCAAGAAGAGTATCCCGTAGGGGTAAACAGTGCGTAACCATGGGGAACGCTGGGCGTTTCCATGACACCCTGTCATCGGTGAAGCACACCACAAGGCTGGCTCATGTTCTTCTGTCCCTGTACCTCAGCACATGTGTGGGTCTGTGTGTGTGAGAGACAGAAAGTAGGTTTACTTTCATTTTTATTAAATGAATGATGAGAGCGTCACGTCGGAGTCTCTGAGTTCAGTTTGAGTGCGTCTGTGTGATTCTATTGTTAATCTCACGTCTACCAGGCTTTAACTGTTATTTTACCGTTTTTGCCTGCTGTTCTTCTTCCTATAAAACAAATGCAAAAAATGTAACGTATGGTTTATTGCAAGTGTTTCAGTCTTAATATATTGTTAAGTATTTCTACTGTAAATTTCATCAACATTTTATTTTAAAATATAATTACTTTAGATTTATTATCTATAGAGCACTGAACAGCAGCAAAATGAGCTCCCGAATTAATTTTTCTAGTCATCCTTCTATTATAGAAAGTTTTTTTATTGCCATCAAAAGCTGATAAATGCCTTAAAGCAGAGATCGGTGGAATGCACTAACAACAGGCTTTGGAATCGAGAAAAAAAGGTTTTCATGAGCTGTTGTGCTGAAAAACTGAGTCTTTCAGGAGACAAATGTAGATTTAAAAACAGCATATTAGGCAACAGCAAGAAGATTTGCAAAAACCATATGAAATATTTCTTCATGTTACGCAATATTAAGTCAAAGAATCCATCCATCATTTTCTGAACCAGCTAGCCTATCCTAGCTGACACATGCTGGGAACACTATCGACGGGTGGCATGGCAAAAACAGAGAGGCAGGAAACCATTCACCCTTAAATTCACACCTACAGCCAATTTTTAAATGACTAAATAATCTAACATGACATGTTACATGACGTGTAATATGTTTCTGTGGGAGAAAGCCTGTTAGCTATATTTAACTTTCTCAGTTAAATATGGATAACGAAGAAAGTTACGATCAGTGACCTTCATCTATGGTCATCTACAGGTCAACCATCAACATCTACGAAGGTTGGCTCCACTCTGCATACCAAAGTATCCTCGGGTAAGATATGGAACCCTGAGTTGGCCCCAGTGCATTCATCAGATCGTCAGTGTGTGCGTGTTAGATCGCTAACACGCACACACTTTGCATTTTGTTTGCACTTCAGCGTTCTGATGTATATTCCTGCGCTAACTAATTTGTCTTTTTCTTATGTCTGATGGACTGTGTCTCTAAAGCAGGATTTACGGTCCAGCACAGGTAGCGGGTTAGTTGTCCGGGGACGGCCCGTCTGCCTGCAGAGAGTTCTGTTGTCAGATGGAGGCAGTGTAGAAAATATGTGGTGCAAGCAGTCTGTGGACCACTCTTTCTTGCGCTGTGATTGGTCTGTCTGCCAGCCACGCAGAAGAGCGAAGCCATACAGAGTGTTACAAACAATGAAAAGCATCCTCTGCAGTCGGTGCTTGAACTTTATATACTATATTTATTGATCTTTATTTATTGAGTGTTTTTGTCACCTCTCCTTCTCTATTCCAGCCCACTTGTCAACCAATCAACATTAGACAGATGCTTACATCATCTGTTTCTACCGGTGCACAGTCAGGATCTAGGAGAACTGTACGGGACCGTGTCTGGGGTGGGTGAAAATACCTCTCCAGCCCCCGTCCAACTGGAAATGCTCCCGGGCACATTAAAGACCTTAAAGATGTTGTATTAGATAGTGCAACCCCCTCAGGATTATTGATGGACAGATGGTGGCCCCATGCTAGCCACACCTTGAGCAATTATTCAAAACACAACCATCAGAATACTTCTAAATTTAAGATTTTCACTTGAACACTGACTGTTTGCTCACCTTCTTTATGTTGCGTGCTAAATAAGACAGCTGGACTTGATTCAATATAATTTTGTGCAGATGAGTTACGACAGAATCAAAAATTAGGGGAAAAAAAGCACCTCAGAGTAATCAGCTTTTGTACTACTTGGTTATACTCACACAAAAACTGTGAATTGCGGAACAAAATGTAATTTTAAAGCAGTTTGTTACACTGTGTATGTTTACGTGTGTGTTATGTGCCTATATGCCATTCACCATCAGCGACCTGACCGCTGGCTGCACCCATGATTGGGAGCAGATGGAGGCTGTCGGTGTGTGCATGTGTGTTAGCAGGCAGGAGACAGGAGGAGGAGGAGGAGGAGGGGTGAGCGCTCTAGTTTAGGTGATGTATGGACTCTCACGCACCAACAAAGACCCTCCTTCAACCGATGTGTTTCCTATTAATTGAAAGGGGAGAAAAATAGAGCCGGAGAATGACTGCTTAAGCAGGGAGAATTTATAGCTCAGCTGCGACAAAGACTAACTGACTCAATTTTTTTTGTGCAAAAAGTTTAGGGGGGGAAGAGTCGTTCTTTGTGCTGTGCACGAGCAGGGACAAGAGAGTCTTCAGTGTGATCATTACTGTTCTTTGTGCTCACTTTGAAACAGCCGTGAAAACCAGAATGAATAAAATGGTAGTTAACTGCATGTAGCGCTGCTCATACTGGCGTAAAGCCTTGAATTTAAAAGCAGTGTGAATGAGCTTAAGATTCAGAGTCAATGAAGAAATGTTGAGCTTAGGCCTTTTTACAGTCTGCTCTCCTCTGAACACGTGTCTGTTTATCTCCTCGTGCTCTTCAATTACTCATCACCACAAAGCTAAACAAGGCTTCAGCCTTGTACTGTCTGAATGTTTGCTTGCTTTGTCTTTCATCAATGCAACCCGAGCGACACAATAAATATCGTATACAGCTGCATCTTCTTCTCGTTAAAGCGACTGCGCTTAAAGATGCAACGAAGATGCAGCCGCAGTTCACAGTTTAAAGGGGATGCTCGCACAAGAGCCGTTGACTTCATGAGCACGACATGCGCAGCGCATCGTGAGTTTTACAGAAGGAGCGGGAATTTACGGCAGAGATTTCGTCTCGGCGGCATTTCTGCATTTCAAAGCCGCAATCAGAGAAGCTGATTTAGCTCAGCGGTCAGGCTGTTGTGACTTTTGAGGTTTCTTCCTCTTTACTTGTTGCATGATACTCCAGAATCCACTGAATCATTGTTTATTGGGCCTCCTCTTTGTTCCTGAAAGTCACCTCGTTTGGCCTTGAGCGTAAAAACCAGGTGACTTACAGACCTCTTTAACAGCTGCTAAAAGTGCTGGTATTAAGAAGTGAAACAAAAGTAACACTTTCACTCAAATGTATGCAAATCCGAACAAAACCAAAAATAGTCAAATAAGAATTTACCTTCTCAAGTTTTCAGTTTCTCAGCTCAAACACGCGTCCATGGTGATCTACACTAACATCTTCATCTTAAATCGCAGTGGTCTGCAAGCTGAACCACGACATGCTACACCTCCAACTTAATCTAGTTTAGGATGAAGAAAATATAAAGAAACAGACACTTCCTCATCTGGCGTCTTAATTACGACTGTAAAGCTGCGTGCAACCAATGAGCAGTCAGGATAAGATAAAGATGGTAAAACCGGACACGTGCCTTCATCTGGTACCATCAGCTGAACCAGGAAGAAAACCAGGAACGAGGGCCATGCTGTCATGCAAGAAAGTGAAATAATCCCTCTTGCTAACAAAGTCCATTACAGTGTGGATTTATATGAGACTAATCAGTAAGCGGGTGATCTTTCTTAAGTAGACTCAACGTCTACAGACAAATAAGTACAAATAATATTTCAAAATAAGTTCACTGCAGTAAAAGCACTGGGAATCGGTGGTCTAAAATTGTAGAATGAGGTACTAAAAAGTCCAGTGGAAAAATATGAATCCAGGTACAAAGTGCATGAAGCTGCAAATGCATTAAGATAAAAGAAACACTGTGACAAAGACCCGATGTACCTTTGCTAGATATGGGACCGACTGGACCCTTTTACAAAAAGAACAAGTACATTTTTAAGCCAGAAAAAAAGCCCTGCGTTGTATAAATGGCACTGAACATTTTCCTGCCCTTTCCTCGCTCCAATGTCAAGAAGTGGCACAAAAATTCGGGTTCCAATGAATAAATAGAAACAAATAATGAATAAACAAATAAATACAACAAACACTGGATTAAATGAAATGTAAACCAACACCGACACAAGGCTGGTCAACAGCACCAGCAGCAGTCATCACAAACCCGGGATGTAACTGATACACTAAATGCCCTTCCTGATGCATCCCTCACCTTTTATCCATGGCTGGCATGTGTACAAACTCTAGCTGTCCAAATGAGATGGACAGTTATAGAAGTGAAATGACTCATTTGAATCATATTCAGTCCACTTGCTGTCATAAAGTCAAACTTGCATCGGGTTACTTATGAAATGTAGGATGAACTAAATAATTTGGCTCATAACATTTGTGAGCAGAAATGGCTTCAGCTGAGAAACACATCTACAGCACTCATATAGTTAATTTTTTGGGGTTTTGTTTAGGGCTGTGCGATATGACCAAAATCTCATAATCCGATATAAGAATTCTATCGTCCGATAACGATATAAATCACACAAATGTAACATTTTCTGTAAATTCTGTGAATCTCGGGCAGCTCGACTTGCGGGAAGTGTTTCCAGCTGCGCGTCATGTAGCTGGAGTCGAGTGTTTTAACCGATGGATGAAACGATACATTTTTAGACATAAGTTGTAACGGCCGCCGTTTTCTTTGTGAGTATTTATTACACGGCGTGCTGCGGGGAAAAGTCTGTTCTAACGTTTGAGTCTAAGGTTTATTTTTTAGCACCTGGCGGCTCTTTTTTACTTCTCAACCGTAAATAATCTGCTCTTTCACGTGATTCAATTTATTTAGAAAAGTCTCAACAGGATCTTGAGCTTTATTGTTAAAGGTTTATGTGGAACATAAACAAGCGGACACGCGATGGTGTTTCCGTTGTTGTTGCTAACCACAACGCATAAAAACAGGCGCTTGTCCGTCCGTAGTGTGGTTATATAAAATATAAGAGAAAGAGAGAACTTTAAGAAATTAATATAACCACTACAGTGACCATCAGAACGATGAAAAAATATTGCCGTAAACAGTTTATTTTGCGACACCACGAAACAAACGATAGCGTAAAATGAAACGATAGATGTTTTTATATCGTCATCTGATATATATCGTTATATTGAACGGCCCTAGTTTTGTTTCTGCCAAACAAAAAACTAAATCCAAAGTGAAACCAGCTATACAATCTTAATTAAATAGGACCTATTATGCTCATTTCCAGCTCCGTATTGTTTATTCTTGGACTCTACTACAGTCTAGATACTGGTTTTAAATGTGCTATAGAAACAAATCTAACATTGACATTTACATGTATGCTGACACCATCCACACATGATGGAAAATAAGAAATATTAAGTCCCTTTTAAGTTTTCCTGGAGTTATTTGACAGCTGAAAATCAGTTTTTTTAAACACGCTTTAAAAATGTTTTTTTCTTTTAAAAAAATCACGTCCAGACGGATCTTTGTCTTCAGGCGTCTGATGGAGGCACAGAAACTTCAGACTGATCCAGGAGTTGTTTCTGTGTGAGCTTTATTCCTTTCCCCCTCTCTCTTCCCTTCTCCTCACATTTTATAACAGGCTTTTTCTCTCCGTGTGTCTATCTTCTGTAATGGCTGTGAATAAGGGAAATTGTGTGCACTAGCCAGCATACACAACAGCACAGTGAAGACAGCATAAAAGTACATTGTGTGAAAGTGAGTGTGTGTACTCTGGGTGACTCTGCTTTAGTTTTGCTTCACTCAGTCCCCCTCCAACAAACCCGGCGCTCACACTGGAGCAAAATACGAGCCAAGCCACATCTTGGCACCTTACCTCCCCTTAAACAAATCAGACCACAGAGGCTAATAAAAAAAACTCTGAGTCCAAAGCTCGCCTCCACAGACAATGGGGTACAAAGAGGGGAGCCACTCTCAGCTACCCCACTCCGTCTTAAATGAACCCATACAAGACTCAGAGCTTCTATTCACCCCCAACAGCAATAGTTTCACCACTGTCTCCATCATCTACACCCTCTTTTTGTTGCTTTTAAATGGAGCTTTGATGTTATATTGTTCTCAACAGGCCTTGCTTAAAAAACACTAATTGCCACTAAACTAAGAAGCAATTTGCTTCTAAAGTGAGAGAGAACTTTCCATCTTTAGACCAATTACTGCTATCATAGCGCACAGCCTGCTACTTCAAACTTCACACTTCAGAGAGGGGATAGAGGGGGTGGAGGATGAAGAAAAGCAGAGGGAAGGCGTCTGGCTCGGGGCAGAAATAGGCCAAGCAGGTCTAAAAAATAAAACTCATCCAGCCATCCAGGGTGTGTCTGCTGTAGGCTGCCATCAAACATGCATTTACATATTCAAAAAAAGAAACAGGCGTTTGCATGAGTCATCCTTTCCAAGAAGGTAGAGGAAAACCACACAGCACACTGTATCGTGCTACAGTACAGTAGGAAGTGTGCAAGATTTCGTTAGTTCCAACATTAAACATGAATCTGCAGTTAAGCTGCTAAATGAACTGTTAAAGTGAAGCAAATATAAAAAGAATAAAAGAAAAGTTAGCGTATCAGGTTTTTGCACTTTAAAATGATTTTAAAAACATGAATCTTGTAATAAAAATTCTTTTAGAATTCACTTGATAGAAATGCTCAAGATCAAAAACTAAGGAGATCACTTCACACATGCACAGTCTCCTTTATTTGTGTTTAGTCTCATCTCTCCACATAAATTAATCATTTTCAGACAATGACTAAAAACAGTGACCACGTGAAGTTTGTCGTTTCCTCTTCTTCCATTTAGGGGTCGCCACAACGGGTCATCTGCCTCCATCTCAACCTATCCCTAGCATCCTCCTCTGTGACACCAACCCGCCGCATGTCCTCCTTCACTACACCAACGAACTTTCTCAGAGGTCAACCTGAGCTGTCCCTCTGATACGTTCATTCCTAAGCTTGTCCATGAGAATCTCAGCATCTTCACCTCCAGCTTGCACCAGTCCTTTTGTTAATGCCACTGCCTCCAAACCATACATCACAGCAAGTCTCACAGTTAACAACAAAAGCCCTACACTTTCACTATTACTGACTTTCATTTTTTTCTCTCCAGAGCACATCTCCACCTCTCCTCTTTCACTACAGATCAGTGTCATCTGCAAACATCACAGTCCACGGAGAACAAGCTTCACTTTTTCAAGCTTCACCATGGCGATCATGGTCTCAGCACTGTAACTGAAACAGGAGTGATAAAAAAGTGGCACGAGAAAAAGCACCACCCTGCTTTGCATCACAGCATTTAGTTTCATTTGTTCAGTAGCTTCTACTGCCAGGCAACTTTGCAGGGGTTTAACTGACACACACTCATGAGCAAAAATTAAGCAAAGAACAAGTATTCAGAATTGTGTTGAAACTTTTCAGGCCTCCTGTTGTAAATCAAACCTTTTTTATGTTTCTCCATTCATTACTCCAGACTTCTCCCGTAATTTTTCACCCGAGAGCACGTTGCTTGTTTTTCTTTGTTAAAACTACACGAACCTTTAATGAAAGTGTAGTCATTGGCTCCGAGTTCAAAACCTCACAGTGTTCGAGTTGACGCTGTGTTTGTGTGCACAGTAAATTAGCAAGTGACAGACGAGAGCCCAAGTTACTTCCAAGAACACGAGCTGCACAGTATCACCATAAATCATTGACGATATGTGTCATTAAAAAAAACTACTTTGCTGAACTGTAATTGTGCATTAATGTCAACAGGGATTGTTGTCAACACCTGAACCTTGCCACGAGCTGAACACATGTGGACAGAGGAGAGTGTGAGACTGGCTAAATAACTACATTAAAGTGCCGATGCATTCTTGCTCATCAGTAATGGCACAGAGCCACAAAGAGTCCTGATAAGATAAGGACAGTAAAATCTCACATGTCCTCATTTGGCACGTTAGGGCTGAGCCGTGAAGAAAACTTGCAGCCACACGGTGACGAACTCTGTGAATGAGCGTGTCGTAAAGACACCTCAGGGTCAAAACATGTTTGGAGCACCAAGTCTGACACGTGCCTACACAGTCAAACACAGTACAGGGTTAAATAAAACACCTCACTGGGAGCCATTAATTATGCAGGGACTATGCATTATCATAACATAGAGGTCTGTTACTGTGAGTTAATTAACAATGAACCAAGAGGCATGGCTGTCATATCAAAGAACGATGAATGACTGGAGCTTTGGTAAATACTTAAAACACTGTTGTCATCACAGAGCATAAATTACCTAGTTACAAGCCTCATGGGGTACAGAAAGAAAAATGCAGGGAAACTGCAGAGAAAACACTCACCTGCTTTCCTTTTGGTGATTGTAAAATGAATTTAAAATGAGGGGAAAAAAATAAGGGCTTTCAATATCGCTGTTAGTGTATGATCTAATTAGTGTGACAGGTCAGTCAATAAGTCACTCCTCTCCATATCTAAACACACCCTTAATTGTTCACCTGCTGCCAACTTCTCACAGCAGAATCCAACTGGAATTAAAAACTGCAGTTTCCACATGACCTAAAAATCATTTATTGTAAGGCAGCAATGTAGGTTTCAATAAAAACTGAAACATGTAACTCTAAAACAAAAGGTTGGCTCAGACTGAAATAATCGTAGATAGGTGTAGCAAATAAAATGCCTTCTCTGCTTCTATAAAGTAAGAAAAAGACCCTAACACACTGCTCAATAAATAAATACATTTGAAAACACATCATACCTCAATGGAAAAAAAAAATCATGCTGGACATCTATACTGATATGGACAGGGTAATGTGTAAATCAATAGTTTGTGTTCCCTCCACATGCTTGTATGCATGCCTGACAACATTGGGCATTGGGTTTCCAATGAGATGATGGATGTTGTCCTGGGGGATCTCAGATCTGAACCAGGGCATCACTGACCTCCTGGCCAGATTGAGGTGCAGCCTGGTGGATGGACCAAAACGTGATGTCCCAGGGGTGTTCTACTGGATGTAGGTATGGCGAGTCTGTCAGTGGTATCAATTTCTTCAACCCCTAGGAACTGCCTGCAAACTCTCGCCACATGAGGCCGCGCATTATTGCGCACCAGGAAGAACCCAGCACCCACTACTCCAAGGATTTCAAAGACTGCCCTGACTACCTCATGGCCTAGCCTGTAGAGGTCTGTGTATCCGTGGATACGCCTCCAGGACCCACCACCAAATCAGTCATGCTGAACAATGTTACAGGCAGCATAATGATCTCCTTGACTTCTTCATACCTTTAACCATTGTCACATGAGAGCAGGTTCACCCTGAGCACATCTGTGAAAGCACATGGCAAATGCCAGTTGGGCTCCACAATGCCGGCTAGTGAAGTGAGATAATTTTGTATGAGTCTTGCATCCTGTTCCACCTTGCACAAAGGAGCAGATACCAATCCTGCTGATGGATTAACGACCCTCTACAGCCCTGTCCAGCTCTCTTAAGAGTACCTGCCTGTCTACTGGAATCGCCATTGGTCATGGGACTGTACTTGGAGACGTAGCAAACCTTTTGGCTATATATTGGAGGATTTGGACTCGGGTCCAGGTGACCCTGACCGTAGCCAAATGCCAAACTAGTGAAAAAGAGGAAACGATGAGAAGTGGAAAAAATGTCTCCAGTGGCCTCCACCTGTAAAACCATTCCTTTTATGGGGGTTTTCTCATTGTTGCCCCACTAGTGCACTTGTTGTTCATTTCATTAACACTAAAGCAGCTGAAACTGATTAACAACCCCCTTTGCTACTTAGCAGAGCAGATCAATATCCCAGACATTTAATTGACTTGATGCTATACTCTGATTAAAAAGAGTTATTTTAATTTTTTGAGCAGTATATTATGTGTGTATTACCACCAGCAATAAACACTAGTAGGTTCATCTTTGTAGACTCTCTTCTCAGTTCTCTTTTCTTTAAAAGTCGTTGTGCTTGATAAATAAGAAAAAGGCAAGAGAGAAATAAAGAAAGAGAAATATATCCTGGACATGCACTGCATTGTTCTGTGGGGCTACTGACACTGCTGCTGTTGAGGAGATAACCATCTCTGCATGTACTTCAAATGCATACTTCCTGGATGGCTGAGGCCGCAGACAAATGAGTCCATAAAAAAGCGTTTAGTTGAGATCGCCATTCAAATTTTACCATTTAAATTATCCAAATAGTTTATGCCGTAAAACTGAGCTGGAGAAATAAGCATAATGTCTTCTTGTTGTGATCATTTAAAAGTAAATGTACGTGTATACTGTCGCAGGTGCAAAGGATGTCAGGTAAAAGTACAGGCTGTCAAATACACAATGCTATGAACAGCTCTGATCCACAGCTCTGCACTGATATCACTCATTCAGTGCAGTGTCCTAAAATAAACCTTTGTTTGAGGCTGGTGTGAGCTGGCTCTGCAATCCTGCATCTGAACTCAGATTAACCTGAGTCTTCATGATCCTCTGCTTTGATACGAGAGGCTAAACAAAGTTTTCTCTTACAGATTACTGCAGAGCAGCAGTTGGTTTACTGAATGTCTTCCGCAGCAGATGTCAGGAAGATTTACATGAACCTTTTATGAGGTGACCAACTACATGAAAAATCACATAATACCATCACGCTGAATCTTCACTGTAAAAAACGTTCAAGATGACGACCATGTAAAATAAATCTGATGTATAATTCTTTGAGTCTAGGACAGGATACGAGCTTCCGAGGCAGTGGAAAGCACATTTGTGGAGTAAATGTACTTTGAGACATTTTTTTTAATTTTTAGACACAAATGTCACACCTTGCCACCCGATGCCATACTGTCATATTTATTTAACATATTATTTAACTATTTTATTTATCAGTACAATAACATTTTCATAGTTAACATCAGCAGGCTACTACAATAAAATGCAAAATACTGCCAACTAGAACGGGGCTATATGGCCCAAAAATATTTATCACGATATATATTTGAAAATTTGCGATAACGGTGTAACTGACGATAATTGACGCGAGACAAAATACAACTCCACAACTTTACTAGCGCAAAAAAACCCCCATCCATTTATTTTCACTTAAACAAGCAGCTGTTTTTTATGCATTTTGTGTATTAAAGATACATAAAAATTTAACAGTGCAAATGCAAATTCCTTGCTGAAAGTTTAACCAAAAGGCATTTCCAGTAGAAATGGGCTGACATATCCTGAGCATAACCATGTATAATATCCACTGAAGTTAAAAAGAGGTGCTTTGCAACATTAAACTGCAGTGTGCAGTATGTATTTTTCGGACCATAAGGTGCACGGGATTATAAGACACATTAAGCGAAACAAAGCAGTCAGAGAAATCAAACTTTATTCAACTCATTCTTCTTGCTTCCTTCACTTCTGTACCATTGATTCATTAATGCTGTATTCTATCACAGCTGCTCTATTCCCATGTTGTTGCAGTATATTAATGACTAACCTTGTATTGTGGATGGATTATTTCAATTGTTCTCATGACTGAAGTTTGGTCCGTTTACAGCATCCTGCCATGCGACTGCATTTGTCCCTAACCATCAGGAACCTTCACGTTAACTTTTATCAAGTGGAAAAGTGTTAGCGTTCATCCTCCAGCTTCACTGTGTTTATGTTATGCTAACATAGCTGTGTCGCTAGCGATCACATAGCACATTATTACATACCACCTAGCCCAACTTCAGTAACCTTACAAACGTCTCTGCTGTTTAGTTTTCTGTCTTCATTTATGTTGGAAGTGTTAGCAGAGCTGTACGTTTGAATTTTTTCAGGAATCTCTCAGTCAGAACATGCTATATAATGTTTAGGTAACTAGCGAAACCATCGAGCTAACTTCCGCTAACTTCCTGCGAAATAGACCCAGATTACTCCCAGATTTACGAGCACCTTAGTCTGACAAATACGGCACCATTTTTACAAACCAATTCTGGTTCATTTGTTTTACTCAACGATCTGCCAACGATCTCATTTTCTTATCGTTGCCCAACATTGTACCGGTATTACCGTGAACAGTATAATATGGCCCAGCCCTACTGCCTGTGCTACCCCTCGGCCTCCTAGTCGATGCATGCACGGCATGAGTATCCCAGGCGACTTCCTTGAGTTCTTGACTTATAGCATTCACAAGATTTTCAGAGAACGTGATCTGTGACCTTGTCTTTGAGTTCATGGTCACTGAGATTCAAACTTGTCCAAGATTTTTGGTAGATGCCCCTATGGTATGAATTTCCCCTGCCTGAGCCTGGTTCTCACAGAGGGTTCTTCCTGTTAGAAGGGAGTTTTTCCTTCCCACTGTCATCAAAAGTGCATGCTCAAAGGGGGTTATCTGAGTGTTGGGGTTCTCTCTGCATTATTGTAGGGTCTTTACCTTACAATATAAAGCACCTTGAGGCAACTGTTATTATAATTTGCCACTGTCCAAATAAAATTGAATTGAGGAAAGTTTTCACTGAAGCTTTTCACTAAAGCAGACAGTAACATGTAAAGGAGCGTTACTGCATTGCCACTTTTACTCAACTAAAGGATCAAAAGTTGGAAGCAGACCCAAGTCTCATGTTTCAAATGCAGGTTTCCATGTGCAAGTGTTCTGAGACTTAGAGCTCGATACAAAAAGATAAACTTGGCCAAGTGGAAAAAGATTAAAAACAGGAGGGTGGGGTTTGTGTGAAAAAAAAAACAGTATGTCACTGGAAAGGTGTTTTGTTTTTTTCTTTTATTTCCTCACAAAATAATTGCATGCAGGGAAAACTCAAACTCTTCCGCTGCTTAAGCTGCCAACAGTGAGAACACTTCATCTGCTGATGCATGCATGTGATGATAAGTTTAAGTGTGTGTGTAAGTGAATAAGCTGCGCGACTTTGTTAGTGTCAGTGGGACATAATTGGCTCACAATAAATCATCAGTGCAGCCTTAGTGAGAGAACACCATCTTCTCCTCCACCTCTACCTTCCTCTCGCCTCCCCTTCTCGCGCTCGCGCTCTCCTTGGTGACAGCGAGGGAGCAGCAGATTCACCACATAAACACCCTGCTCCCTCTATTTATTTGCTCCGAGTCCAAAAACTGCACAGCATAAGGAAAAAATGATAGCGGGTGGGAGGGGTGCAGGAAGAAGAGTGAAAGAGAGGAGAAGAGGGAGGTAGACAGACAAACACACACGTACACTGCAGATTTGGCTGCACACACGTGGACAGGGCGCGCACACATGCACGCGCAGCACTGCACACACTCCTGGTTGAGCATCTAAATCACATTAGCTGCCTGCCTTCAATCCATCACTCCCACAGACAAAAGCACATGGTGGAGAGACAGGGAAACTGCATGGCAACATGCATAACCACCCACAAACAAACAAACAAGCAAGCAAGCACACAATCAGTCAAAGAGCAGCTGACACACCTTGAATCCAGACAACAGCAATAAAGGTGAAAGCACTCCTTCCTAAGAAAAACAAAACAAAACAAAACTCCCCGATCACAAATCAGCCTGCATTCACTTCCATGCACATCACTGTCAGTGCATAACAGCTGCACATTCAGGGATACACTCATTTGGCTCTGCTGCTGCTGCTCTGTAAAAAGTTGCACTTCTGTCAAAGAAAACCAACAACTCCATAAAACCACGGTTGCTTTAAATATTTAAAGAGGAAGGAGCTAAGCACGGGCAGAACGACATCTTGAGAAATCTTTCTTTTCTGTCTGTATCAATCTTCCTTCCCATTAGAGGGGGGTGGGGTCCTTATCTAAGCGTGTTTGTGTTTGTGTGTCCGTGTAGAGCCAAATGTTTGTTAGAGGTGCCTCTGATCTTGAAGACAGTGCGGGCTAGGTGCTCTTTACCTAATGGGATGCATAGCAAGCGTGCATGCAGGGTTGTGTGCACCCTTTTTTTGTGTGTGTGTTTTCTCTAATGGCCTATCTCTTGGGTAAGGTAATTGGCTGGTAAGGCAAATGAGAGCTGATGGAAGAGAAGAGAAGAGATTTAGGGAGCAGCACAGATTCAGTGTGTGCTCTGTATATTATAAGAACATATGGTGCCCACTGTGCAGCAGGAGCAGGCAGAGCACCACAGCGCAGCCCTCATCCACTCGTCTAGCGAGTCGCTCTCTCAGCTCCCACTGTTCTCCCTCCCTCTCAGTCCCCGGCTCTGTCTGGTTAACTCAATAACATCCACAGCCTCCTTTTCTTAGTTTGCTGTCTTTCACTAGCAGAGAAAGAATTTTTCTCTTTAAAAAAAAGAAAGAAGAGGAAAATCATCTCATCCTTTTTTCTCCTCCTTCATCTCTTCCCAGATGACCGGCTCAGGCTCGCGTCTCCTCCACGTCTTTCTTCACTACAGTTATGCCCACTCAACTCATCGCAGAGCTTAATCTAAACCAAAAGGGATTACTTCAATCGCATTAAAATCTGAAAACTGACAGCGCCATCTCTGCTGTGACTGGCATTTAGGCTGTGTTTACACATGCACGTGTGCAGCACAAGACACACGCTGGAAGAACTCCCTCACCAGACTGTCTACATGTGAACAGAAGCAACAATTAGACAGTAGTACTCCGCCGCACAGTGCGGTTACGAAACTGCTAGTGACCGAATATGCAGCTGCAAGCCCGTGTGTGTGCGTGCGTGCACGCGGCATCAAAGCAGCGAGCGAGTGGGCTGCTCTTTTAGTTGGCTCATAAAATCATTTAAAAATCGGCCCGCTGCACACAAACACACACGCAGATGCACGCACCCCCAGCCGTTTGATGTGTAATGAGAGAAACCATTAGCAATAAAAATGGGCTCTCCCCACCCTGCTGCTCAGCAGATCTTACTCAGAGCCACAGTTACGTGTCTATTTATACATTCACTCTTCTTGAGATTTTCTTCCTCTCTAACAGGGAGCAGTTTGTGCAGCTTACACCCAATAAGGCTGCATATCTGCTGCCCTTCCTCTCCCCGTGTCTTCTTCTTCTGCTGCTTCTGCTTCTCTACCTCTGTCTCCTGTTCCCATCCCCCCTCTCTCTCTGGCTGTCTCCTCCCTCCTCCATACCCTTCCCCCAGCTCTTTTCTGCTCTGTGCCTCCCTGCCTCTCTCCCTCCCCACCTCTCATCAGGCTATATGCAGCAGGGCACAAATTCATTGGGGTGGGGGCAGACAGTGAAGGGGAGCCTGAGATAAAGGGAAAGATGGGGGGGTTCAGAAAAGGAGAGATGGTTTGAACAGAAAGAAGGGAAAGATAGAGCGAGTGAGAGACTCGCTTGGAAAGAAAGGAGGAAGGGGGTGAGGCAAATAGAAAGTGTGAGAGAAAGCGTGAGGGGGAGGAAGAGGGAAGGGAGCGTTGTTGGGAGAGAAGTGCTGAGGAAGAGGAGGAGGAGTAGGAGGGGGAAGCTCGCTCTTGTTACAGCAATGGGCGTTCCTCTCCTCGATTCCTGCGAGGTCAAAAGTTTACCGTGGTTTTAATTTCACCTTTCCGCAGCCAATCAGAACGCGTCTCCGGCTGCTGGGGGAACTTTGACCCATTCTGAGAATTTGACTGTAAAGATCTACAGCTCGCCTCTGCTCCTACGGTTTTTCCACTTTATACTTCTGTTTTTTTCCTCTCCTTTTATTATTTGTTCCCACCTTTTCCAAGCACACCTCCCCCTCCATGTTTCTTTGAAACTCCTTGATCACAGAGGAGCAAAAAAACAAAAAAACCCCTAGTGTTATTGTTGTTTATCTAAGGGCATAGAAGAGAAGAGAGGGGAGGAGAGAAGAAGGGGACTTTTTTCCTTTCTTTCTTTCTTTTTTTTTTGCATTTCATTTCAGTACTTTTCCTCTGCTTTCCAAATGAGATGCCACATAGGCTGCTAGGGAGTCGCGAAACCACAAGATCAACAGCTTCTCCCCCTCAAAATGAACAATGAACACCACATTCCTCGTTAATGTCACTTAAATACTCAACAGAGGAGACACGCCGCGCTCGGTGTGACCGAGTAGTAGGCTTGCGCGTGCATGTGTGTGTGTATGCATAGGCATGTGAGCATGGAGAAAGTGTAAGTGTGTATCTGTGAAGGGGGAGGAGGCTGCAGTTAGATCACAGCATCAGAGAGGGGAGGGGCAGCTCTGCAAATAGAGCAAGCAGAGAATCAGCTTGACTGGCGATGGTAAGCAGAATGGCTTCGAGCCTCTCGTTAGAAGAAGAGGCCTGGCGTGCTTGTGTGTTTTTCTATTGCTTGCTCGTCTGTGTGCGTGTGTGTATATGTGCATATTTGATTAATTAACGGTCACCGTCAGTGATGAAGCTCCCCGTTGCTGTATTCTCCCCACCTTGGCTGCACAATTGCCTCCACCCTAGTCCTCCATCCACCCGACTGCGATAATAAGGCACATGCACACGCGCAAACGCAGGTCCTCGGGAAAGCAGCGGGCTGTAAAACCCCGCAAATGTGTGCGGATGAAATAGCAGACGTGATAAGATGTACAGTCACCTTCCACCTGTAGCTGACTTGGATGCTGCCTTTCCATCCTGTTCTCCACCCGCTAAAAATGAATAAATAAATGTACTTGATTCTGTTACTTGATGTAAAGGACGTGTGGTGTTATTCTGCATTGTTTTGTACAGACAATGAATTCCAATAAGAGACTAAAAGCAAACATAAATTAGCCTGTTATCAAGTTTTATTTCCACCTTATATTAGAGCTCACTGTTGAAGTTTTTGTAAATGAGCCACACTTTCGTACTGATGACTTTCCTTAATTTTGATGACACTGCTTTTAACTTTGGAAAAGAAAAATGTTCATATATTTATTAAAGGGGCCTTTAACAAATATAGTTAAATATTGCCGGTGTTCTCTTTCTTTTCTTTATTCCCGGAGACTACGCAACCTATATGTCTTGTAAAGGTTGGGAGTTGAGCGCACTATTGCGCTGTATACTGCTTTTAATTTTCTCATCAATCTCATGAGCACCGTGCTGATTCCATGACTGCTTAACAAACGAACTATTTACTCACACCAAAGCCTTTTAAAATGATAAACAGATGTTTATAAACAATTAATAACATTACATCTTCTATGGGAATTCACAGGTTTGGATCTGAGAGCAACAACTAACAGTACACTGCTGGTGTGGTCTAAAGCTCCACTCTATCAGTAAATAACACAGGCTTTTTCTGTTTATTGTTAAATTCTGAAGCTTTACTAACACTAGAAGTAGTGGAAAACGTTTTCTATGAGCTTTGCAGCGGATGTGACAGAGAATTTTCCAAACAACTTTCCTTTGACCTTGTTAAGGCTGTGGGTTATTAGATGGAAGATGTTTTAACACTCAAGGAAAACTGCAATGGAGCAATTAGGAAGTTGAGAAAATATCTGAGTTATTATGACATGAAATTGCAAAATGGGCATGTTTTGTTAAGGAAATTATTTGGTTATTCATGCCTCCTCAAGCTTAATGTTTCTTGCAGTAAAGGAAAAAATGATGAGATACACGTCTTCAATTGCCTGTTAATGCAAATATCTAATCAGCCAATCACATGGCAGCAACTCCATGCATTTAGGCATGTAGGTGTATCAGAATAGGGAAGTGAGGTGATATAAAGTAACATAGTAAGTGGTGCCAGATGGGCTTTAAACTGCTGATCTACTGAGATTTTTCCACATAATAATTTCTGGGTTTATCCAATGTGCAAGATTTCTCTTGGTGCAACTGCCTTGTTGAGGTTAGAGGCGAATAACCAGAGTGCACTGAGCTGATAGGAATGCAATAGTAACTCAAATAACCACTCTTTACAACCATGGTAGTAGGGCTGCACAATTAATTGTTAGAAAATCGCGATCTCGATTCATACTTATGTGCGATCTCATTTCCAAATGACAACGATTTAAAAAAACAAAACAAAAAAAACCACGACGACAATTGTACCACATTTTGATCCGGGACGTAATCTGCATGAAAACAAGCGCTCACTCTTCCTGCTCAACAAATGACAAGGGCGGAGCCTTATACGACGTGATACAGAAGCTGTGCCGTGTGATGCTAAAATTAGCAGGGAAAAAACAACGGAGAACACGTCAGCGATGACGAGAAAGTGACAGGAGAAAATCCGTCCCGGTCAACCACCCAAACATCAATAACGGGAACCTTATACAGCGCTTCCCTATACCCGTCGAACTCCCGCAGGCACAAAGAAATTACGGAGGCTATCACTTATCACCTGACCAAAGATATGGCTCCCATCAACACTGTGCAAAACCAGGGATTTAGGAGAATGATCAACACCCTAGACAAACGCTACACAGTGCCGTCCCGCAACTATTTTTCTATTGTTGCACTACCTGCTCTATACACGCAGCGTCAAGCAACGGTGGAGATGGAATTTCAAGCAGTACAACATTTTGCGGCAACAACAAAACGTGAGACATTTGTTGTTTTTATGTTTATTTATTGTTTTTATGTTCAGTCTCAACTGTTACGAAGTTGATGTGCAGTTAATAAGTGCAATAAATATTTATACTGGAAAAGAAAATCGTGAGAGAATCGTGATCTCAATTCTAAGCCAAAAAATCGTGATTCTCATTTTATGCAAAATCGTGCAGCCCTACATGGTAGGCAAAAGAGCATCTTTGAAAACACAAGCAGAGGACCACACCAGGTGCCCTTCGTGTCGGCTACAATTTACACGGGCTCACCAAAACAATAGAAGATTGCAAAAACATTGTCTGGTTTGAGGAGTCGAGAACATTCAGATGGTAGGGTCATGGATCCATAATGTCTTGCATCAAAGGTTCAGGCTGCTGCTGCTGGTGGTGCTTTGGGCTCCTTAATACCAAATGAGTGTTGTTTTTACCATGCCCATTTCTTTATAACTACAGTGCACCCATCTTCTGATTCTGATCTCAGATCATCTCACCCTGGTTTCTTGAACATGACAGTAAGTTCTTTGTACTCAAAAGCCCTCTACAGTCACCTGACCTCAATGCAATAGAGCACCTTTGGGATGCGGTGGGATGAAAGATTCACATCACGAATGTGCATCCATCAAATCTGCAGCTGCTGTGCAGATACTCAACAAGGTGTTTCCAGCACCTTGTTGAGTCTGTGACACAAATAATTAAGGCTGTTCTGAATGCAAAAGGGGGCCTGACAAATACTAACAAGCTGTACCTAATATAGTGACCAGTGAGTGTATATTCAAATTCCAATTGCACAACAAAGAATAGAAACGGGAAAACGTTTGGCCTTTTTTCCCCCCTCATAAATGATTTAAATACTACATGAGAAATGCACTGAATCACACAAATTTTTAACTACATCGCTATTTAGGTCACTTATACATAACAAACAAACATATGTGTATATATAACTAACTTAAAATAATTTGAGGCATGCTGAGTTTTTGATCGACATGAATTTGTGGGAGCTTTTTGTCAACAGAAAGCTACAACGTTTGAAGGATGTGCAGAGGAACCTCAACTTTATAAACCACTTCTGGAGTCTCGAGTAGACAGATTACATTACATCTCATCTCGACTTCCAGCACGCTCTTTCATTCTTTTCTGTTTGACCGTTTCTAATAAGTTCTTAGGTCACACGGAGGTGCTGTGGGCTGTTTTGTGTCATGCTATGGAGGGCTGACAAGAACTGTTAATGTGTGTGTAATGTATTTCAAACATGAAAAGTTATTAGTTTCCAGTTTTAAATGCCACTATTACATTAAACACATACTTTTAGTCTATTCAAAACTCTTGCAAAAAGACACACACAAAAAAATGTTAAGTATTCCAGAAGGAGTACAAACACAAACACTTATACTGGTCTAACTGCAGTAGTAAGGTCTATAGCACCTTGCCTGAGGGTGAGAGGCCTCAGTGTTACCCAAGGGTTTAGGGTTACACAGTAAATGGACTGTTTGAAAAACACTTGAAATTTAACAATGTCAACTGCATTGCCTATTCTTCTTCTGCTTCAAATCCCTAACCCCCCTGTGGCACTAAAACCAAAAGTTTTTCCCACTCTCCCCCCGTCCTCCTCGCCTTCTTTCTGTCTATTTTTTGTGCAGGAGAAGTAAAACGAAAATGTGAGGCCTCGTGGAAAATTTAGCGTCACTGTGTCCCTTACCCAAGACCTCACAGTTTGTTTTGTTGGTAAATACAAACCACACACACACACACACACACACACACACACACAGTATTTGTCATAGCACCACAATCACACAGCAACAAGTTGGCCGACAACCCCCCCTTTAACTCCTCCGGCTATTTTTCTGTTCTTTTGTGCAGCTAAGTGTGTCAGGACAAAGGTTAAATGCAGAACAGCAACAAATTAGTCCAGACTAGACAGAGCTGAATATATGTACGTGTTCATGAGTACAATGGTGTCAAAAGGACACGTAAAGCATCAGAAGACATGAAACAGGCCGCATGGCAAGGGACACACAAAAAAATCTGTGGTAATAAATAGCCTGTCAACTAGTTTCCTGGCTTGGGAACAAATGTCGTCCAGCCAAACTGTTCTGTGAAAACTGATCTCAAGGTAATGGAAGAAGCTCTCCACCGTAGACTCGGAAAGGATTATTATTATTATTTTTATTTGGAGCAAAAATACTTTTGGACACAGGAAACAATATTCAGTCTAACAGATACACTGAGAGTTCTGTTTCTTCAGGATAGTCATTTGCTAAGCACATTTTTGCTTGTTAATGTTTTGAAATGCTAAACTGAACTGGAAGTGCAGCAAGCCGAAGCAACAAATTTGGTAAATAATCGTTTAATAAGACACTGTGTGACTAAAATGTCAAACGCCCATCTTAAGCCATTTTCACATCAGCTTTGCACCATTTCAGGAGAACCAGGTTGTGAAACTCAGCAGACACACTCCTACACAACTTCACTGGTTTCAAAAGAGGATACCTGTAAGGATACACTCAGCAAAGGGTGTGTAGTCATATGTACTTGTTGCTGCAAATAAATATAAAGAAGAAGAAGAAAAACACCTGAAGTGAGCCTGAAATGAAGAGATAATCTGAACGAAGATGATTAGTGAATAAACAGGAACTTTCCAAGTAGTCATCACTTGTTGTGACATAACCACCTGAAAGTTGTATGTGATTAATAAATGTGCTCACACTTGCCTGCAGTTTTCCCGCAGGCTACATTTTACTCAGGCTGGTGGGTAGCTGTAAGTTCCTGATGATCCTGAACACCTTACATCGAGAGCATTCTCAAGCGTAAGCCTAAAATTTTGGCCAACTCAAACGAGCCACTTTGAACTCAACGCTGCACATCCTCGGGCCCCCAGCACCACACCTGCGAAATGTGGATGAACTGGATAAGGGAAGGAGATACCGCCAGACACACAAGCATATAAAGTTCACAAGTTTCATTCTGAATGTGAGCATCTGTAAAGGATCTGTCTGCCTACAATTTGAAAAGTTTAAGGTGGTCGTTGTTGTTAACTGCTCTGCTGAGGTATCGCAGTGGCACGCACTCCACAACAATAAGTAGGCAACGGTCCTTCGTCATTGGACATCGAAGTATATTTGAAAACGTATGTTTTCATTTTAGATTTTTACTTTTTCCATCCGTCCAAGAGAAGAGCACCATCTGTGGTCACTTTGTTAATTCCTTTGCTCTTGTTTTTAAAGTTCAGCCGCCGTTCACCATCTAGCTCCAGGCTTTCCCATCTCATCGGCGAGTCTGACACACTCCAACTCCGCTGTATTGGGCGACGGCTGACGATTGCAGTCCTTCGTCTGCTCTGGAGAACAACTGTGAGCTGGAGGGCCACTCTAACTAGAACCTGCAGCAGGTGGAGAACTGCTTCATTATCCGCTATGCCGAACTCAGCGGCTCTGCAGAGCAGAACAAGGACTACCGTCACCAGCTGGCGTCCACGACAGCGGCTTTGGAGTTCATCTGTAGGATAACTGACTCACTGAGGAAAAAGTTGTTTATTGTTACTTTATTCTGCATAAAATAAACGGCAAATAAAATATTTGCAGAGGAGAAAGTCGACTACATTAAGGAAGATTATGTGCGTGCAGATCTGTGGAAAACAATCCAACTCCAACTTGGTCCGAGTGGACTAGGACATAGAAGTAAGAACTAGTCATTTGCAGTCTCTGCATTAGTCCATGTGCACATCCACAAACAAATATTATGTCAGCAAAAGGTAGAATGCATTTAGATTTTTTTTCCCTTGAAGGAGTCTGGAGTGTCAGAGACAGGCCAAAGTAACTACCTAAAAAGAAATCATGAATGAAGGTGTTTTGTACAGTTCAACATCACAATCCAAAATAGAACTGGCAACAGCAACACATCTCTACCTACAGAGCAACACGGGAACAAAAACATTACACTGTGTACTCCTGTCATTTCTTAGAAACGTTCTTAGAAAGCCGAACTAAATTAAAGGGTGAATTACTTTGTAATGTGATTGGGGAGAGATTCGTTTTTGTCACATGTCCCCAGCACTGTAAAATCTTTAAAGTGCTTTGCAGTGCTTGGCACTTCCTGAAATCATGAATCTTTTACTTTAACTGGTCTTCCCGGATAATTTTTCATCTTCTCACTGCTACATTTTTTAAAAATAGCTGAGCTATTTTTGAGTCTGAAAACCCACTACCTGAGTACGCTTGACCACTGCCCACAGGTGCAAACCTCCAGTCTGTACATCAGCAGTCAGATCACGAGAAGAGTTTCCCTTCCTCGCACTACACAACACTCAGCCCAGCATTTTGTTATTGTGCACCACTGACCAGAAATAAAGGTCGAACTCGAAGTGTCCCGCAGGTAAATTATTAATGGCTTGTTTTCTTTTCCTTCCCGCACCCTTGCTCTGCCTCTATTCATCTCCTCTCCCCTTTTTCTCGTGCCTTGATTGTTGTTTTCTCACCATCGTCCTGCCATCCCCACCTTCTCCTCCTTCTGCCGCTCTCTCTGCGTCCTCCCTCCCTCTTTTTCTCTTTCGAAGTCTAGCGTAGATATGGTGCTATTTTTAGCCTTTGTAAGATAGGGAGAGAGATCGTACTTAGCTAACACGTACTCTCCACAAGGCCTTTATTGGAGACCTGTCATAGACGTGTGAGAGACAACGGTTTTCAGTTAACACATAAGAGGGTGTCGTGTGTCTCCACTGCGCGTTTGTGTGTGTGTTTACTGTAGTACCACATAAATATAGCTAAGCTACTCTCCTTCCGGTAGACAGGAACGTCCTCCGTGGCATGGACATTTGTTACAGATACAATCTTTGATTCAAATAAAAATAAAGAGTGCCACCACAACAAAAATTCAAAGCACATTACAAACTAAATTATACAGTTATGATGGGTTAACATTTGTGTGTGTCTAAAATTAACAGTCGCTGCCAATAATTTCCATGGCAAAATTCGGAAGGTGAGAAAATACACAAATGAACTAACAACTGTTTTAATATTAACCTTCATGTTAAGTAAATCGCCTTTAGCTCACAGCTGGAAATAGTCTGCTTTAGGTGGGTTCAGACTACAGGAAGTACTCTGTGGTTTAGGTAAGCTGCCCAGATACAATGTGCAGAAGATGACACACACAATGCCCTTCCATTGGCAGTAAACTACCACCTGCACTATTCTCACGTCGGCTTAATTCACACATCACACGGACTGTTAAATGATGTCACGGCAGAGCTTAGACATTTGCGTTATTTGGCTGTTAATGTCTTTAAATTCAAGGCTGCAGTGGATCTACGAAAAAGGGCATTAGACTCTGGGAGACCTGTGAAGGTGTCCTGTGGCTTTTGGCACCAATACCAGAAGTTCCTGTGAGTCGCAAGTTACGTGCTCCAACGCATTTACCAACATCCTGTTGCTGGGTCGTGGCTGGTCCTTAGAACACTGTGGTGCTCAAAACGGCTAACTGGGAGCCAGCTAACTGTCTGGAGATCCAGTGCTTATCAAAGTTCCAACATTAAACATTTTAATTAGAATAAAATCTAAATATCGAGTTTTCCAATTCCATTTCGCTTTTTTTTTTTCTCAGAAAACTGGAGGAGTCTTACCAGCTCAATAACCATTAACAGCCCCTTGAATCCGTAGACAAGCCGAGCCTGAATACCTGATGGTTACCTGAGCAGGTAGCAGAGTCCAAGAGGAGATGATATTTCATCCTAGGGATCCTATATAGCGCTGATCTGTCACAGACAGCAGCATGTTTACACAGTGTGCTTAAACAAAATCAAAGCCTTCTTTTTGGGTAAAGTCTGATGTGCTCGACAACAGCTAAAAATACACAATCAACAGCTATAAAAAGCATCTAAAAGCGGAGCATGAGAGGAATAGGACATTTTATCTCACTTTGCATCAAATCAATATTTAAATTCTGGCCCCTTTCCCTCCACAGAGAGCCTGCGAATGTCACCGCCTGTTTACTACGACTCGGATCTCGCAGGACTAACAGACTCATTGGAAGTGAGAGAAAGAAAATGAGAGGGGTGGATAAGGTTTAAAAAGCAAAACCTGATTTAACTAAAGACACTCCCCCTGCCTGAACTGAGCTTGAGCACACGGAGGGACTTATTTCTGCTTCCTAGCTTGGCCGAAACATGTGCATAGCTATATTTAAGCTGATATCGTATTTATTTTTATTATTTCGTTCCAATGTACAGCACTTTGTGTCAGCTGTGGTTGTTTTAAAGTGCTTTATAAATAAAGATGGATGGATGGATGGATGGATGATAAGTCCAGCAGTGAACAAGTTAACAAATTAAGTGCAGTTTTTTTTCCCTGCAACCGATCGACTGGTTAAAGAGCGTCAACTGTGTTTCACTGCAGCCTGCGTGTAAAAGTAAGCTGACGGAGGTTTGCACAAAAAAGCCTTTGTGACATCATAACAACAACAATGTGACCTCAGAGGGTAACCGGAGGGGCAGCCAATATAACGTAGCACACCCGGCCAGTGTGCTGCTCAACACTGCTGTGGTGAGGTGGGGGGTTACAAGCTTTGGGAGTGCTCCACCACTACCCCGAGTTGAGCGATGCTGCTGGTGACACGGGGAAAAAGGAGCTAGTGATGTGTGTTTATGTGTGTGTATACATATATGTGAGTGTGATAAAGTGATATGGGGGTCGGTGTGGCATTTAAGGGAAAGGAGTGAATTAAGTTGACGAGGTGGTCACATAACAGCCGGGTTCAGGCAGAGTTGAAGCCACTTGCTTGCTACGCTGCAGCTGGTAACATTTACCTCATCCTCTACCCCATAAATGTATGTGTGTGTGTGTGTGTGTGTGTGTGTGTGTGTGTGTGTGTGTGTGTGTGTGTGTGTGTAAAACTCTAAAACACATAAACTAGGTCTGGATTTTACAATGGAAAATAAGTAAAAAAACAGAACTCCCCTTGTTAGAGACACACACACACACACCCCTCTGAGGACCCCTTTAACAGGCATCTGTTAACTAAGAGCAAAGAGAAAGGTGAACCTAACCTCCTCCCGACCCAAAAGTCCGACTCTCCTTTTGATTGGGGCTCACAGAAAGGTCACCGATTGTGTTTTTCTAACTTTTAAACAGCCATCCACACACTATGCTACACTATAACGTCACCGACCACAAAAAGCGATTCTTCCCTGCGCTTCACCGAAAATGTTTGACTTTGTCAAAAAAATCCAGCTAAACTCTGCGTGCACCCAGAAAAAGAAGAGAGGCAGGAGAGGAAAATCTAAAAGTTTGCCACACTTTAGATTTGAATGCATTCTGTGACCTCAACAGCTGAGATAATATAGAAACAGACTATGCTGACACTTTAAACCTGACGATCCGTGTCATTATTAAACTTCAGGGGTGGCGTTTTATTATAAAGTGACTACATTTGATTAATTTGCCAATTTATTCATATGATCTCTGAATCAATACAGCAAAGCACACACAAAAATAAGCGATCGACCGCATTACGTGTCTCATCTTGTGGTGACTGCAGCTGCTAGATGAGGGCGCATGTGGCCTCACATGTGTCATGTACCCACTCAGCTCTTTTCCTCTTCACTGTAATTTTTTTTGTGCCGTCCTAATAAACTCACTGTCACTTGTGTCCGCTGTATGGCACAAGTGTGTGTCAACACAACCAAATACTGTTAATATCATTCTAACACAAATCTTTAAAGCATAACAGTGCATGGCCCAAGTCTATTGAGGACATGTCCTTGCTCACCCACATTTGTCTTCTGACAGCGATACAAAGACGTGAACAACAACTGGACCCCTCAGGATGAATTTTAATCAAACTGGTGATGTTTTCACATTTTCTCTACAAGCAATTTGTCCTCTTTTTTTTTTAAACTTTACGATAAAAACAAGCCGAAACCTCAATTACATCCTCAGCCTCAGGTGCAGTCGCTTATTAGGAAAATGAAACCATTATGACGAACACACTAAACATTATAACTGCGAAACGTCAGCACTGTCGTTATGTACAAGCACGCCGGCGACAACGTCGTAAGCTGTAAAGCTGCGATTCAGCGGGCATTCATCACACAGTGCCTCGCTATTAATATCATCCAACAAAGATTACTGTTAGACTCAATTTCCTACAATGTGTCGTGCGATGAAGCGCCGTGATTCCTCGGTGCGCGGGATTGTTTAGTGCACACTGTGTGCTGCGCCGAGTCTAGTCAGCGCCTGCAAACATGCAGCAGAGCCCCCCCAAGGGATGCTGCTGCAGCCCTCTGAGGGGAGAGGAGAGAAAGTGAGAGAGGAGAGGAGGTGGGAGAAGCCCCAGGTAGCCTCACAGCAATGCACCATTAGAGAAAGGAAAACACAAAGCCAAGCTCTGCTGCTCTCTTCTTCTCCAGCCACCGTGCCCCCGTCTCTCTGTCTCTCTCTTGCACTGACCAGCTAAATATTTTATCAGCTGGCAAAAGAACCTACAAGCCCCAAGGCCAGGGGCTTCTTTTTTGTTTGTTTCTTTATTGAGGAAAGTAACTGTGTGTGTGCGTGCGTGCGCGTGTGTGTCAGAGACGAGGTGGAGGCAGGGCCGAGTTTGTTCACCGACCACAGCGTCACTGAAGTGCTTTTGATTGGTCACTTTGAAGTAGTTCTTCTGTTCTCTCTCTTTCTGCCTGTCTTTCCCTCCCTCTCTCCTGCTTTCTCTCTCTCTCCTCCTCTCTCCCTCCATACATCCTATGTGCAGCATGCTGCTCGGTTCAGAGCTGGATGAACGACCTTGAGCAGGCGCACAGGGCTGTGTTGCCATGGCAACGAAGCCTCGCACAACCAGTAACAGCTGGATGCAACAGCACTCCCTGAATTTTAGCGGGAGTCGCCACGTTAATAACGACTCTCTATGTCTCCTCCCCCCTCGTCTACTCTTCGCTCTCCCCTATGTATCCACCCCCCCCCTCCCAGCCTAACACTACCATCCACCCACCCACACGCACACACACACACACACACACACACACACACACACACACACAATAAAGAGCTACTATCGTAAGAATACAGTCTTTCAGATTTTAACACATAAACTTATTTAGTTAAAGTGCAATGACCCAGACATCAGAAAAAGTTAAAAAGAAAAAGTCTCAGCCAGGAGACAAAAACACACTCAAGAAGACAAAGGTTGAGGTGAACCGGGGCGAGAAGAGAAGACAGAAATCAAGAGTGAACCACAAGTAAGAAAACAAAAGACAGAACACGGAGAAGCGCACTGAGATAGGCACTTGACATTCTTCTCACAGAAGAAATAGCTCTCAGAAAAATAAAGCGGCAGAGGACATGAGCTGCACCGAGGCATTCTGGAGAAAGAAAGGAAACAGAAACCAAGGATACACTCTGACAGTCCATCAGATCATCCCTCTCCCTCTGTGTGTCTCGCTATCTATCATCGCTCCAACTATGTTTGATATTTAGTGATTCTATTATCACATAAACAGTTTTTCAGCTACCTGCTTTTACACAAAATTAATTTTTCTACTGGCTCAATTACACAGCTGACTCCAGATCAGTGTTAAAAGACATGCAGTAAGTGTGGTTAAATTATTGGTCATTCTAAATTGCTCATAGGTGTGAATGTGAGTATGAAGGGTTGTCTGTTTCTCTGTGTTGGCCCTGCATCCGGTGGTAGCTGCGAAAGGCACCAGGGCGCTCATGACCCTGGAAGACTGAATGGATGGATATTAACATGTTAATTTTCCCCAATAAAGAAATTATGTAACTGGTCACTGCTTAACTCTTACTAGTCAATGATATTAAAAAGCCAAAAGCAAAAGTTCAACAAATGAGGTCTGTTTTCCAGCGTTAGGTTTGACAGTGCTCGCCTTTGACACACGACAAAAGGAACTATATAAACAGGTGTTTATATAAATGTTAAGGTCAAAGTTATAAAACAATTGACGTAACCATGACAGATCCTCACGGCCTTGGCTTTAGAGGGCCGACCTTGAACTGAACACCCTCTGCCACTCCCTGTGCCGCTCCCACTCATTAGTTTTGCTCACGTTAGCAATAAGAATAACATATTTCAAAAATACCAAAAGCTCTTGTATTTAAATCCACTCATTAAAACGAAATATTTTAAGTCAGTATTCTTTAGTATAGAACGTTGCTTTTTGGGTAAGAATTTGATTTTCAGTTTCAGTTTTATTAGTCTTTTTTAAAAATTTGCATTTAGTGTCACAACTTGGGTCACTTTTCTTATGTAAGAGCTCTCCTCTGAAAAGGAAGCACGCCTCTTTCTAGACTGTTCAGCGAGCTGCAGCATCCAGGTGCCATGTGAGAAAAAAAAGAAAAAAGAATAAGTAAGAGACATTGTGTTTCTTTCAGTGTTTTCTAATGTTCTAGGCTACATAAAGCCCTCTTGCGCTTAGTAGTAAATTAGTTATTTGCACACACACTCACAAAAAAGTGTGACTTGCACTTGGAAGTGTGTCAGTCTCCAAAGTAACTGGCAAACAAGCTGTTTCATCGTCCTGCAGACAAAAGATCAAAACTTGCACTGAACTTGTATTTGGTTGGGATTTGATTTAAAATCCACAGAGGTACAGTTAAAAAAATGTTATAACTGTCCAAATACTCAAGACGTTACCAAACTGTGTGTGTGTGTGTGTGTGTGTGTGTGTGTGTGTGTGTGTGTGTGTGTGTGTGTGTATATATATATATATTTTTTTTTTTTTTTTTTTTTTTTTTTTTGGGAGGCGTTATGTGTCGCACCATATTTGGAAAATAATGATCAATGATACTGCAGCTTGACACCGAGAAATCAGAGAAATCTGTGTCGCCATGATTTCTTCTTGTATCGTCTTTAATCATGGAAGCACAACAGCTTCCTTCACATTGACTGTGGGTAGAATTTCTGATTTAAAACTGTTAGCTTGAAGATAAAATATAACATATTTGGTACCAAACATAAATCCCTTGTCTACCTCCAATTTGTCATCAGATGAATAGCTGTAGTATGTGACTCTTGATAACTTGCTGGTTTCTGACTCAGAAGGAGATCCATACTGACTAGAACTATGTGCTTGTTTGAGATCAGTAACTGCATTTATGCAGCACTTTTTTAGTGCATTACACTACAAGCCACATTTTAGCTTTTCACATATTAAGATAGCTATTTACTTATTTTACTAAAACACTTTTCTATGCTCATGCTGTCCTGTGTTTGGTAGTGTAGAGCAAAATGTGTCTGTAGCACCACCTGCCAGATGTAAGTTTATATCTAAATGTTTGGATTGACAATCTTGTTAGAACTGGCCGTCCACTAAACCGCTGATCTCACTGTTGGCCAAGACGTTTTGTACTGAAAACACACAAGTGGAACAAATGAATGAATCTGTGTGTGTTATCGGCAGTGCCACATGTGATTTTAATCATCTTTCTGTAATGCAGTAATGTAACGCATTACTGTCCTATATCGAGTAATCAGATTACAATTATGTAATTATTTGTGTTATAAAAGGTTCTTTAATTATCTGCACAATGGGTGAAAAAAACAAAACAAAAATACAAATTTTCATTTTCCTGCTTCTTTTTTCTTGCACAACAAACAGCACATTTCAGTTTGTGTGCAGGTAGGAGGAAAATGGTGGAGATATGGACATTACTTTTATTGCAAAAAAGCACAAGAGCCTGACAAAAGTAAAGTGCAAACTCCATCCAGGATAGAAACAACTATCCACTACTGCTAATACAACACTGGGTCTACACAGAAGGATCTCCATGACAGAACCCAGAGTGACTTTACAGCTGAGTGTACGCAGATCCCAGCCCAGCAGCCAGAACCTGATCTTCAACAGGCTCTGGCTGCCTGTCGTTGGCTGTGATGAGTTTGTGTAAGTGTATGGGACTGTAGCCCATGGTTTATACTGTTAACTGGTAATTATGTGACAATGCATTTCAGGGCACGCAAAAGTAATTATGAATAGTTTCAAAAATTACTTTCTCCAGGAAGTAATTAAGTAACATCATAGATTACTTTAGAAAAAAAGTAATGAGTAATGTGAAGGTTTTTTTTTTACTTTTTCTGACTAGTGATCCAAACAGAGGTTCCTACCCATATGGAAAAGAAATAGTAAAAACTTATATGATTTACTCATGAAAGTGGCCACTTTCTCATTACTTTCATATATTGTTTTAGTAAGTATCCAAAACATACAAGTTTCATTTTTCAAAGGATCTTATATCTGTTTTCACTCTTGTATGCTTTTCATATAAGTTTCACACAAGACAGATACAAACTTTATAAGATTTATATATATCTTTTCCATATGGGGAGATACAGCATTGAAGCACGTCAATAATTACATTAAGCCCCTGTCACACGGGCCAAGATCAGTCAGTGAAGCCCTGGCAGCTTCCAGCTAGGGAAAAACCTGTAGTCTCTGACAGCTGGTGAGTGGTTGTGTGAAGCTGATTTTTCTTACTACATGGAACTGGTTCACAAAGAGGTATATAGTGCTTCATTTGCAATTGCTTTGGTTGCTAGCAGATTATCGTGGTTGTCTATAGTTTGTATGGAAGAAGCTAACATGTCTCCAAATACCAATTACTCGCTAAGTGGCGCAACATGAGAGTTGCCTTAAGGTGCTTTATATTGCAAAGCGAATACCCTACAATAATAGAGAAAACCCCCAACAATCAGATGATCCCCTATAAGTAAGAACTTGGCAACAGTGGGAAGGAAAAACTCCCTTTTAACAGGAAGAAATCTCAGCAGCCAACTCCTGTGAAAGGAACAGAGAACGTTCTGGTTCACTGGTTTCTAGTCTTTTGGTTTCTTTGTTAATGTTCTGGTTTCTGTCTGTGTTTCTTAGTTGCTTTGTCTCCCCTGTCTGCTGTGTCCCCTTGTCAAGTCCATGTCTGTGTTACGTTTCCTGTTTTACTTTGAAAGTCCTTGTCTCATGTTAATGTACCTGGTTTTGCTTCCCTTGTCTCGTTAGCCCTGATTTGCCTCAGCTGTGTTTCCCTCCTGTCTCTCATTCCCTGCTTGCTCCCTCTGTGTATTTAAGCCTTGTGTTTCTCTGTGTCAGTGTCGCAATCTACCATCTTGTTATGCTGTGTGTTCTGCCTGTCAGCTTTTGTAGTTTTCAGTTTTGTTTTATAATAAATCTAAGTTTGAGTTTATCTTCCATCTCTGTAAGTCTGCACTTTGGGTCCTCTTTACCACCGCTCCCGCCTGCACACGGCCTACACATGACAAAAGTTGCTACTTCTGTAACGTGTACGGTGGTGTAGGCACAGCTTTTACTTTGAAAGTAAACATTTTCCATTTCTTGTTTGCATCATGCTTTTATAAGTTAAACTCCTGCTCGGTGGTTAGTTAGCAGCTGGGATAACAAGCAAAAGATTCCGGTGCGATTCCAGAAGGAGTGACCCCTTGTAATGATGAAACCAAAAGTACTTTTTGCAGAAAAGATGAAAACTTTGGTGACTGTAGCAATCTACAAACAACGAGAGCAATCACAAGGTTTTCAGTGCAGCTCTCTCTTTGCAACTGATGCCGCACAGCATCAGCCAGGAACTGCACGCCAACCAATCAAGGAGGGTCAATTTCTCTAAAAAATCTTCGGTTTCTAGGGAGAGTCACCAAATGGTCTCCAGGTCTCAGGTTTAGGTCTTGGTCTGAAGGCTTGCAGGTAGCATCATGTGTATTTAAAGATGCACTATGTGCACATCATGCAACCATCATCCATTAGGTATCTGGCTTCTACTGAATTCAAAATAATTTTCAAATTATGAATTATTAAGAAATCTTGGAAACATTGTGTATTTATTGAAAATGTAACTGATCTTTTTAATGAAGAATCACTCTTAAACTATATCACAATGAATATAATTTAAGTCACATTACGCAAAGGCACTGAACTAAAGATGCAGCATCATGATGGGGAGTAGATTTGGGCTTTTAGTGAAGGGCAAACATGCAGCAGAGTAGTCATTTAAACTTAACTGTCCAGGGTTACTCATTGGTAAAAGCCAGAGTTGGAACTGAAAATTAAATTTGATGAACTGTCGAGCCCTAGAGCGCCCCGTTTTATAACATAAACATGCAAGTAGCCCAGTAGGTTTATGTGTAATAAGAGTATGATTATAAATATTTCTTCATCACACAACACAAGCATTATTTAGCTCAGTAATCCAACTTGAAAACAAGTCTTTTTAAATTCTACTAAAGGGTTATTGAGGAAAAATATATTTCTATACCCGATTGTAAAGTAGATTTTTGTACGCTTATTGAAACTTAAAATACTTTATTGTCAGTGAGGTCAAAATATTATTTGGGAAAAAAAACCCTGCAAATCAGATGCCCCAGTATTCATCGCTGGAGTGTTGATGTTTAAGTAAAAGACAGGTGGACAAAAATGAGTGAGATTTAAATATGAGCACCCGCTCCTCTACAGAGTGAAATCAATGAGAGCTGGTGAAGATTATTTCCTGTTTAACACATACTGACATGTCAGAGAGGGGCCCCAGCAACAACAGGACAACAGTTAGCTCACTACTCTGGAGCTGGGGGAGGCAAGGGGACAGCGAGAGACATGCCACAGAGAGAAGAAAGAAAATGGCAAAGAATGTGAACAATCTGAGGCAGAAAACTTCCTGAGTCCACAATAGAGGTGGAAAACACACACACACACACACACACACACACACACACACACACACACACACACACACACACACCCAGAAACAAGCGAGCAAAGTCGAGGTGGGTAAAAACGAGATTGACCAAAGACCAGGACGCAGACAAAAGATGAGAAATACCAGGTGGAATTCCAGCAAGAGGCTCCACCTGAGCCCCTCCCCTTTCGGTACACACCCCCTCCTTCCTCCTCTACACACACACTCACAGATTCCCAAGCTCCCAGGCTAATATGTGATGTCCTGCTTCAGCCTCACGAGCCCTGCCCCCAGTGCCTGACCCAGTCACCAGCATCCCCTGCTAACCTCTGTCCCCTTTTTCCCCATTCAGCAAACATAATGCATCACTGTCACCCTCCTCCTCCTTGTCAATGCATTCATCCCGCCATGCGCTTGGCGAAACCCCTCATGAGTCCTGGCGGCTCGCTCACAGCACCTCCCTGTTCCCATTGCCTTCGGTTCCTTGTGAGCAGGTTGTAGGCGTGTGTGCGACAGCACGTGTGCAGAGACTTGGTCCACAGAGTTGACTGTAAATCTGTCAGAAGATGGGTGCCGTGCAACGAGACAACGGCTCCTTGCTGCGACACCCAACCCCCCCCCTCACTTGGGCAACAGACGCATTTGGGGCACAGAGCTGAAACAATTACTGTTAATAATAAATTCCTGATTAAAACCCCGTCACGAGCAGCAGCCAGACAGTTCGGAGAGCATTTGACTAACTATACATCAATTAAATTAGGAGAATAGAGCTTTCAGTAAGTGGCTTAACAGGACTGAATATGAAACATCAGTAAGATAAACAGAAGAAGCTAACTGGCCTGAAAGTGTTTATTTTAGTTGTCCTGTCATCCGTTATTTACTAAATAATTTTTTTTCTGTAAAAATAAAGTCCACCTCTGTTTGCCAAAGCCCAATGTCACAAATTTAACTGCCCCAAAACCCAAGTTTACTACCATTGCCAAACAAGAAACCAGCAGCTGCTCACAATTTAGAACTGGCAATCCTAATGGATCAAATATGATGTCCATCATATTTTTTTCATATTTTTTTAACTAACAAGGACACCCTCAGCTGAACATTAAAGTAAGTTATGGTGCAAAGTGTCTACCACTGAGCTACTTACAAGTTGCAAATGAAAAGCAATGTTTGAAGTCAAAGAATGATAGGCAAATGTTTCCCTACAGAGTTTGCATGCTATTCTCTCGGAGTCATGCCCTTCCTCTCGAAATGATCCCACACTTTGGACTTCCTGCCTGATGTGTGTAATTACTATCTAACTATAACGTCTGTTTGCAACTCAGTTTTCTTCCCCTTAATCGACCAACAAACGAACCAACATCTGATCAACAAACTCTTCCCATTGGCTAATATTTAGTTGACTGTTAGTTTGTTGTATAACTGAATATTTCAGCCAATTAAAATAGTTCAGATTGTTATAGTAGCTGAAACTTGAACCCATTTTTATTTTCATGTAAACCTTTCGGGGGGGGGGGGGGGGGGGAAGGGGCCATCAACAATAACATTAGACATTATAATGTCATGCATCACTAAATAAGCACGGGGAATTCTCTGGTTGCAGCATTTCATCTGTGACTCGCTGCAAATTGACATCTTTTGAGAAGGACATCTGTGAGTGTTGAGCTGTCACTGTCTTTAACCTTTAAATATTTTATATCTTATAAAAGAGACTAATGAAAACCATCTTTGTTAGCTGCAGCCACGTTTGGACACGCATCTAAATTTAGACAGCGACTTCAATATAATCAACTCAGCCTCACATCCCTCACCTGCAGCATCACTCCGATTCAACCTCTGTTTACACACACTGAACTGTAAGGCTGCTATTATCCAGTGTGAGCTGGGGCTCTGGTGTCATGCTCAAGGACACAGCGCTTTCCGGCGTACGCACACACACACTTACACCACCGGCTGGCTGTTTCAGGGATCAAACAGTGCACCTTCATAATTGCAGAGCAGCGGGTACGCACAGGGCCACGTTGCTGCCCCCTGCAGATATACAGTTAGAGACATTACTGAGGATGAAGCAGATGGCAGGAGGGGTTATGAAGGACCTAACAGGAAAAAGACACCATCACGACGAGCATTCACCGTATCACCTCACACATTTTAAGGCAATGCATGACCCCTTCGTGCACTGCTGACGTGCACACTGGAGACACACGCCGTAGACCGGCTGCACTTTATTTATTTGAATTTAATCGGTCTTGCAGGCTGGCTGAGCGGCTGGTTGACTGACGGACGGTCACCATCGTCTGCCTCCTTCCTGCAGCGCACGTTTGTTGTAAAGCGACCAGTAGCAATACAGCGGGAGCCGCTTTCACATACAGTACGCAGCCGAGTGTGTTTGCACGCTCCTGCTCATCAAACATCCCGGTCCAAATTCCCTCACGTTGCGACAGCACCGGGCTCAGCTGTTTCCCACCGACTGTCGCGGACAGCGAGCATCAACCGGTTTAAAACAAACAAAAAAAAAATAAATCACCCCGTGATTTTGCGTTCAAGCGCGAGCGTGCGAGCCCAAAGCATGTGCTGTCCCAAAACTTATTCATGTTCTGCAGCAAATCTACTGGAGGCACTATTGCGATCCAGCGGCTCGTGCGTAAACTGGCGAGCTTGTGCGATCAAGTTAAGTTTATGAAATGTGCCAAACGTTCAGCCGTGCTGCAAATAAGCATGGCACCGAAACACGCACCGCATCACCGTTACAAACCGAGGGCAAATGTTTTCTGTCATTTACTTTTTAAAAAATAATAAAATAAAATATGTATTCTGTGCCCTCCGCACCGCGCCGATGCCAATATTGTGTGCGCTCTGCCGCTGGAAACCCAAGTCAAGACATTTCCGTCCTCTATTGAAATGCAAACCAAACGCAAAGTCTGGTCAAACTGACTGAATAGGAGCGCGCGTGCTGAACGTACTTACCTCGTGGACGTGACTCTCTCCCGAATCGATAATTTCTTCTTTACACCATTAACTCTCCGCCATCTTCGGCTCTGTTTGTTTAAATGGGAAACACTCCCGAAGCCCAAGAAGCCAGTTCTGTAAGTTGAGGCGTCGCTGGGACTTGTGGGTAAACGAGTTCTTTCTAGACGAGCCCCGCGCTTCCGGATGGCTCGTCCAACCCGGATACGGACTACAGGCAGACTCCACCACCACACGGGGGAAGGAGGAGGAGTGGAAGGTAGAGGTGGAGGTGGAGGAGCAGGCACCGTCTGTCTAGCAGCGTACAGACGGATGTGAGCGACGAGAGGGAAGATGCCACAGTGTGTGTTATCAGTTAACCTCACTGCACGAAAAGCAAACAGCTGACTTGTTTGTGTTGATGGGAGGAGCTACAGGCTGCAAATATCCAGACTTTTTTTTTTTTTTTTAGCCAAAAGAGGGCGTTTGGATTGAAGGGGAGATAGAAAAGAGCGAACTTGAGAGCAAATAAGGACGCAGAAGTCCTGTCCTTGCCTTGTGCAAAAAAAAAGTTCACTTGGATAAATAAAAGCCGCCTCTGTGTGGTCCTCATTGAAAGAGTTTGGAACAGTTTAACATTTGTTTTGCATATTTAACCACACCACTTCCTATAATTGTGCTTTTCTGTTTTGAATATGATACTCAAATTTAGTTTGTTTCTTTTCTTTTTTTTTTTAAACGTTGTGTTCATTGATTTGAAGAAACAAAGAAAGCGATATTGCTAAATAAATAATTCCATAGAAACATATTGTCAATAACTAGTGAAAACTTTATGCATTTAGTTACTATTTTATGGACTTGTCGCCATTGTTTTTGCACTTGCACCGATTTCATCTGGATCCTTCCTAACTGATCTCAATGAACATCAAGTCTGCACTTGTTGTTGGTAGTTGATGTCAGGTGTCATCGGAGGGATTGCGGTATAGTATACTTAAAATAGGAGCAAGTTTCAGTAATCTGCTTGACGTTCATGCCCTCATGCAAACTAAAGCCATCTACAATGTTGTATAAATACTGAGCCTATCCCATCTACGGAGGGCGGGAGGCGGGGCACACCCTGGGCAGCTCTCCAGTCTGACGTTCAACCATTAAAACTTTTTTTGGTGTTGTTTCTTCAGGATAACAAGTAAATAACTGCAACTTTATCAATAATAATAAAAAATAAAGCAGTATATTTGAAAATGGATTATATTTTAGCATTAGAATATAATTCCGTTTAAAGAACTTCTTGCAGAAACATAAAAAAATAAATAAATGTACAAACTTTACTTTGGCTATATATACAACTTTATACAACTTTTTTATGCAAGGTGTCCTAACAGTATTATGGCTTGTGACTTTAATATGAAACTAAGCTAACATAAGATTGTTCATTCTCCTATCACAGTCTCTCAGCTCTGTCTTATGACTCTTTTTTTGAGGGGGGGGGGGGGGGGCAGTGATTTATCAACAGCTGTTAAAGAATTTGTCAGATTTATGAACCACAAAGTTTTGTCTTCATGAGATCATGATAACCTCTCATAAGTTATGATATTTGTATTTTTCTCATTTTGGGATCAAACGTGGTAGCCTAACATTTATTACACATGCTTTTTATTTACTTTGGCCATAGAGACATCTGTCCAATTTTAAAATCTAAACCAGGTGTGTGCTTTTAAGATAAGATAAGATAGAACTTTATTAATCCCTCGGGTGGGTTCCTCTGGGAAATTCGACTTCCAAAAAGCACAGCAACGACCGAAGTTACAGTTACACGACCGAAGTTACAGTTACAGTTTTCTTTGTGGACCAGCTGGTAACAACTAGCAGAAAATAATTCCCAGAGAAAGGAAGTAAAACTGTCAAAGTGTGCTCACTTTAGGGCTTAATAGATATTAGTGAGATTGATGTGTTTATTAGTATTGGTGAAAATGTGAGTAGACAGATGAAAAAAAAGAATAAACAGCTAAGCTGCAGCAGAAACGTGCCAAAGATATATTCAAGTTCAAGATAACCTAGGGAGTGACCCAGTACGCAGTTTGTAGATTTCCTGCACAGTGTATAATGTTGTCGTGATTCTTAAGCATTTAAAAGAAAAGATATTTATTTAAACTCCCAAATATCTGTGTCACTAAGATGTTAGTTTTAGCTCGCACATCTATAAAACATTGACATTTCTAAAAGTTACCTCCCAGTTTTACTTTTTTCACAGAACAAGTAAAGTGCGGAGTTGCTGTGAGTTGCGACACGTGAGCACCAGCTCATTTTGTTCTGATGCCTGTGTTTGTGATATACATTCATTTTAACTTCACATGCAGATATTAACAGCATACTGAGGAATTAAGTTTTCTGGGACTTGACCTGAGAATGACCGACTGACTGAAAAAAAAATTAAAACACGTGTCCACGGCTGAAGCCAGAAAAGGTACGCTTTTCTGATGTTGTTTCACAGGACTTACAGATAAGAGGGAGTTCAAAAGGAGAAGAAGAAGAAGAAGAAGAAGGAAGATGTAAGTGGATGTTTACATGTTTCAATGCCAAAAAATTACATCCAATGAGGATGACAGGGCATCAGTGTCAGGGTTGTTTAATGGATTTTGTCAGTAGTGAATTATATCAAAATAAATTATTAAGACTTTCTGTGTGGAGCTTGCAGGCTCTGCCTGTGCCTGAGTGGGTCTCCTCCCACAATCCAAAAACATCTATGCTAGGTTATTTGGTGATTCGTAATTGCTTTACATGTGTATTAAAGTGTGTGGTTATCTGTCTGTGTGTGTTTGCCCTGTGGTGGACTATGACGTGATCAGCCTATACCTTTTTGCCCAAGGTCAGCTGGGATGGACTCCAAACTCTACGCTGGATAAGCAGCCATGGGAAGCGGTGGATTGATTGTTATAATATACTAAAGATTTTTTCTTTTACCATTTCCCAGAGAGATCTTAGGCAGTTCTAAAAAGTTTTTCCAAGAAAACATTTATAAAAAATTAATAATTTGTGGACAAAACAACCATACACATGGGTTGAGCACGGCAACTAAATCTCTCATCATAAACCATTGAGTTTCTGTCAATCAAGATTATTTCAGTTATTTTTCAGTCCTAATTTTCCAGAACTAACCAGCAAAACAACCCCTGAGCCCAATTATTTCCAAAATAATAGCATCTTTTGTATAATAGCGTGTACAGGTCTGAGTAATATGTAATGTGAGAGTATGAGTAATCATAGTATCTCACGTGGTAATGTGTATGTCATCGGTTCATGTAACATATTGCAGATCCTGGATTTTTTTACTCAAATTTCTGTGTGAATAGATTAATCATTAGATCAAATGATATATTCTAATATTAGCTCACAGGGTTAATGCTAATAAAAGTATTAACTCTGCTCTGCTTGCTGTAAATAATGCATTATGTTAGGAAAACTTATTTACCCCATTTCTGATTTCTTTGTTTGTTGCTTATTTGTCACACTTGAATGTTTCAGGTCATCAGACCAAATTTAAATTTTAGACAAAGATAACCCAAGTGAATACAAAAGGCAGTTTTAAATGATGATGTCATTTATTAAGAGGGAAAAATATGTTCTTTTTCTGAAATGCTGTGCTAGTTTTACATCAAATGTAACAGAACACAAACCAGACCACAAAATATTTTCCTAAATGTCTTCGGGATCATCACAATGTTTTTTGCCAGTCTCTTTCTTATTGTTGAAGCATCAACTCTGAACTTAACTGAGGTAATCCTGCAGTTCTTTAGATGCAGTTCTGACCTCCTGGATGAGTCGTCGATGCACTCTTGAAGTAACCTTTGTAGGCTGGCCTCTCCTAGAAAGGTTCACCACTGTTCCAAGTTTTCTCAATTTGTGGATTATGGCACTGGAGACCCGAAGCCTCAGAAGTGGCTCTGTTTGTGGGTTTCTTTAGATTTTGGCTTGATCTGTTGCTTCTTCGGATCTTTTGCCTGCTTCACTTTGTCAGACAGGCTCTGTGTAAGTGATTTCATGATTCAACAAGTCTGGCAGTAATCAAACCTAATATTCATGATTTAACAAAGGCGGGCTATTATTTTTTCATATAAGACCAGGTAGAATTGAATGCCTTTTGCCCTTAATAAACAAAATCAATATTTAAAAACAGCATTTTGTATGTCCTCAGGGTATCTTTGACTAATATTAAAATTTGTTTGTTGATCCCAAATGTGTGAAAAATGTGCCAAAAAAAGAGAAAAAGAAATCAGAAAGCAGGCAAATACTTTTTCACAGCACTCTGTATGTGTTACAGATTGTTGTAGTATCCTGTAAACAAATGCTGAAATGTCACTTTACATCCTACGGCCCCTTTGGAAGAGCTGGCCTCCATGAACTGGGTTTGCGTCGCTGGAGGGACTGCAGCTCCTTCAGGGCACCTATTTCTTATAGATGAGGCCCCATATGCAGGCTCCATATGCGAGCTGGCAGGGTCAGTGCGGACATCTGATCCGGGTGGCCTATGAACTGGGACATGTCAACACAGCACCCCGACTGCTGCCAAGATAGACAATTCAGGCACAGATAGCACCAAAATCTGTCATCACGATAATACTAGGCAGACAAGACCACAGACAGATACACACACACACACACACACACACACACACACACACACACACACACACACACACACACTAACACTAAGTGTCACTGACAGTGTGAATGGAAGGGGTAGAAGAGAGGAAGGTGAGAGAGAAGTGAGCCAAGATGATGAGATAGTAGAGTTTAGTTTAAGGAAGTTTAAGGAGACAGAGAGACAAGTTCACAGATAATGATGAATGGTCCATATTGCCTGGAGGGAAGGATAGCTAGAAAACCTAAAGGTGTAAAACACACACAAAGTAGAAAAAGACAGTGTGGCGGATGGAGGAGAGGAAGTGTTGAAGCGCAAAGAATCGTCGAGGGAGTGAAAATAAGGTGGAACTACAATGGTTTGACTGGGATGAGTGAAGAAGGGTGAGCATACATGGAGGAAAATAAGAAAATGGTGAGATGTGTTATTATCATAGCATCATTTATTAGGAAAAGCTACCCATTCTACCCACAAATCAGCTGCCCATCACATAAAAACTGTCAAATAAATGTGTGCGCTTCACATCTATTCACTCCTAGAGCGACACACACACACACACACACACACACACACACACACACACACACACACACACACACACAGAAACTTAAGCCTCTTTTTTTATTTAGTAAAAGTTAGACTTGGTGCTGGCGTAAAAATTAAAGCAGTTAAGAGGTTGAATAGAAAAAAAAACTACATAAGCTATTTAAAAACTACAAACAGAGGTTAAAGCAAAAAAAAAAAAAATTAGCACTATCATCATCATTACCTTCCATACCACATGCAATAATAATTTTAATTGTTTTTTTTTCAGTCATACTAGAGATTGACCAGTGATTGCATGGATTTTTTTTCACTGTCAATCAATTGGAAATACAGGGAGTGCAGAATTATTAGGCAAATGAGTATTTTGTCCACTTCATCCTCTTCATGCATGTTGTCTTACTCCAAGCTGTATAGGCTCGAAAGCCTACTACCAATTAAGCATATTAGGTGATGTGCATCTCTGTAATGAGAAGGGGTGTGGTCTAATGACATCAACACCCTATATCAGGTGTGCATAATTATTAGGCAACGTCCTTTCCTTTGGCAAAATGGGTCAAAAGAAGGACTTGACAGGCTCAGAAAAGTCAAAAATAGTGAGATATCTTGCAGAGGGATGCAGCAGTCTCAAAATTGCAAAACTTCTGAAGCGTGATCACCGAACAATCAAGCGTTTCATTCAAAATAGTCAACAGGGTCGCAAGAAGCGTGTGGAAAAACCAAGGCGCAAAATAACTGCCCATGAACTGAGAAAAGTCAAGCGTGCAGCTGCCAAGATGCCACTTGCCACCAGTTTGGCCATATTTCAGAGCTGCAACATCACTGGAGTGCCCAAAAGCACAAGGTGTGCAATACTCAGAGACATGGCCAAGGTAAGAAAGGCTGAAAGACGACCACCACTGAACAAGACACACAAGCTGAAACGTCAAGACTGGGCCAAGAAATGTCTCAAGACTGGTTTTTCTAAGGTTTTATGGACTGATGAAATGAGAGTGAGTCTTGATGGGCCAGATGGATGGGCCCGTGGCTGGACTGGTAAAGGGCAGAGAGCTCCAGTCCGACTCAGACGCCAGCAAGGTGGAGGTGGAGTACTGGTTTGGGCTGGTATCATCAAAGATGAGCTTGTGGGGCCTTTTCGGGTTGAGGATGGAGTCAAGCTCAACTCCCAGTCCTACTGCCAGTTTCTGGAAGACACCTTCTTCAAGCAGTGGTACAGGAAGAAGTCTGCATCCTTCAAGAAAAACATGATTTTCATGCAGGACAATGCTCCATCACACGCGTCCAAGTACTCCACAGCGTGGCTGGCAAGAAAGGGTATAAAAGAAGAAAAACTAATGACATGGCCTCCTTGTTCACCTGATCTGAACCCCATTGAGAACCTGTGGTCCATCATCAAATGTGAGATTTACAAGGAGGGAAAACAGTACACCTCTCTGAACAGTGTCTGGGAGGCTGTGGTTGCTGCTGCACGCAACGTTGATGGTGAACAGATCAAAACACTGACAGAATCCATGGATGGCAGGCTTTTGAGTGTCCTTGCAAAGAAAGATGGCTATATTGGTCGCTGATTTGTTTTTGTTTTGTTTTTGAATGTCAGAAATGTATATTTGTGAATGTGGAGATGTTATATTGGTGTCACTGGTAAAAATAAATAATTGAAATGGGTATATATTTGTTTTTTGTTAAGTTGCCTAATAATTATGCACAGTAATAGTCACCTGCACACACAGATATCCCCCTAAAATAGCTAAAACTAAAAACAAACTAAAAGCTACTTCCAAAAACATTCAGCTTTGATATTAATGAGTTTTTTGGGTTCATTGAGAACATGGTTGTTGTTCAATAATAAAATTATTCCTCAAAAATACAACTTGCCTAATAATTCTGCACTCCCTGTAGTTGCAGCCACCGCTTTCAACTGCAAGGCAATTGCAAAAGGCAACCTGTTTCTAAGCAAGCACTGCCCAACTTGGAATGACTGCAGTCACTCTCAGACAGATTGGCAAAGATTGCTGAGTAATTTATAAATGCAGACAGATTGCCAAACATGTTGTAATTAATCAGTCATTCTGCATTGATGAGTGCAACGCATCTTTTTGCAGTCGGGAACTCGACTCAATTGGTTGTTATCTGGTTTTATTCCCGTATGAAACCAAGGTGCAATGAAATCGCCACCTGACAGCAGCTACATCAGTGCTTGTTAGAATTTCCATTTCAAATCTATGAGGTTTTGGCTGGATTCTGAATGCTAATGTGAATTTCTGTGTATGTAGATGGCACCAGATTTGCAACAGATGGCAACAGATTGGTGATTTTTAATGATTTATAACAGTTAATTCCTGCATTATCACAAACAGATTGCAATTTTAATTGTCATCTTGACATCGTTCAATCGAAAACTCATATCACACTGACTCTGTCTTATTGCTGCTTTGTTGCCATTTTGATGCACCAAAGTCACTTTAAGGATGGCAACTGACTGGGAGTGATGGCAGACATGCTCCTCATCTTAGAAGCAAAAAATTTAGAGGAAATGAGATCATGAGGTCATTGCACAGTTGTGCATAATGTTTGATAAAATTATTGCCCACTGTTAAACTGGATACAATTCAGACACATGTCTGAAACTTCATCTTGCAGAAGGAGAAATAACTCAACAGAAGTCCCCACCCCAGCCAAACGTGTACTACAACTTTACTCTGAAGCCTTTTTCACTATTAATCTTCCAAAACACGGTCTTTATAAACACTTTTTTGACTGAGAAATCAAGATTTCACAAATATTGACCTAATTTGTTTAATATCTCTAGAGTTAATGGCTCGTCATTAGATATGGCTTAAATCCACGTCAGTATGAGCTGTAATCACATCGGTGCTTGGTCAAAGCTTCATCTGGTGCTGCTGGTGTTTTCAGTTTTTATTTGGTCAGTGTCATTCCTACAAAACTTCAGCTTTATTTTGAAATTAGTGCTAATTAGCTGTCACATTAAACTAAAATGGCGAACATGATACCTGCTATCATAGCTGCATTTTAGCGTTGTCACTGTGAGCTTCTTAATGTGTTGCCACAGAGCTGCTCTCTTGTATTAAAATCCATTGTGAAGCTTTTAGAACCTTTACATACACACACTCAGTGGATAATAATTTCATAATGAATTGTATTTTTAAGGATTGATACTTTGTAAACTTTTTTAGTTGGTTAAAAGAATAACAATGTTCTTGTTACTGTCTCTCAAACTACAAATAGCAAGATTTTATTCAATGGGCCAATTTTGGCTTCCTGAAGGTAGGAAATATACAAAAAAAAACTACTGTGCACTCTCATCCAACCATCCATCCATCCTCCTCCGCTTGTCAAATGTATTGTGAATAAGCATCTGTTTGAAAATGTCAAACTTAATGGGCTTTAACAGAACAACTGTTGGACACACACACACACACACACACACACACACACACACACACACACACACACACACACACACACCAGCAGCAGCAGCAGCAGCAGCACCATAATGTTGAACTGACTCTTACTATGAGACTTGACCTCCTTGAATCTTCGAAGATAATAAAACATACTTAGTGTACAGTAGCACTCCATTAGATGGTTAAAACATGGGCTGAAGATGATAATGCTTTATTTACTGGCATGCAGATTATTATGGAGACATTTTCTCCGAGAGAATTTAAAAGACTGCAGAGAGAGTTGTGGGAAGGTGAGAGCAACAGGGAAGCTGTTTAAAATTCCAAACAGGTAGGGACGAGGCTTCAGGAGGGTAGTGGAACAGCTCCCAGCACACACACACACACACACACACACACACACACACACCCTCCAGAGAGAGGGAAAAGAGACAATCCATATGCAGAAAATACTGTTACATTTGTATGTGGCACTAAAGCAGCTGGTCGATTAATTGACTTCTCATGTCTATCAACAGACTTAGTTTCAAGCTGTTAAGACAAAAAAAGGGTTTTTGAAGCCATCAACTTGATCTAGGCATTGTCTTTATGTATTTAAAGATTATTCAAGAAAGTAGCTCAGCAACGTGGTCCAGTGATGAGCACCGTCATCTCACAGGAAGATGGTTCACAGCTGGAGCCTGCAGGAGTTTGCAGACATGCCAGAAAGCTGCAGTTGGACTTACCTCACCTCTATATTGCCACTCAAATGACAGCAGTATATGTAATGTATTGAAATGTATTCAACACATTGGGGGTTTAGATCTGGGACATGGAAAAAGAGGAGATGAGAAGATCTGTCAGCAAATGCAGCAGAGAAGCTAAAGGTGGAGCTGTGCTAAATAATTAGTTTGTCATACCACCATATGGCCAAATCCCCTGTAGCTATTACCCTCTGTGTCCACTTCTGTTTGTGAAATATAGCTCAGCGTCATACAATGCAAAATCAATACAACACAACTGAACAGACAGAGCAAAAAAGGAGGGAATTGTTGGATCACTAGCTTGAAAGCCTCGAGGGACAGTGAAGTTGCTGTTTCGAAAAACAAAATCCCAGGTTTTTTTTTTTTTTACCACAGTTGTACCTAAATTGGGCATTACAGAGAGGGGTCAAGAAATGAAGGAATACGTGTCCCTGCTAGTGCTGTCAGCCGTCCCATTTGCCTCCTGGGCATGCACACACATGCAGATTTATAGGGATTCATGTTCCAGATGTGCAGTTTGTTGATTCCAAGCTTCATGCGCACACAATCTGTAGAGTGCATTTATAAATCATACTCACATTGCCCCTGGTACTCCCACTGCCTGTCGTTGTGCACAGTAGTACAAACTGGCCATGTTTAGCATAGTTTATTAGCTACAAAATTATTAGGTAAGCCTACAAGAAATCAAAATGTCAGGTTTGAGAGAATACGCGCGTAGATTTGGAAGTGTGCAATAAGTCTAATGCACAAAAATCCTTAGTGCACTCACCATGCACTCTCCAAATTTTCCCCTGCAGTGTTGACAGGGTCTGAACTTTGGGGAACCTGAGGAGAAGAAAAAGATTTTTGGATATATTTAAGATAAGATAAGATAAGATAAGATAAGATAACCTTTATTAGTCCCACACGTGGGAAATTTGTTTTGTCACAGCAGGAAGTGGACAGTGCAAAAGTTATGAGGCAAAAATTAGAATACAATAAGAATAAATACAGTACACAACTGTACAGAATAGAATAAAATAAAATACTATATACAGTAGAATAAAATAAAATAAATATACAATAAGATAAAAATACAACTGAGTAAAAATACAACGATGACAGAAAGGATTATTGCACTTAGTATTATTGCATATGTATGGATGTGTGTGCTTGATCAGTTAAAGTCTTTATTATGGAGTCTGACAGCAGTGGGGAGGAAAGACCTGCGAAATCTCTCCATCCCACACCGTGGGTGCCGCAGTCTCCCACTGAAGGAGCTGCTCAGTGCTGTCACAGTCTGCTGCATGGGGTGGGAGATGTTGTCCATCAGGGATGACAGCTTAGCCACCGTTCTCCTGTCACTCACCACCTCCACTGGGTCCAGAGGGCATCCTAGAACAGAGCTGGCCCTTCGGATCACCCTGTTCAGTCTCTTCCTGTCCCCAGCAGAGATGCTGCCGCCCCAGCAGACCACGCCATAAAAGATAGCAGAAGCCACAACAGAGTCATAGAATTTCTTCAGGAGTGGGCCCTCCACTCCAAACGACCTGAGTCTCCGCAGCAGGTACAGCCTGCTCTGCCCTTTCCTGTAGAGGGCGTCTGAGTTATGAGTCCAGTCCAGTCTATTGTTCAGATGAACACCAAGGTACCTGTAGCTGTCCACAGCCTCAATGTCCATACCTTGGATGTTCAGTGGTTGCAGTGGAGAATGCTTGTGCCTGCGGAAGTCTACCACCAGTTCCTTGGTTTTACTGGCGTTGATCTGGAGGTAGTTCAGCTGGCACCAGTCCACAAAGTCTTGGGTCAGACCTCTGTACTCCTTGTTGTCCCCATCAGTGATGAGGCCGACTATTGCAGAGTCATCAGAGAACTTCTGCAGGAAGCACTGGGTGGAATTGTGGGAGAAGTCTGCAGTGTAGATGGTGAAGAGGAACGGAGCCAGAACCGTTCCCTGTGGGGCCCCCGTAAGTATTTGGACTTACTGTTGGCGCACATCTGTTAGGTCATTAACAAATGCATGCAACATTCATCTGGACAAATTTTTAGAAAATTCACAGTGCTGCTGAAGCCCTGTTTTAGTCGGTGACCTGCTCAGTCAGTCAATTCTAATAGCTCTCTCATCATTACTGAAAAGGTTTTGAAGTGCAGTCAAAGCTACCTAGCTTGTTTGTTCCGTTTTAAAATGAGAAAATAAGTTCATAGTGTTTATTTAAAAGCCTGACAACATTGTTTGCACAATGTTGCCCTTTTGTGGAGAACTTTATTGTTTAATGCTGATAAGCTACAGTAGCTTGCTTTTCATTGGACTTCTTCTATTTCCACAAGGCCAGCTCTGTCGAGAAGGCTTAAGTGTGGTTAAGTAGCTGTGCAAAATTTTATGTCCAGCTTCACCAAAGTTGAGTTAGACATTGCTTTATTCTGGTGAGTAAACCCATTGAGAGAATCTGATATAAATACAAACTTCTGGTTCTAAATGTGAATGTGTCTGGGCCACGTTATGCCCAGGATCTTACCTAATAGTCAGCTTGAGAATGGTTCGAGTGTGCAACAGAATACCAAGACTACCAGTTAGACTATTTGGTATTTTGATATTATCAGATCAAATTATCTCTGAACCTGCTTGCAACTGATCAGAGATACAGATCTGTAAAAGAAGAAGAAGAAGAAGTAAGAAGAAGAAGTAAAGTACCCCCCCTTTCCAAAGAAATAATAATATACTTCAATTCAATTTAAATTGTCACCTCAACGCACTTGATATTGTAAGGTAGACCCTACAATAATACATACAGAGAAAAGTGTGTGTGTTACACTGTCTCATTATTTATTTAAGAAAAAACAAAATGGAAAAGCAGTGTCTAAAAAACTAACACCCCATGATTCAGTAGCTTGTAGAACCACCTTTAACAGCAAGAACTTGAAGCAATCATTTTCTGTATGACCTCATTAGTCTGTCACATCATTGTGGAGGAATTTTGGCCCATTTTTCGTTATGACGTTGTTTCAGTTCATTGAGGTTGGCAGTTGTTTGTTGATTCTGCTGTGGCACTTCATTCAGGTTGAGATCTGGACTTTGGATCATTGCAGCACTTTTCTTTCTTTCTCAGCCATTCTGATGGAGATTTGCTGCTGCTGTTTGGGATCATTGTCCTGTTGCATGACCCAATTTCAGCCAAGCCAAGTATCCAATCCAGTGTCTGCAAAACAAACCCAAATTATTACCCGTCCACCACTGTGCTTGACAGTTGATATGAGGTGTTTGTGCTGATATGTCATGTTTGGTTTGCTCTGATGGCCCTGATCTCCTGGATCTATCCCTCTCTGCCTCTGGCTCCTGGGGGACATTATTGCAGCTTCCCACTCTTCTACTTCTGTCCTTTTATTATATTTTCTCCTATTTTCATTTTACTATTATGAATTGTTGGAAGGTCTTGTAAGATCACTGCTACTAAGGGGCCGAAACTCGTGATGCAGGAGAAATATCTCTGTGGTTATCACTTGTTTTTAACTTGTAGTCATGCAACTTACAATATATATTTAGAATGTTAGGTCACTGAAAGCAGAAGCTACTTTCTCACAGAAAAAGATCCTTAGATTTACAAAAAACAAACAAAAAAGTAACAATAAAACTTACTTAATTTATTAAAAAATAGAAAGAAAAAAATACTACCAATCCACTGCCCACTGAAACTTTTTGCACTGGTGCTTCTTCAGATCTTCACTTGATAACTGATTTCCATGTACAAGTAATTTCTTCCACTCCCTTTCCCTCATTTTTGCCATTAATTAACTTCTCTACACAAGCAGTAATGTTTAGACTTATAGCTCTTTAATGTTTTTGTGGTTTTGTTTGGCTTTCTGCATTTCAATTTCACATTAAGAAGGCTTTCACTAAATCATTATTTCTTCTAAACAGACTCGCCTGATTAAAGCAACAACAGACACTGTCACACATAAAATACACAAACATACACTTAATAGCTGCTCATGTTGGACAAAGAGTCTTTGCATGAAAATAAACAGTACTGTGCAAAATCTTGAGCCACCGTTCATTTCTTCATCTTTTGCCTTCAAAGAGTTACACTTTATTCTAATTTTGCAGGCTTGAGGAATATTTTTCTGGACTTTCTGAAGGTCTTTCAAAGTTTTCCTTTGGACATAGGCTGCTTTTTTTGAACACAGCCAGTTGAGGTGTTTCGGGCATCTGACAAGGATGTCTCCTGGACTCCTCCCAGGTGAGGTATTTTGGGGATGTCCTAGGAGGCCCCAAGACAGACCAAGGACTTGCTGGAGAGATTACATGTCTTGGGTGAATTGTAAACGAATCAGCGCCCACCTGGAAGAGCTGGAAGAAGTGGCCAGGGTGAAGAAAGTGCTTCTCTAAATCTGGATAAGCAGTAGAAAATGGATGTATGGATGGGCTATTTTTTTTTTTGTTCCCATTTCTTTAGTTAGACCTACAAAAACAATAAAGACAACACAGTTTGAGACAAATAAAATAGCATTCTTGCTGCAATCATTTGATTCCCAAAGAGGCATTGGCTGAAAGCTTGACATATTTCAGCATGGTGTGCAGTGTGTCCATAAAATATTGGAAAAACTGAATAAACTCAGGATAAAAGAAAAGATAGCAGGCACAGAAAAAACTATCTATAGCAGATGAAAAGTATCTGAAAGTAATTTCCATGATAGGTTGGGGAAAAACACAGCAAAGACCTCACACAGGACCAGAGAGATGCTTCAGGCCTTTTAGTTTATCCATCTGTGCCCCATCAGAAATGGGCTCAGTGGAAGGGCAGCTGTCAAGAAGCCATTTTTAAGGAAGGGAAATAAGGAGGCTGATGCCAAAATACACAAGAACTGGACTGAAAATTAGTGGCAATAGTTAGGACAATAGATCCCAAACATACTGTCAATGCAGCAAAAGCACACCTAGATAGAAAAACACAATGGAACATGATCAATCATGGATTGGCCTTCCCAGAGCTCAGACCTCAACATTACTGATGCAGTCTGAGATCGTGCTGACAAATAGGGAACAAAAGGCAGTCAACATTTAATGTCCTTCAAGAAGCCTGGAGAACTGTTCCTGAAGACAACTTAAAGAAATTACAAGCAAGCTTGGCAAAGACAGTTCTGGCTGTGCTGAGGAATAAAGGTGACTGACTTTCAAGCTTATTAGAAATAAACTGTTTGTTTCACTTTTCCTCGGCTCATCTGGAAAATCTAGGACAATTCTCAAACTTGTATTTGGTCCCTCGAATGGCCACTGTACTGAAAATCATAGCACTGATCTCTTTCCCCCTTACAGTTCTGTCTCTGCTCCCATTTGCTTTACATTCCTACCTCTCAGATCCCTCCAGATGTTTCCACCCCATCTACATTCTGTCCTTCATCGGTCTACATATGCTCGTTTACTCACCTCACCCACAAGTAACAATGAGGTCATGAGTTTCTTAGATCTCCACCGAGCAAAACCGAACTGGTAGAGCAGCTGCTGCCCAATTTTGCTCATTTTAGACAATCAATGAAAATAACACTGAAGGAACACAATGCTTGCAAGAGATTACCCCACACACACACGTGCACACACACACACACACATGCTCCTGTCCTGCTAATTGTTGGCAATTAGTCTGCAAGTCTGGGATTACATGTCTTATTAAATACAGAATTTCAAATGAGCTTCGTTAAATAAGAAAGTACTCCCATTTTAATGAAGCTAATTTATATGGAAATTACACATAATACTGACGATTCAGTGACAGATTTAACCTCATTGGGTGAAGGGAAGGAAATAAAAAAAAGAGGGGGATAGTGATTTTTATTCCTCGTCTTAGCTGGACCTTACAGCTGGACTCTTTCTGCAAGTCTGCTTTTAAAGCACAACCTCAGAAAGTTCAGGTCATGTATTTGTGCTGGAGATACAGCCATCAGTGTGCGTATGTGCATGATGGAGAGCATGTGAGTGAACTCCTGTCCTTGTGCTGACCCTGCAGAGCTCCAGCACTACCTCTCTGGTTCCCACTGATCCATCATGCTGTCTGATTGTCCAGAGAAAACCCATTAGTCTGACACAACACAACACATTAGCAGTGAGCTGCAGGTGTCTCTTTCCCGTGTCATGCTCATTCTTTACCAACCATGGATGTAAATATTAATTGACCGTGTAGTGGTGGACATGCAAAACATGAGCTGTTTGGATAAACAAATGTGCGATCTGCGGTTTGATTCCATCAAAGTCTGACTTAAATGGTTTGTAGTACATATTGTGTGAGAAGCCTGTGTCTGTCCTTCTTATTCTTACTGGTGATTTATTAATGCAGGTCTGTGTGCAGCCACATCCCAGCAGACCGTTCCTGTCCCTCGGGCTAAAAGCTCAGCATTGCCCCCTTGTGGTAATTAGCCAAGGAGTACGATTTGGTCAATATTTCCTCATATCTGCTGACACCGTCCCCAACGGATAGTGTGAATTAAAAAGGTTTAATTTTAAACAGGCCCACAAATATATCCTTAAGTGCAATAGGTGGAAAGATGTAATGAGCAGGAGGTGAGATAATGAAAGTGCACTATCATTGCTCTATGAAGGACATTTTCCTTTGCTGTTTCACCTCTGATAAGGATAATTATCTGTAGCGCTCATAATTTATAGGGCACTTTAAAACGGCAGTATAGTTTGCATGTCTTTTTCATAAGGTTTCCATGGAGACAGGTCTACTATTTAACCTGCAGGCGGGATGTCAAAAAAAAAGTTGTTTGTTTTTTTAACAGGAGCTTTATTGAAAACATGAAATTTAAAAAAAAAATTAAAAAAAAAAAGTGGCAAGAAAAATGATCAGAACTCACAAGAATTTGCATAAATATATACCATCAAAGCTGATAACATATTTTAAAAGAAAAAAAAAATTGCAACATCTATAAATAAGCAGCAAAAGAAAAACAAATAAGGACAATGCAAAATGAGTAAAATACAATAAACATAGTGTGGCTTTTCTTTGTAGGTTTTTTCCCCGTTTTCTTTCTTTCTTTTTCCCCTCTTAAAAGCGATTTCATGTCCAAATGCATTAATGATGGTTGCCACCTAGAGGCTATTCATACAGCTTTACATTGTAGTCTTGATTTTCAACAATGGCAAAATGCACTGATTTTTAAGTCCAATTTATAATTCACCAAACAGAATCAATGCAGAAACAGCCTTAAGTGAGCAGTGTTATGGTCCATAATTCATTTTTTGCACAATGATGCAAAAAAAAAAAAGCAGCTTATTTCCGTGGGATTATACAAGCTATTATGTCGCAAAGCGAAGGAGCCTTCAACTGCGGTGTGGCTCATGATTCAGGGCCTGATTGTTGCACAGTGAGACATCTGATGAGCAAGAAAAGGCCACAGATGCTTTCACTCTGCACTGCTAGCTTTAAAAACAGGCCTCTTACCTGTCAGAATGACACAAACAAAATGGAGAAAAGAAAAAAATCCTAACGTGTGGATGACATTATGACAGTGTTAAATATGCATGTTGTGAAAGCTGCAATGCATTTCTGCAGCGTAGTGTTATACAACCAAGTTCACTTTGCTCTAGTAAGGCCATGAAGTTATATAAACCATTAGGCTAAGTAAAATTTACACTCATATCACTATGTATACCCACACTAACAGTTCAGCAAACAGTTCTTTAGTATATAAAAACAAACAAAAACAATTCATAACATAGATGCAAATCAAATATTTACGTGTGTACTGAACAGTGAATTTCAACAGTTTCCCCTCTATAAAAATAGCTTAAAAATCTGATACATACATTAGTACAGTGTAGGGTTAAGTCAGTTTTTTTTTTGTATCTTTTACATCTGAGACAGTTTAATAACAGGCTGGTACATAAGTCCTCCGCTCTTCCTTCCCTCCTTTGACACTGCTATACACAGACTACAGGCTTTAAAAGACAGCCCAAGTCCCACTAAGGAGTGCTAAAGGGAGTGCGAAATGAATGGCATCTTCACCTCCTCCCTGCTCTAGACTAAGACTCCAGACTCCAGCTGTGTGCAGACAGTCTTTTCTGTACAGAGCTTCGCATGCACAGTGGTTGAGTAGTAGAGCAGGACTTGGTCCATAAGAGGAAAGAGTTTGACCGGCAATACAATACATGTGCTCCGTAGCAATGTCAGGATCACTGAAAAGGTGAAGAAAGGAGGACAAAAAAATGTGCCGCATTTGGCAATCAGAGAATCTCTCTCACACAGGATAGAACATCTGAGAGGCGGAGACATTAAACACATAAGCATTTAGTAACCGAAAGCCTACAGAACATACACCTAACCCACAGCTCGGTGTTTTCGCACACAGAAGGGTGCCGGGAACCGAGAAAGACCCAAAGAGAATCAAAGAACAGGATATTACTGTGAAAATACAACCAAAGGGCAGGAATCAATGAACAGATTGTCAAATTTCATGCTCTGAGACCATCATCAGCATCAACATCATTCAGGCCCTGTTAATTCACAAACATACACAGTAGGCAAAACAATATTGCACGCACACGAGTAAGTGCACAAGCATACAAACTCACAAACATGCCTCCCATTGCTCTCGGATGCAACTTATGGTGTAAGTGGTGAAACGCTTGTCCCCTGATGCCCAAGAACACAAACAAACAAAAGTAAAGAGAGAAAGGCAAACACAACAGAACACAAGCAGTGATATAAACCACCAACATTATAAGGACACTTGAAGAAAGATTGTATTGTTTGGATTAACTAAATGCAGTTTTGCTATGTACCGCAGTGTTTGCTGGTTATAGCTTTTCAAAGCATATAAAATAATAAGTATCTGTAGCTTATGACAAAAATAAATAACTCAAACCTCTTGCAGCAGTTGTAAAAAGGCCACTGAATGCTTGTGTGTGTGTGTGTGTTGTGTGTGTGAGAGTGAGAGAGAAATGCAAACTTAACAGCACAGGTAAGAACTAGCCATTAAAGTCTTTAGCCTTAAACCGTCATGCATACATTACCATATAAAAAGACATAAGTGCAGCCTCAAATTGTTGTTCTTTTTCCCCTTCTAACTTCCAGTCATGCCATTGTAAAGATTTAACTGAATGCATACGGTGGCGGCATCACAGGTTACAGTGCAGCTTCCTCTTGGTAAGTCAGTTCACCTGGAAGAACAGCTGTAAAAGCCCATTTCAGACATGTTGGACCATGTTGGCTTCCTGGTGACATTTCTGTAAAAGTCAAGCCAATAACATTTACCCATCACACTTCAAACACCAGTCTAAATGTAATCGCATAGGGACATAGACATGTTTGTGAGCTGCTGCAGCCCAAAAACATCCCAACAGCATGAATATGAATAAAACATGAATACAGGTGACATTTTAGCTCACCAAATCCATTTGTAATCTGCAATAAGATTAGGATTATAACAATGCTCTGTGTTGCATTTTTCCATATTCCCAATCCATCGTACCGTGAGAAACGCCAACAGAAAAGTGACCCCTGTTTGAACGACAGAACGCCATCACTTAAACAGACCGATGAAGCCAGCGAGGTTACATCACCCATGTCTGAAAAGGGCTCAACAGGCCGATCACCAGGGTAGTGATAAAAGCAGTCTAAAATATAACAGTGCCTCAATCCTGCAACGTGTTGGATTTCAATGGCAGGTGCTGTTAAATGATGGCAAGGAGTTAAGTACAAGTTTCACCTTTCTCACTGCAGCTACGCTAAATATGGAAATAGCACAAACATTCCTTTGGAGTGAATAATTTAAGAGATTTTTCCTGACAACGGCAGATTATGAAAGACTCTCTCTCGTAGAGCAAGAAAGGCTTTACATTTTGGAACACGAGCCATAGCCTGTGTTTTTCCCCCCCAAACGGAATAACGGCCCAAACTCTAACTGACACCCTGTACAGCTGATGTGTACGCTAATACTTTATATTAAGTTGCCCTGAAGTGGGTGGCTTTTTAAGGTACTGTGACGTTAACTTGATTCGGTGTCAAATTACCAAAGAGCAACTCAGTTTAAAGTACCCGACAAGCGATCTTAGTGTTACACAAAAGGACACTTGATTAGCTAAATCCATCCTGTTAAAGCATCAAAACCACAACTGCCCTGTCAACATCTCCGGCAAACCCAAATGAATAATAAACACTTCTAGCAGACAGTAACACTGAACTTTGTTGGAAAGGAGTCTCAGCCCCCCAAAAGGGACAGTCATGTAAGGTTTCCTAGCGTGCTTAAACATTTGTTTTGGGGAGTAGTACACATAATTTTAAGCTGTGTAAAGACAAAGTGTCACATTGTCAGAACTCCCTCACTCATTCTCCTCCTCCTCTGTGAAGCTCTATGAGGCTTTCGCTTTCCTTGCCCGTGGTGAGGTTTTATCTTCAGATTTGACAACTCCATTGGCAGCTCCACCTAACAAGACGAAGTAAGTGAAAGAGTCCCGGTCAATTTGATTTCACACTGGCATATTCATCAGCGACCATCACAGAGCAGTAAAGAATCCCAACAATAAAGAGTGCACACTCACCCCTTGTGAGTTCCCTTTTGTGAGGCTTGCTCTTTGGGCTGGCCGCCTTCTTCTTTGAGGCTTGGTTCTGGCTGTGCTCTCGCCACTTCTTCAACTGGAAATTAATGAATTTCCACATCATCCAGGCCTGTGTCAGGCAGATAGCTGCCAGACAAGTCATCCTGAGGGGCAGATGTTGTTAATTTAAGTTTATTGCCGTCTGTATTTTGGCTAGGTGCAATACGCTTCAGATCCCAGCTGGGCCTACCTTATGGTGAGCACATTGAAGTTGCCTTCAGCTAGGGAAAAGCCCTGGTTTTCTGTTCGGGGCAGGCCAAAACCGAATGTCAGAACCGAGAGTGTGAGGGTGAGGAGGCGGGCGATGACAAAAAGTAGCGCCCACAGAGTAAAACTGCAAAGAAAAAAAAAAAAGAAAAAAAATAGGCATTAGGTCGTTACCACCCACAAAGTAGTAAATCCTAAATTCAGCACAGAAGCCATACCCTTTTTGCTTGTTCTCATCACTGAAGTAGAAGAGGCGTGAAGCATGGAACAGAAGCTCCACCAGGTAGTGAGGGACCAGCAACACGAGGCCCAGTCGGTGAAGGCTGTATGGGCAGGACACAGAGAAGGGCAGCAGAGCAATGACAGTAATGAGGGTATGATTAAAAAAAAAAAAAAAGTCACCTACAGATAGCACCTACATAGCTTTCTATAAGAACATGCCTTTTTCATCAGTTCCTCATATTACTTTATTTTTGGATCAATAGTTTTGAAGGAGATGAACAAAGTGAAAAGACTGCAGTTTAAAAGATCTCTTTAAAATATTAAACCTTGTGACTGCAATCCCCTTTGCAGGGGTGAAGAATAAAAGTGTAAAAATGATCAGAGAAAATACTATGGCTGAGTGTAAAGGTTGATAACTGAACAACTATGCACAGTACGTAACTCAAAGAACTTAAAAAACTATGTGACACAGAGCAGTGGATCACTGTAAGATAGGAAGTTAATGTTCTTTATTGGATAATAATGTACTAATTTTACTGTTATGCACTCGAGTGCAACCGCAAATAAAGAACTAACTGATAATTAATTAACTGGTTGACCTTTGTGAGTAACATGCATGCTTCTTCTATATTTCTTCCTCGGGATAAAACTGTTATTGCACTCACTTTAAGACATAGGCACCGGTGATGTGGACAACATAAAGGCAAATGTAATAAAGCTGGCGCGGGATGTCTTCCTGTAAACAATAAAACAGATGAGAGTTTGTTAGCATCAGCAGATAACCATAAAGCAAACAGTTTTCTGTAACTGTAAATAAATATATATATATATATATATATATATATATATATATATATATATATATATATATATATATATATATATATATATTTTTTTTTTTTTTTTTTTAGGATTACAACATATGCTTTGTGAAGGACAATGAGAAATTTGTCAAGCAAGTGATCTTTAAAGTGTGTAACCCTTAATAAAACACATAAAACAGAACGCAGAAATTTGAAAGAGCACTGCATTAATAGCAAACATGTCTCTGTGGTGCAAATCACTGCATGACTCAGGACAATTTCAGAAAAACCAGTCAGTGAATCAAATTAAAATAAAGCTTCAGAAATGCTGCTTCATTCTTTGGGCCTGAGGCAATGTAAAACTCTGTCTTGTGGTCTGATAAATCAAAATTTGAAACTGCTATTGGAACTCAGCTCAGCTAAAAAATCCCCAACTCATAAAACCAAAATGTATTTTTATTGGAATTCGATCAGTTTTAGGAAGGAAAAAAAAAAAAAAAAAAAGGAAGAAGGGGGAAAAAAAAAAGGGAAAGACATCCTTACCTTCCGTACTTTTTGAAAGTACAGCTCAGGAAGTGCGTGGAGCCAATACGCAATTTGGCAAATGTAGAAGAACTTGACCTGAAAACTAAACAAAGGACAGGTTGTGTAGAGGACAAGAAAACCTTTCAGCACGGAGTCAACAGCAGTAGGGCACGCAGATAATTAATTAGGCATTACATCACATTCCCTAACTCAGACTGAAAAACTGAGAAATGTAATAAGTTGTGAGTTTGTCACATTTTATACCCATTAGGAACAATTATAACTACGCCCTTAAAAATGTATGCAAGTCCAATGCTTCTCTCACATGTGAATTGCTGTTTTACCAGTTGGACACAGACAGACAGCAAAGACTTCAGTAGCAGGATTGGAAAACATTTGAAGAAAAAGGTTAAATTCAGCATTTTGAGCATGATGATGTTGTCTTCCTCACATTTCCTCCTGGGGGAACCCAAGTTGTTCCCAAGCCAGACGTGATACAGTCATGTGAAAGGAAAGTTAACCAAGTATAACCTTACTGCTTCTGCAGGAATTAAGAGGGCGAGGAGCAATCACATAATGCTAATCAAATAAACTTAAATTAACTTATTATCACAAACGTGGACACCTCTAGAAATGTTTGGACAGTTGGCTGGTCTGGAACATTCAGCTATACGTTAATGCATGTGTTAAAACTCCATATTACTGTAAGTATTTATGGTAAAGGTGCTTCTACAAGCTTCTGGATCATAGTGTGTACTTACTTTCTCCCCATGACTGCATATAGCCCTATAAAAACCTTTTCATATGACTGAAAGTCAGATAATGATAATGAGCAGGTTCTGGTTTCCTCCCAGTTGAACATGTTCAGAAAACGTACAACGGGGCACTCAGGAGGCATCCTAACCAGATCCCCGAACCACCTCAACTGTCTCCTTTCGATGTCAGGAGGAGGAGTGGTTGGACTCTAAGCTTCCTCTAGATGTCTGAGATCCTCACCCTAGCTGTAAGGCTAAGCCCAGCTACCCTACAGGAAATTCAATTTGGCCGCTCGTATTTGCAACCTTACACTTTTGATGGTGAACCAGTACTCGTGGCGATGTTTTCCATTTAGGATTTCATCTACATTTCAACCCTTTCTTAGGTGGAGCCAGTCCACCTCATGCTCCACCTTCCTTGTGGAAGATGAATAAGACAAGTACAATACTTGATTAATTTTTCATATTATTAAAACAAAAAGGCTGAAAAGTCTCAATGAAAATATCTCATGAAGGTACGTTCTTCTTTAGATTAATCATTCCGCTTTAAATAATGAGTCTATAGTATGTGGAGGAGTGTATAACTACTTACACCATGCGAGTATGTGGGTAACCCTCCCATAAGAAAGTAGGATTTGTTGCAAAGTCCTCCTGCGTGAGAAAGAGAGACACTGCATGAGATGAGGTCTAATGCAGGCTGAGACAATGCACCTCTTGGTTTCTGATGCTGGTACCGCTGTTAGGATGCTGCAGCCCCAGATGAAGGAGAACAGATAGAACGCTGCGAGCTGCCCGGACTCATTGAACTTGCTGTGCTTGGTTTTTGACAGGTGCAACCTCCTGTTCATTTTCTGAAATAAAAGTAAAAACAGACAACCTAATGAACACAATGCCACAGACCTAAGTGTTAAATTAAAAAACAAAATTGGGCTGACACTTTTTAACTCTACCTGGTAAAGACAGGAGTCAGAGTGGGGTGACAAAGTCCCTGCTTCATAAACTTTAAGAGCATTAGGAGTGGTTCTGCTGACAGTCAGGATGAACTGGAGAAACTCTGTGATTTTAAAACCCGTTTAAAAATCATGGGCTATTGTTTTAAGAGGTATGAAAATTGCGATTCTATCCTTTAAGAGTAAAGGACCAGAAAAATTTACCCTTCTGTTATATCTGTTACATGTTGTCCAAAAGAGATTTTGAGGTAAAAATACATCTAACAACATTCTTTTCTCCTGCTGAGAACGATTATCAAAGCCATAAGCTGTCAGGAGAAACATGAGCGTTGTTTCAGTCACTGTGCTTTAATGAACGCACAAGCAAGGACGGAAGGATGGAATTTGATCACCAACAAAAAGAATAGGGACATAACGGAGGCGACACATGTGGCAGTGGAGACTCTGCTACGTTGATCCTTTTGAAATGAAACTCTAAAGACCATTGTAAAGTACTGTACGCACGGGTTCCTTCCGCCATTGTGATTTGCTTTAAAAGGGCATGTACACAAGCTGTTAAAGGGGAGACCGAGTTATTGTTAAGCACAGTTCTGGTTTTATTTACGACATCAAAAACAAGCCCGTTTTAAAAGAGGGAGAAAAAAGGTCAGGCATCAAGCCGATGTACTCACGTCGAGAATATATTCTTGTATCAAGGCATGAAGGATGACTGCAATAAGAAGGTAAAAAAACACAGTGGCCACGTCTTTAGGGCCATACTGGTAAAGGTTGACTGGGTCGCTTTTCTCATCTGCAAAGAGGACAAGAAAAGAAAAACAAGAAAAAACATAAATAAGGTGAAGCACTTAAAACCTACAAAGCTGTGTTTCATTTTATTCAGGTAATTTCAGGCTTAACCCTGGTTTTTCAGTACCACACAGGTGGAACACTTCTTACCGGGAAGTGAACCAGCTATGAAGCTAACCTGTTATGGAGCAGGTCAAGTTTCAGTTTAGAGATCAACAGGTATGAAATCACCACCTACTGACTAATGAATTCTCCAGAATGTACTGACTCTGTTCCTGGAAGACGCCTTTGACCTATGTGCTCAGATAGCAGGAGAGTCTAAAGTTTTTTTAACAGCATCTGAAGTCTTTGTGTTTCCCTGAAGCGCATCAGTTTCCGCTCTCAGAGGTAATTTTTTTTGCTCATTGGTGTCAAAAAAAGTAAAACAATTTCATTGTCCTATAAGCATCAACATAAGATCCTAAAATGGAAAAGAACTGATACCAAATTTGCACGTTGCCTAAGCAAAAATCTAAAAACAGAATTCAAATGTATTCATTACACGCAGACTGTTAAACACCATCAAGGCCACAGCTGAAAGAACAAAACTAAAACTCTCTTTTAAACATCATTTTTAACAAAATACTCAATTATAATCCATCGGGTTCTTACCTGTCTTAATGACAGAGCTGTTATATTGATACGCGTGTTAAATTATACAGTCGTTATTCCAGCTTTCTTTCCTGGCTTTGAATGGGCCAAACTTTATTAATAGCGCAGCTGCTTTCTAGTTTTACTGACCAAAGTGCTGATAACACACTTTTACAATGTGAGTCTACAGCGCTTTTCTTCTCACACACTGCTGTTTTTTTTCCCCCCCAGTGTGCATTTTGTGTTCAACCTCTAGTTTCATCTTTCTTTAGAGTGTAAATAAATAAAAGTTTTTGCCAGAACACTTATAAACAGCTGTGATTGGTCAGATGCTGCCAACGTGTGACTGTGCAGGGGAAACCCTGGGTTAACTTAGAGAGTTGATAACTAGCTTTGTGGGACTGCTTAGCCTGGCTTCCAGCGTTAAGCTGAGTTAACCCAGATAACAGAAATGTATCCTGGGTATGTTGAACTCACTTTGTAGCACAGGCCTCAGAACAGTGAAAGGGTGCAATAATAGACAGAATAATATAGGCTCACCAAGAACTTGAGTTACGTTGTACTGAACTGTGATGAACATGATGGCAAACTTTGCTGTGACCTGTAATGACAAGAAAACACTTTGATTATTGATGAATTCATTGGGATGCAATGCAGTAAACTTTACCTCAATCAGAGGTTCACAACTGAATCGCACCAATGCATCTAGCTCACAGTTTTGTTATCAGCAGTGAAAAATGAAGAAATGTGAGGAGTGAGTGCTGCAGAGCAGCTACAGCATGTGGAATTCCACTTATTCTCATAATTGGGGTCTAGAGACCTCCAGGAGCTGCCTGCAGGGGCTCCCAGGGGTCTTCACCACCACTGGCACAATGACTCAGTATAGGTGCATCAGGGAAATTCAGCTAAGATGTTTTTAATTAATAAATCATAAAATTCAATATATTCACACAGAGTATTAAAAAAAAAGTTGATTTGGAAAGTGGAGAGACATTTCCCGTCTGGAAGCAGGGTTTGGGTGTGGACATGTTTGATGAAGGAAATCCATCTTAGTCCATTCAAATATGGCTAGGTACTAGTCAGCTGTGGCGAATCAAAAGGCTGGTAATCAAATGTGTGGCACGCAGGCAGATATTTCCTGACCATCCTGTTGTCAAAAGCCAGAGAGAGGAAGTGCATTAGTCTAGAGTGGTGGTAAGATGACCTGTTAGCTGTGCCAATGGGCCTCCTTACCATCTTCTTTGGCAATCAGTTAGACACATGAGAAGGTAAGGAGAAAGACACGCTAGCGCCCTGTCACTGGAGTGCTGCTGTCATCCCAGCTAGCGAGAGTTAGCATCAGCTAACATAAATCGACTAAGTACAACAGCTCGTCCAGTCACACTGTACCTCAAACATCAGGCCAAGGAGGATGATCATGGCCAGGCACGACACCATATCGGCGTGATTCTGGATCACAAACTCGTGGCTCAGCACCGGTGGGCTCTTGTTCTTCTTGCGGAAACCCATGGCTCACCGACTCTGCCTGGCTCCGGGCTGCTGTCACTGAGTCTAAGCGGGGTTGGAGCTAGCTTCCCCTTCTGCACTGCTGCTGGCCTCAACAGACGGATGCTCGCTCGCTCTGCTCTGGGACGATCCCTCCGCCGTAGTCCGCAAGCACAGTGAACCGCTGCTCGTGTGTTTAGTAGCAGACATGAAGACGCATCGCACCGAGCCAAACACCACAGCACAACACCCACTTTATTCCTGCTGCCCGCTGAAGTCAGATGACGGGCCCTCCCACTTCGAAACCCCATTCATGAACCGCCCAGTGTCATTGACGTAGAAGGAGAACCCGGGCCCGTGGTGCCTTCACGTTCCCCACGTAAGCGCGCTCCAGGTTTCAGGAAATGCAGGCAGAGAGATGCTAAATCACCACGTATGGTGATGCATTAAAGACTTACTGTTATTTTAAATGATTGGCGTGTTTGAAAATTATACTGTCTACCAAAATAGCAGCTGGTGATGACTAGTTACACTCCCGGAAGCCAGCAGGGGGTGTGACTAGATTTTTTTTAAAGTCAAAGTAGGCCAAGGAATATGTTCCTGTGGACAATTTGACAAATGGTTGCAGAAAACTTTCACACAGTCATTGTGTGGGGCACGTTGTCGGGTTATCTGACAAAATAAATAGGTACAAATTATGCAGGATAGGGATTAAATGCATATTTCTAACTTCTTGAGGGCATAAGTGGAAGCAACAGTGTGCTTTATGGTTTGTGATGATTTTTGTACACTTTTGTTTTGCAGTAAGCGTTAAAGCTATCATCTTCGAGTTTCAATAGGGATGCATACCATGTCATCCTACTCTCTCAATATGTGTATGCAGTTTCAAACGGAGCTGGATACTTACTTTTGAATCATGTAATCATATACAATCAATTATATTCAATCTCTTTCAAGCATTCAACTCTGTCTCAATCATGCTTGGAACTCAGAATCACAGGGGGATTTTTTTTATTGTTATGTGCCTAACATTATATTTAAAGAAATCCGAATTATTGTGATGCTGTGGAACCCCAAGTAAAAAGCATCTCATTCTGCATTTGCATCTTTAACATATGAAACAATCTGCTGAGTTAAAACCTCTGCACACCTTCAAATGACTGCTAGTCACAGATACAGCAGACACATTTCCTATATGCTGACCTAAATTGTGTCCTATAACTGCACTTATTGTTTGGTGTCCACTATTTTATGTAAACACCAGTAAATTTACATTGTGAATATTGTTTAAATTACAGTTATTTAAAAAAAATTAAATAAATTCCTCTTTTCAAACTGTAGTTGAGGATATGTAAATGTAAAACGCTTTAATATGGTGATGATATGTTATCATATTATATGAATTAATTCATAAGATGATTTATTAAGTAAATAATCCACTATATAAAGGAGTAATGTTGTGGTGAGGACAAATATATTTTAAATACATTTCTTACTTAAATCAAGCTTAAATCATTTTAAGTTTTAAATAGAAATTGTCGGAGAGACCGGAAGTTAAATTTGGTAAACGATGGTATAATCTGAAAAAGGTCAACTAGAGGTAAAGTCGCTTGCCAGGTAGTAAGTCTTTTGATTCTGTATTTAATGTTAAGAATATATTGTTTGTAATTATAATATAATTTCTTCTAATTTCAGAGGGATAATTTTGTGTCAGAGGTTAGCAAACATGTTAACACATGGTCGCTTACATTTGTGACAGCTAACCGTCGACAATTAATTTTAACCTTCATTGATTTTTATTTTTTAATTTAGTTTTTATCGGCGGTGTTATTCGTCTAAAGAAGCAAGTCCCTATATATACACAATTCTATTCGTTTTTTGTTCAAATCCAGGCGCTGTGTGTTTAACACTAACGTGTTTAGACTTGTTAGCTAACTTCCCAACAATTTAAACAGAATTCCACGTTCATTTTATCTCCTTGCATCATGGCACCAGAGGGCAGTATGAGACAGACCGGAGAGAACTGCACGTAGCCGTTCGAGTACAACGTGTGTACAAAAGATATAATGTTTAGTTCAGGTCATTTTCTCTAATTTGGGTGAAATTTCTAAACGGCGATGTGTTTCATCAGCGCCCGGCTAGCTCAGTCGGTAGAGCATGAGACTCTTAATCTCAGGGTCGTGGGTTCGAGCCCCACGTTGGGCGGAAGTCTTTTTTTTCCTTCTGTGTGCTTCACTTCCCCAAATCACAAGAGCACAGGCCTCCATTGTGCTTACACGGAAATCAGAGACAAGTTGATCCGCCGCGAGTCTGCTCTGCTTTATAACTAATCAAAAATTACTTGGCCATAGTTTGTGCAAGTCTTGGTTGTCTTTTCAAATTCATCACCCTACTTTACAATGTTTGAAATGTAAATTAGCCTTACTTGGAGGAGAAAAATGTTGCTGAAAAAAGCCCCCAAAGTGGTTAAAGGAAGTTCAAAAAAGATAATTGAGGTGTAATTTTTAGTGCTTGTAATACCGATAAGCAACATATGGCAATATTTATATATCAGGACATATTTTATGTTTAATTTAATGAAGTCCTATGCATTGAACACATTTTTCTAGTATTCAAATACTGCTTTGAATTCTACATAAGAGTATATAAAAATAGACTTTTCATCACATCAAATTAAAGCCTTACAAATGACCCAAGATCAGACTCAACAAATGAGATAAAGCAAAAAGGAACGTGCATGTGTTCCTCAGAATGAATTGTTATATTGTATTGCCTAATAATCTATATATTTTACTCTTTATCTGGTCATAGATGGGTCTGCTGAAAGTCAGACGGGACCACATCTGGTAACTGATCAAGCTTATCAGGTAATCACTCGTACACAGTATTTTTGCATATGGTTTGTTTAACTGGCCATTATTCATATATACATAATAAAAAGCGAGGGTTAGCTTCTTTAGGATTAAATACAAGTATATCATTTCTTATATAATTTTTTATGGTGTTCTGTTTTTTGATGGCTGAAATGTCCGAATAGAATAACAGCTTTAGCCTCTCTTTTCTTTGGAATAAGCCAAGAGGGAGGAGTTTAAACAAAGGCCCTTTCCACATAAAAAATGGAAGCTTGTGCAGAGAAGCCATGGTGTCCTGCTCTCAACACTACATGCTGCCGTTTCTCCTTCTAAAACCTTCAACTAAGACGGTTGTTTCCTGATTCTGCTGTTGGAAGCTACAAAGCATTGTTCCATGGGTTTGTATGTCAGAAATACTCGCAGTAATCACAATATTTTGTGGTTTTAAGACCTAGCTCTGTGCTTATTTTTTCTTCCCCTGTCTCTGACTCTCACAGTGCTGCCCCTGCCTGCACTGAACAAAGATAATTACTCAGGAAACATTTCGGCCAATCAGGCGCGGCCTTGCATCTTGCTCGTGAGGAAAGCGACCAGTCAGGATCTGGCTAACATCACCGGGGCCTGATCGCCTTGCCTGAAGAGCGGAGCCTTCCCCGACTGAGGGCTGAGAGTGTCCTCCATGTTTTATAAGTGTTGACATAACAGTGTGTCAGGCAGCCATGCATCCACAGAGGTAAGCTCTGTCTTTTTTATCTCAGACTTCTGATAATAACATGGCTTCCTTCTTCGTGTTGTGCTGACTGTTGGTTTCTAATGATGAATGCGCACACCTTAAAGTCAGTTTAGTGTGCAGGAGGAGGAGGAGCTGGGGTGGATTGGAGGCCTCGTAAGGCCTCTGTGCTCCACAGTGCTGAGGGTGGGAGGGTGGGGGTTGGCTAACGATTCTCACCCTTGTTCTCTCTCTATGTCTCAGGGTCACATGAGTGCCCCAGACAACCAGCCTGCCATACAGGAGGCAGAGTGGACCATGAAAAATCCTTTTATTTTTTTAGAATGCAAAAGAGAGTTGGATTTTAAAATGGCACACACATCTCCTTTCTGTTGTGGGAGTGTTTGTGGGTTTTTTTTTTTAGAATGGCAGAGGAAGAATGGGGGATGGGCAGTGGAGGAAAGGGTGTATTATGTACTGTTTCTAAGTGGATTGGCTCTGTGGTGTTTTCTTGTGTCATGCCAGGATGGGGACTACATGCAAAGGGAAACAGAAGTGCATGCTAGGAGGGCAGAGTGCGCAGGGCATCACGTCATTGTAACATTTTTATGTACACATATGTGAAAAATATCTAGAACATGAAAACTGTAGCACAGTGTATACACATTTAGGAAAGCTGCACTAAGACTGGGTTTTCTACAGTCCATACTAGTCAGAGGCCACATTACATACAAACACTTTGTGACAGGGGTAATCCCCTTCCAGTTTTTCCAGTGTAGTCTTTATAAACTGGTTGCCTCTATTTACACTCATAGGCCTGGAGTTTATTGCCCCTGGCTTCTGCAATTCCACAGTGCTGTTGTGAAACTGCTTCCTACGCTCTCAGCCAGGCAGTAGCCATTTTGTGCTGCTGTCTTCACAGATCACACGGCATAAGCAAATATAACACACTACTCGTGGAAATAACATAAGACAGACATATTTTTAAATGTTTCAAGTCAAATCAGTTTAATGTGAATAGCACATTTCAAACAGAGTCAAGCAGAATGCTTTACATAAGTATCAACTGCATTTGAACAGCTGCTAAAAGTGTCGTTAAGAAGGATTGTTCCTTCCAATAACCTGTCATGCTGTCCACATCATAGTCGGTACGTTGTGTTTTGTCATGTTGCACCATTTTAGCAGTCTCAGCTGTGCCGGGGAAACAAAGAATGATTTCTTTTTCTTGTGGCCTGACGCAAGGCTTTTTTTTTCATGTAGGCAACATTCAGAAGAGAGTAAGGTTATAATCAGGAAATTACTCGTAGTTTAAAAGATTGCTATCTGTGAAACCAAAACCAAAACCTTTACTACGCCACAATGCCTGATTGAGAATTTATGTTAAAATGTGTAATTATTAAATTTTAGATGGATATATGTGGGGCAAAGCTCTGAGCCTCTTTCTGTAGCATTGCAGGCTATAGAGAGGGTGACAGAGGTTGAATAGCACAGACACTGAGTTGTGCATGACAGCCACAAGGCTTTTTAAAAACATTAAAGGAAAACAAAAAGCCCCCTGGTTTTATGCTGTCATAATCACAAATTATCAAACAGAACCGAAGGAAAATAAATCGTCTGAGGCAGAGGGAAATCTCTGCATTGCAGCAAAAACGCTTTTTAAGAGGAAGAGGGGAGCCTGCATACTGTGATCTGTGTGGCATAACACAGCGACCAATAAAGTTCCACCCTGTTGGCCCTCCAGCCAATTGCAGCTGCAGTTGAGGTTAAAGATTGACAATCCGAGGGAGAGCAGCAGGGAGAGCAAGGCCTTCTGGAAAATTCCACAGCCATCTTTGATTCACCCTTTACAGCCTTTTATAAGATCCAGGTCATTTTTTTTTTCTTCTTTCGTACAGAATACGCTGTGTATACTAGCAGTATACTGATTAAGTGCTGGGAGTTGTGCTAGATCAGGCACCTTAATTTACTTAAAGTCATTGTTTAATGAAATGCTTTTATTTCCCAGGAAAAGCAAAAGCTAATCCTATTCATTTCTTCAGTTGTCTGCATGTGTTTGTTGCTTTCATGAAAGCCGGTTGTTTCTTGTCGTATTGCTAAATCAAATAATCTCTCTAGGGTTTTGTGTAGCAGACCGTGTAGGATACCTTTTCTTTTTCGCAGATGTTTTCAGTGGCATCTCTAATATGATGCAATATAATGAGTGCAGTATGGTGTTCGCATTCAGTTGCATTTCTGGATTTCCAGACGGAGCCAGATATTTATCTGTTTAATGTGTGAAAATTGTTTATTGTTTTTACATGTAGAGAAGCTTTTCATGCAGCTTTGCCAGGACCTGACTGTGGTTTTAGAGTGGTGGTCTGTGTTTCTTAAAAATGAAATCTAATTATTCCATGACAGCAGTATTCACACAGAAGGAGGGAAGCCAAGATTGAATACAGGGAACAAAAAAAACCCCAACACACACGGATGAGAGCTTCTGACTTTGCTGGATTTTCCTGTGTCTCCCTCCCTGTGTTTCGCCTCTGTCTCTGTCATTGGCCGTGAGGCTTTGCCCCGACATAGACCATGTTTTTTCGTAATGTTGGACTGTAATCTCCACAGATCTCTCTGGTCCTCCTGCATGGATGTGCCAGTGCCCGAGTCTCAGCCTTGGAGTGGGGGATGGGGGAGAGGGGGGAGGGGAGCAAGCTGTGGCCTCCATTTTCTGTGACGAGAGAACCCTGCTCGTCTCTCACAGGAGTGGAATCTAAAGACATTGATTCAGTGTTGTTTCCTTTTTGTCCGTCAGGTACTTCAGTACTTACTGAGTGGGAATACTGTGTTTTCTTGCACCTGACTATTATGGAATATATCTCAGAACCTGCTAAGGATTTATTTGTTTAAATCTTCTTATTTGATGGATCATAGCTCCTAATCTGAGAATGCACTTTGGATCTTCATACTTTTTTCTTTTTCCTTTTAACGTCTGCTAATCCTGTTTTCTTTGTAGTTGCATAAATGTCTTGCCATTGGTGTTGAGAATGTGTATTATAGGATTATTTGGCAGCTCAGGGCTGCTTGGTGATGGCGAATGTTCTTTTATAGGGCTGTGGCACACGTAGCAGAGTGAACTGGCTAACGGTTTCTTATTTTCATGTGGGCCTCATTTGTTCACGCAGTCCGGAACAGGAAGGCCCCGGAGGGGTTGGGGTGTGTGTGACTGAGGCTGTGTATGTGCATTTGAAACTGCAGGCTAGATGATACTAGATACCCAAATGCCACGAGAAACTCTGCTCAACCCATGTTTGTCACTTTTTCAGACAATGCAAGCTATGCTTGTATTCTCTCAAGTTTCATATAAACCATCGGTGACTTGAATGTTTTTAGGAACTGCTGGTGATTGTGAGCCACAGTGTATTTTCTTTTGCCACAGTGACAAACTTTAATCTTAAACCCCTTTGTCAATACATCGTGGTTTACTTGGTGTTATGAGCAAACGTTTATGAGTAAGCGTAACATCCAGATGAACAGAATCAACTTTTTTGGATAACTGAGCATGCATCAAGCATGCTGACATTTGTTTTAACTTTTTAATGGAATGTCTCTTTAAGGATGGAGGAGGGGACATGCAGAGCATTCCTTTAGTTTCAGAACTGGAAAAAAAAAAAGATTATCCCACAAATGTGGTTGACCTTTGAGTTCTACCCCGAAAACCACTCATCCTAGCGGGAAACCAGAGCTGTAGCCAAAGCTATGATCTGGTCAAGTGTGTGACCTGTCAGGGGTCTGTGGGTGGGTTTTCTTCTCTAGGCTTTTCAATAAAGGCTACATCCTTGGAACTAGGCCCTCTGTGGCTCTCACAAAGGAGGAGCCAAACACTCAAAGACCTTCATTTATTGCCAGACCCTCTTTATTCCTGTCTTTTTTTTTTTTCTTTTTTTTTTTTTTGCCTCAGAGGAAGTGGGGTGCTACGCAAGAGCAAAGGGAAATCAGTCATTTCCAGTGTTGCATTTTTAGGTTTTGGATTTATTTATTAATTTAAAAAAGTGTTTGCCACTTTATAAACAAAGACATAAAATAGTGCCAGAAATGACAGAAGATTTAATGTGACCATAATTAGGATCTAGGCCAGAAAGGTGTTGTCAGATGAGCGTTTGAAGTTTATTAGATATATCTCTTCCTACTGGTCTCTAACAATGGGCCCAAATCCTTCAGGGGTATTCTGTTGTTACTGAAGGGGCTTGAGAGGTGCTGTTATTTGCCATGGGGGGCTGTCCCTTCAGTGGTATGTACCAACTCTCTGTGGATTTTTCTTTTCTTTTTTTGTTGCTACAGATCTATAGCTCTATACATTGTATGTCAAAGAAAGCACTGTTTGAATATTGTGACCTAGTTGGACTAAAATGCTATGACTGCAATGTAAGGACAGAGGTGCAGGGTAATTACAGCTAAATGGCCCTACGTGTTGTTGCAAATCTCAGCTTGTGCTTAGCGGAGATCAGCGTTACCATGGTGATATTTATCATCCTTTCTCTTGGAGCATAAAGAACATTTGCAGACTCCATTGTAGATGATAATATGGAAAGTATTTTAATTTCATGAAACAAAGTGGGAGATGTTGTAAAATCAAATGAAAACAACAACAATGGAAATCAGCAGAGTCCCTGTTGACAGATCCTCTGGGACCCGGGTGCCTTAGGTGGTGTTCCACTTGTTTACTGCTATGCTGATGTGGTTTCTGAACACCCTTTCTGACTTTGTGTTTGTCTCTCTTTCTGTGTTTCTGTGTGCTCCTGTTCGGTGCTCTGCAGTCTGGCTGAGGAGGAGATAAAGACAGAGTCTGATGTGGTAGAGGGAATGGATGCATCTGTGCGATCCAAAGGTAAGTCTCTAAGGCCGAGGACCTCACATTAGGAGCCAAGCATCCAACACAGCTCAGTTACAGTAAATAACCTCTACCTTCTCTGTATGTTTTGAGGAGAAGAATCTTACGGTAATACGTTTTGCTGGTCTCTTAGGATCCATTTTTCCTGACAGTCTGCCTGCTGAATCTACACGGGGTGTAGTTAGTTCTGAGGAAGCCCTCTAGCCATTTATTATGATGAAATAGTAATTTGACGTGTATAAGTGTTGTCTTCAGTAACTGCTTTTCAGACTACTGTGATTGCTGTGTTAGATGGAATATTAGATGGTTAAAAATAATAGTGCTGAACACTGAATCTATTGTACTGCTCGCTTGAAAATTAATAACTTCAAAATACTGTTCCTCCCTCGGTTTCTCAAGGGAAGACGTGTGGGTCGATGACAGTGATGTATAATAGTTTTATAGTTTTGTTTTTTTTGTCCTCTTTTTGGTAATTATTTTTCTTAAGCTTGTGTAATGTGTTGGCTGTAAATACATTGAACATTACAAGCTTGACTCCTATTGTGTGATGACACAATTATCTTTATGTATTCAGTCCCTGATCCACCAGGGTCAGCAGAAAGATCAGTGGCACCACAGAAACGAAAGGTGTCGAGTCCCACCCATTCCTCCAATGGGCACTCTCCCTCAGACACCTCCCCCAGCCCTCTTAAGAAGAAGAAGAAGCCAGGGGCCTTGAATTGTAACAACAAAGACCAGGTAAGGGCTCTTGTAAGTGCAAGTTCATTTTGAAATCAGGTGTGTTCTCAAAGGCTATTTCTTTATCCAATTTCAATAATGGGCCATATACTTTCATAGAATGTTAAGGCCAGGGTTGTGCCTGAAAAGAACCATTTCATATGATGTGCTATCTGACCACATCAGAAATCAGATATGTTTATGGTCAATCTAACCGCTGTATAAACACAGCCATGATAAAGTGTATTTTCAGGGTCTTGAATGGGAAGTGTTTAGTGTTATTTATTTTTTGCCTCATGCTTCCACAACTAATGTGTACAATATATGGAAAAAAAAAATTGCACTGCATACAGTTGGCAGATTATACCTTCCACTTCTGGAAGTCTGCTAGGGTCTGTTCGAGTGACGTGAATTTCATCATCAGACAGTTAGTGGGAGGATTGATGCAGATGTCCGTGTACTTGCGTTACAAAGCACCAAGTACATATGCTTCCCAGGCAGCACAGTCCAAGTAGACGTTAAAGATGTATAACAGGATTGACTAGTTGGCTTTCGGGTCTTCAGCGGTCTGTGTAAATGCCAGGCTTTAGCCAGTTGTTGGTTTTGAACATGAAGGGTGAGACGGAGACCTCCTTGTCCATCATCAAAGGAGATGAACTAGGGGGAGGGGGTATCTGAGGGTATTCAACAAGAATATGTTACCAGATGTACTGGTGCTATAGTCCCAAGTCAGAATTGTCAAATAGACAACTCAAGTTGGTTTTGCAGCTCGGAAAGTCAGAGCAGCCCCACCAACAGTGACTTAACAATCCAAGGTGGCAGCTGTGAATGTAAACCGTAGTAAAATTTCAGAGTTTTTTTTAAACTATACTGCCACTGTTTTGTATTTGTGATTCGCCAAATAAGGTAAAGCAGCAGTATTTATTTTTAAACTGCAGAAATCAAGCATTGCTAGCTTGATGCATAAATGGCTGTCTTCCTAACAAGCAAAGCAAAGCCTGTTTTCCTTGTCTTTCCAACTTTACTGGAATGGTAGTGAGCTTTGACATTTTTGACCAGCGTTGAGTTTCAAGGTATACAGAACCCAGCAATAGTCTAATCTAAGTGCCATATACTGCCTGTGAGAACACACTGATTTTGATCATAATCTCTTGAATACTGGCCATTTTTAAAGTAGACCCACCATACAGGAATGTGAGCTGCCACAATTCACATGAATATATTATTTTGGAAACAAGTCGTTTAATGCAACGTGAGTCGCCAATGGTCATTAACGTTGACATTTAGTACCAAATAGCCTAGATGGATATGGTTTTTATTGTTTGCTTGGTGGATAATGTAGTGTTGCGTGATTCCTTTTAGTCCTGTGTTGATCTTACATGATATTGAAAGCTAATTTAGCCCCTCTTGTATAATTTGACAGGTATCTGACGTGCGCATAGTTATGTCTTCGTGGCACTGTTGGAATACATGCTTTGGCTCTCTGGGAAAGGTCAAATAAGTAGCAGATGGATTTTAACACCACTCAAATTGAATGCCAAAGACTTGAATTTGGGCAAAGAAAGACTCTTTTGAGCCATCTATCAACTTGTATTCATGTAGTAACATGTTAACACTAAGATACCATTTAGGCATTTACCAGAGAGCCACATCATGCAATGTTTACTCTTTAGGTTTAAGGTGAGCCATGTCTCAGCTTGCACTGTAGAACCTGTTTGGTTAGTATTGATTTTATTTGAAGCCATTACATGACTAGATGTTCAGACTATTAACTGATTTTCTTAAAACAATTTTTTTGGACTGATTGTCTTTATTACCTTCTATGCTGCTTACCCTGCTTATCCCAGCTTGTTTCTGTTGCACTGCACCTTTTTGTGTTCCTGCGTGTTTTTTGAAACCTGCCCCCTTGTTTCTCTTGCCTGCATTTCAGTCAGAGCTAAGACATGGTCCCTTTTACTATATGAAGCAGCCAGCACTCACCACAGACCCTGTTGATGTTGTACCGCAGGACGGCAGGAATGACTTCTACTGCTGGCTGTGCCACCGCGAGGGCCAGGTGCTCTGCTGTGAGCTCTGCCCCAGGGTGTACCACGCCAAGTGCCTCAAACTACCAGCTGAGCCCGAGGGCGACTGGTTCTGTCCAGAGTGTGAGGTATCTTGCTGTAGTCATGTGCATTTATGTGGGTGTACACAAGTAATTGTGGAACTGTGTGCCATGAACAGCAGAAACTACCTTTCAAACTCATGGCTCATGCTTCTGTGAGCACAAGAGACGACATTAGAAGATTAAAGTTTCACTTCTACGTGTATTTGTTACACAATTCTTCAATTTGGGATACACTAACTGAATCACAAAAAAGTGATTTAAATTTTACGCAGTTTTAGATATGAATAGTATCTCTTTAGTTTACCAATTATTGTCTTGTTTTTTTTTTATTATTATTTTGTTGCAGAAAATTACAGTCGCTGAATGCATTGAAACCCAGAGCAAGGCGATGACAATGCTGACAATAGACCAGCTCTCCTATTTACTCAAATTTGCACTCCAAAAGATTAAACAGCCTGGGGTAAGGGGTTTCTTCAAGTCTTTATATGCCCAGTTGCGTGTTGCAGATTCAACCAAAGATTCTGGAAACATCCATGAGGAAAGTGTAATTCATGTGTGCTTATTTCCTGTTTGTCTAATCTGAGCAGACTGAGCCCTTTCAGAAGCCTGTATCTCTGGAGCAACATCCAGATTATGCAGAGTACATCTTCCACCCCATGGACTTATGTACTTTAGAGAAGGTACTCGTATATAGATTTTTTTTTTTTTTTCTGGAGAAGTATTAACAATAAAAAAACAAAACTAGAATTAGAATGAAACATGAGGTAAATATGCATATAAAATGCTGGCAAAAGTGCAGTTGCTTGACTGATATTATTATTTTCACTGTACTATAGAATGTAAAGAAGAAGATGTATGGCTGTACTGAAGCTTTTCTTGCTGATGTGAAATGGATCTTGCACAACTGCATCATCTATAATGGAGGTAGGCAACTTTGATGTACGTCATTACTCCCTTTACTGTCGTAAGAATATATAAATTAAGCTTGTGCGTCGTTTCCAGGCAATCACAAATTAACAGCAACTGCGAAAGTCATTGTCAGGATCTGTGAACATGAGGTAAAGCAACTTTAATTACTTGGTGACATTTTTGTAAATGTGTCTTATTTATGGACTTGCATCATCTTCATTTAATACTTTTTTTTCTTTTCTTTTTTTAGATGAATGAGATTGAGGTGTGTCCAGAGTGCTACCTGTCCGCATGCCAAAAAAGGGACAACTGGTTTTGTGAGCCATGTGTAGGTCTTTACATTAATGTAAATCCATAAAAGTAACAGATTTTTTTTACATTTTTTATACGTTTTAGCTTGGATATCAGCTTTGTGAAGCACAGTATTTTACTGTTTTGCTCTATCCAACAGAGTCAACCCCACCCCCTGGTTTGGGCTAAGCTGAAGGGCTTTCCATTCTGGCCAGCAAAAGCACTTCGTGAAAAGGATGGGCAAGTAGATGCACGCTTCTTCGGGCAGCACGACAGGTGAGATGAACCTTTTGGGCACTATAGAGGAAACTCTCCTTGTTTTAGAGGTTTAGAAAAGACCCGAGTTGCTGTATCTCCACTGGATATTAAATGTATTAAAACATTATTTTGTTCTGTTGTTGCATTTCCACATAGGGCCTGGGTTCCCATCAACAACTGCTACCTCATGTCCAAAGAGATCCCTTTCTCTGTAAAGAAAACAAAGAGCATTTTCAATAGTGCCATGCAAGAAATGGAGGTCTATGTGGAAAACATTCGCAAGAAGTTTGGAGTCTTCAACTACGCACCCTTCCGCACTCCGTACACCCCCAACAACCAGCTACAAATGCTGGTGGACCCTTCCAACCCCGGTGCTGGTACAGTGAAAACAGAGAAATCAGATAAACTTCGTTTCAACTTTGATATAACCGCTTCTCCTAAGATGGTCCTCAGCAAGAGTAGCACACCCAGCAGTATGAATCAGCGGGTCTCAATGACAGACATGCCTCGGTCTCCCATGAGTACAAACTCTTCGGTTCACACAGGGTCTGATGGAGAGCAAGATGTGGAAAAGGGCAACAGAAATCCTGCACTCCATTACAGCACTGGAGAGGAATCAATGGACTGTACTGGTAAGTCTTCTCCACTCTGGTTGCATTAACTCTATTTATGTGATTTTTAACTTATTTTATTCACCATTATAAGCTTTTTTTCTTTTTGTTGCTTTTTAAAAAAATAAAATAATCTTTTTATTACAGCATCTCCTGTTTCAGGGAAGATGGGTCCTGCAGGCAGCGTGTCAGGTAGTCCAAAGCCCTTTAACCCTGGACTGGTGCCAAAGCAGGAGAGGACTGCAGGGACAGGTGGCATCCTCAATCTCAACCTGGGTCAGTAACAAAAAAGCAAAGAGAGACCGCATTTATGTTCTTACAAAGGCTAATAATCAAAAAGTACTTAATAATTAATGAATTTGTGATTAAACAAACATTTACATGTTCATTTCAGATCGAGTCAAGGCTGAAATGGATCTCAAAGAGCTGAGTGAGACTGTTCAACAACAGCAGCAACAACAAGGAGTCCCTGCGCCCCCTTCTACTCCAAAGAGACCCATCAGGAGCTTGGACAAGACTATTGAAAGCTGCAAGGCACAGCTTGGTACATACAAAACCAGTTTGTGACATGACTTGCTGCAGAACTCTATTCTTGTACTGTACAAGTCATTTGAACTTGCCAATGTAATGATTAATAACAAATCTAGGAAATTTAAGTTGTGGATTATTTCTCAAGACTAATTTGAATTTGGCAATTTTACAAATGCATCACGGCAGTTCTGACTCTCTAATCAGTGGCGGTCATGTCTGTGTGACTGCTGCTGACTAGGGTTTATTAAGCTATTACCAGAGAAAGGGTTCATTATTTCTTTCTATTTGCTTCTGACAGAAAGAAATTAACACAATGTCCATTTCTTAATATAGGTATTGATGAGATATCTGAAGATGCGTATAAAGATGTGGATCACAGTGACTCTGAGGACTCTGAGAAATCAGATTCAAGTGACAGCGAGTATCTCAGTGATGAGGAACACAAGCCAAAAAGTTCAGCTCAGGAGGACAAGGACAAAATGGAGAGAAAAAGGTCTAAAGCAAGCAATGATGGAGAGAATAAGGAAGGAGCTGTGGCAACGGGGGATAAAGCCACCCCGGAACCCCCACTCAAAGAGAAGCAGGGTAGCAATGGCCCAGATAGAGACCTCAAGGACAAGCCCAGAACACCCCAGTCTCAACCCCTTGCTGACAAACCCAAAGCCCCAGAGGATGTCAAAGCAGCTGCTAATACATCAGCAGCTGAGCAGGACTCTGATTCTGAAAGAGAGCTTGTGATTGACTTAGGGGATGAACATGGAGGTCGTGACTCAAAGAGGGCGAAAAAAGAGCTGGGATCTTCCACTGCCAAAGCTGCCAAAGAGTCTAATGTTACCAAGCTGGAAGGTGAGGCTTGTTGTTTTTTTGTTTTGTTTTTTTGTTGTTGTTTTTTTTGGGGGGGGGGGGGGGAGGTTATACGAAACATCAGAGTGTCAGGTATGGGGAATTGCACAAGTTAAGGCATGATGTGAAAGACCATGAAAACCTTCAGATTAAACTGCAGTGTTTCTCTGCTAGGTGGAAGACTGTAGGTGACGTAAGGGTAGTCATGAGCTTATTGATTGAGTTGATGCACAAACAGGGTCTACATTGAAGAATTGTCGCAATCTTAACTGCGATTATCACAGAAGTCGACCTCTAAAGTCTGCAAAACAACATCTGGATAAGCTGGAATTGTTTTGGAAAGAAGGGCTGTGGGCAGAGGAAGTTAAGTTTGAGTGTTTTGGCCACAATGACAAGCAGGAGGGTGGGTGGGTGGGGGGGGCGGAAATATAAAACTGTGGCTTTGTTTGGCAGTCAGTGGCAGAGAAACAGTACTAAATGGAGAGGACAATATATTCCAGTAATTATCAGGAAGCTTTGCTTTCAAATGCCATGCATTCAGACAAGAAACAAAGTGACTGGGTTCTATGTCTACATAGTGATCTCAATCATACTTTGAAATGCTCTAAATAAATATAATCTTATATATGCTATAAAATGTTAAATCTGTTTAATGTGGCTGATTTTGAAATGCAGAACGCCTCACCGATAAGAGACTTTTTTTTTTTTTTTTACTGCTTAGGCAAACTGCCTTCATCTGCTACATCAGTAGCACCAGCACGTGATGTTACATCCAGCATGAAAGACTCGTCGCAGCCTTCTGTCACATCGGCGCTCAACCTCGTTTCCTCTGCCGCTTCTGCTCAGCCCAGTGCCACGACCACCACCAGTGGATCCACCAGTACACCTTCTACTGTCTCCACTTCTTCACCAGTGACTACAGCTGTAAAGAAACAGCGTCCCCTACTGCCTAAAGAGACTGCTCAAGCTGTGCAGCGGGCTGTAGTTTGGAATCCAACAAAGTTTCAAACGTCTTCTCAGAAGTGGCATATGCAGAAGATGCAGAGGCAACAGCAACAGGATGGAGAGCAGTCGGCTGTGCAGACGCGCAGCCCACAACAGCAGAACTCTTCTTCAAGCACTCGCTATCAGACCAGACAAGCAGCCAAGGGTATATACACCAATACAATTAGTCATGTCCACGTTAGTCACCATAACAAAATAAAAAGTGTACTTGAAGTTTTATAATTTCCCTTTAATTTTTTGTTGTCATCATCATCCTCTGCAGGGCAACAAAAAGACCCACCTCTGAGTGCATCCTCATCAACATCTGCCCAGGTCACATCTGGTAGCTCTCCTTTTATGTCTGGTGACTTGCAGATCCCCACAGTCTCAGCTGATGTAGCTGCAGATATAGCTAAATACACAAACAAAGTAAGTTGGAGCCTTTTCATATAAATTAAAATTCTACTCTATTAACTTTGTTTGCAAAGGTTATAACTGAGTTCAACAGTAATGTCACATTTTTACCAATACTTTGCAGATTATGGACACAATAAAGGGGACGATGACCGAAATCTACAATGATCTTTCCAAAAGCACATCGGGAAACACGATTGCAGAGGTAAAGATTGTCAGTCAAAGCAACACTTTCTGTGGTAATAATACGTAAGTATTTATCATCACAGTGTATTTTTACCACAGATTCGACGGTTAAGGATAGAGATCGAGAAGCTCCAGTGGCTCCATCAGCAAGAGTTGTCAGAGATGAAGCACAATCTGGGTAAGATACCCATTTACCTCTGTCACTCCGCAGAGCTTATTTGATCTTCAACCTGCCTTTTCCTCGCCATCAAATTTTAAACAGGTGTCGACATGGTATACAAGTTTCAAGTTTTTTGTTTTGGTGTCTTTTAAATGCAGAACTAACAATGGCAGAGATGAGGCAGAGTTTGGAGCAGGAAAGAGAACGACTGGTGGCTGAGGTGAAAAAGCAAATGGAGTTAGAAAAGCAGCAAGCGGTGGACGAGACCAAAAAGAAACAGTGGTGTGCTAACTGTCGGAAGGAGGCAATCTTCTATTGCTGCTGGAACACCAGTTACTGTGATTACCCCTGCCAGCAAGCCCATTGGCCAGAGCACATGAAGTCCTGCACACAATCGGGTAAGACAAAGCATACCTGGGATGGATGGATGTAATTTTATTTTATTTTTTTAAAGCGTTAAACTATTAGTAAAACTAAGCTAAAAGTGACTATGGTGACGCCTTCTATATTTACCTGTCAGTCAGTCATTCGTTGGTCATGTAATCACTGCATCACACTTTTTAGAAGGAATAAAGTTGCCCACTGAATAAACAGACCTATAAATGACACAAAAGATTAAGAAATTGGTTAGAAGAAGCAGGGTAGAAATGGTTAGGAGCTTTATTACAACAGACTTGTCATCAGTGTTTTGTTTTGTTAATGTAAGTGCTCTTCAGTTTCAGTGGGATATTCTTTTTCTTTTGTATTCTTACATTGTATTCCTATTTGGTAATTTTAATGTGATGTCAGATTTAATGTTAGATTTAAATTCAACATGAAATCGTCTCCAATTTTGTCCGTTTTTCTTCCCCACTCTTATTTGGTAGCTCAGCCCCCTAAGGTACAGTGCAAATGTGAAATCATAAACACAAATGCGTTACATCATTCATGAGAATTGTAGACATTTTTTCCCTTCTTACCTAACCAGTGGTTTAAGAAACAAACTGTGCGAAGATGATTTAGACAACCTGTATATATTCTCTTCTTAAATTATTATTATTATTTATTTAAAATATAAACAGCCACAGCGCAGCAGGAGCCGGAGGCAGACCCCAACTCAGAGCCGTCAGTCAAACCATCAGGCCACTCTCCCGCCACGCAGACCGTGCCTTCAGGCTCAGGATCAATATTGGACAAAAGCAACTCTCCCACATATATGGACAAAAGCAAGGACAGTGCTGGTGTTACTGTGACCTAACTGCTACACTATGGGCACATTTTGGGAGGTCACTGTGGGACTCCTTGGTTCAGATGTGGTGCCGGAAGGCCCACACCTCTGTGACAAATCGCTTTTTCCCATTCCCTTATGTACACCTAGTTTTTGGTTCAAATGTCATTCTCAGTTTCCTCATCTATGTTCAGGTGGATTCACCTTGTGAAAGCTGTCTGTCTTGAGAAATAAATGTGAGTCAATATGTTTGCCATACTGTAGTTATGTTACAGCTCTCTCACCACTTTCTCATCTCTGAGCAAGATTGTATGAATCCACATAAAACTTTTGTCTTTATCACGTCCATTGCTGCTCCTTCAGGGTTGTTTTTTATTTTGCCGACAGTTCACCATATTGTGAGACAAAACATTTGAAACAGCCATCAACATTTATCATGGTGCCATCAGAGATCTTTTGACTGATGCAAGTTTTATCTTTGGTATAAACCACTGCTTCATGCCAACTAAGGTGTTTGGGTTTTTTTGTTTTGTTTTTTTAATTTAGCAATGCAAGTTTAAAAATGGTTTCAGCCATGTACTCTTCATGTCAGTGGTGGCATTTCTGTCTCCTACCAGTTTTGTATTGTAGTTTTATGTTGTATAGGACTACAGAAAGAGATCCAATTTATGAAAATGAACTAAAAATTTAAACTGTACAAAGTTTTTTGTAAGAAGATACCTGAACAATATTTATAGTGTTATATGTTTTTATAGTATGTTTGTTGGAATTACATTTCTATGTGTTTAAAAAAACAAAACAAAAAAAAGTTATTGGAAAGTATATTACTTTATATGAATGTCAGCTCTAAGCAAAACCAGTTTGACCAGATATCCAAAGTAAATCCTGGTCAGACTGCTGCTAAGAACTGGGTAGACATTAATAGAAACTGCATTTTGGCTGGATATTACTGCCTGTGAGCATGTCTGTTTTGAGCTTGTGTCTCGTTCTTGTTTACATATTGTATATAAAAATAAATGGATCCGTGAAGAAAAAAAAAATAAAAAATCGTCAGTTTGGTGCATGAGTTGTTTTGAGTGTGATGTGAGAAAGATTTTGGCGGGGCGGCACCAGGGAATTATTTGTTTTATTCATTCCTAGTTCAGCCCCATTTACCAGCACAACCAGTTTGAGGTGGCTTTGGATTGAGAAGTCTGCATGACTTTAAATCTACTTTCTCCACAATTAGTTGTTTGTTAGTAATATTATATTACATATTACTCTGACTGCAACAGCGAAACTGCAAGGAGTAGATAAATAACTGGGGTCAATCTAAGGAGCTTGGAAAGAAAAGCATTTCCTTGAAGACGCTTCACCTCTCATCCGAGAAGCTTCTTCAGTTCTAAGAACAATTGGTGGCGAGTCCCAGATGACTGTCCACCAATGTGTCCTTCACAGACAAACTAGGGTCAATCATCCAAAGCAATAGACAGTGCCGCAAGAGAAGTGAAGAGAATGCAGGCAAGGTGGAGGGGGTCCTTTGAAGTATAGTTTGAAGAGGGTGGCACTGACATAAGGAGACAGAGCTGAAATGCCAAGATATTCACTGGGAGTGAACAAAATTAGGAATGAGTACATCACAGGGACAGCGGTGGTTGAGCCCTTTGGTGACAAAATTAGAGACAAGGCTGAAAAAAAAAAAGTTAAAATCAACACAAAAAAACCCCGAAACACATTCACTTTAGAAATTAATAGAAACCACACTGATAAAAAACAACAACATAAAACTCGTAATGGAAAACTAAAATAACAAAAGCATTAAACATATTTGACGTTATTTATGTTAGCACAGTAGACCTCAGTGTTGGACATCCTCTTCAAACCCATAGAGATTGAAAAGGTGATGTCATTCAGGGGTAAAACCGCTAAGGATTCTGGGAACGAGTGGCAAGCGGTACTAGCGCACGCAGGCTTTCACATGAAAACAGTCAGTCACACAGCGATAAAAAGAAACACAGAAAATGGCAAGAAGCTGTTGTATTATTAACTGCAATAGCCGGTCGCATGACAGCCACGGGAAGCCTACGGGTAAAGAGATCGGTTGTTATCGGATTACGTTGTGGAGGAGAAATTGTTTAAGCCGTGTTTCCAAAGTAACAAAGAGCTGACGGATGGCCTGGATTGCAGCCATTCCAAGACCAAATATAACGTTCCAGAACACTCCAGCTTACATGTTAGTCTGCTCCAAGCATTTCCACTAGTGATGTGCGGATCGATCCTGAAATATCGATTCCTCCGATACCAATCATTTATGTTCTAGAATCGATTCTCACATTAAAATATCGATATTTTAGTAATTTAGAGTAAATTTGTAGTTTATCATTAACAGGAAAACAGTGGAAAGAAACTATAACATTCGGATTATCTACATTCAAAGGAACTACTTCCTCTTCCGCCTTTCAAAGTCATGTGCGAAATACAGCGGCATAAATGTCTCGCAGCCCCTTGGCGTGCGCACTCACAATTGCTGATTGTAATTGTGCGGACGTATTTTACCTTCACAAACAGCTGAGACGTGGTTTGCCATACATGCGGCAAAAAAGTGCTCCAAGAGTGAGGTGTTGTGGCCGTACTAGGGAGACATTCAAAAGAGCTGTTGGGGGGGGGTGATAAATACATTTTACAGGGTTTATTTATCGGATAAAATACGTTAAATGTCACCGTTATTATTGGCCGGCCCGGAAACAGCTGGGGTGTCCAAATTCAGAGGCTGCTTCCACCTGAGGACCCGGCCTTCGTGGTCTAAAGAAAGCTGGGTAGAGCGATCATGGCTCAAGAGTTGGGAGTTCGCCTTGTAATGGGAAGGTTGCCGGTTCGAGCCCCGGCTCGGACAGTCTCGGTCGTTGTGTCCTTGGGCAAGACACTACACCTACTGCCTACTGGTGTTGGCCAGAAGGCACGATAGCAGATGGCACGATATGGCAGCCTCGCTTCTGTCAGTCTGCCCCAGGGCAGCTGTGGCTACAACTGTAGCTTGCCTCCACCAGTGTGTGAATGGGTGGATGACTGGGTGTGTAAAGCGCTTTGGGGTCCCTAGGGGGGACTAGTAAAAGCGCTATACAAATACAGGCCATTTACCATAGTACGTCATGAGCTCCCTCGGTGGAGTGAAACGCTGCCGTCTGCTCCTTGCTATCTAAAATATAACCAGGCACTGACGTAAACTCTTCTGTTTAATCATTTTCTGTTTGACGTTTATTCAGCTGTGTGAAAACCCCGGAGGAACCCTCCCGAGGGATTAATAAAGTTAAATTTAATTTAATTTAATCTAATCTAATAACTTTAATCTCAGCCAAACCGATTTACTCACTAACAAATAAAACACTGAAAAAGCCAAACAATAACATTTTTAAGTTATCAAAGTGACTTATATATATATATATTAACCCGAGTAGCGAAAGACCGCGGGGGTTTGAAAACGATGTGTCGATTGGCTCAGATATTTGAAGTTTACACAGCTACATTCTCACCTGAAAATATGTTAAAAGTTTTTTTGCGACCCAGAAAGAGAAATAAGAGTAATATTAAAACTAAGTCGCTGCCGCCATTGTTGGAAACCGGAATTGGCTGGGCCCGCTATGAATTCTGCAATATGGTTTTTCAATTTTGTTGTCCAGGTGGAAAATCGGGAAAAATTTGGGAGAATGGTGGCTCCAGGAGATTTTCGGGAGGGGCACTGAAATTCGGTATTCTCCCGGAAAAATTGGGAGGGTTGGCATGTATGGTTGTGGCAACATCACTAACCTTGTCAAACACCTCAGAGTAAATCATATCACAGAATATGACGAGCGTATGTTGAGGTGAACTGAAGAGGAGGACAGGGACAGGTGCTGCTAGGGCGAGACAGATGTCTCTCACGGAGTTCTTTAGTCCTGCTGGCAGGCAAGGTGTTCAAATAGCGCACAACTTCAGGTTTTTTATTTCTATATGATGAACTCTGCATTATTAAGTGATAAGAACAAGTAATCTGATGTCCTGCAATCATTATGATGCTATAATTTGAGATACAATAAATAAAATAAGTTTTTGTACAAAGTATCGGTATCGGATTAGTATCGTCGATACCACCCTGAATATTACTTGGTATCGGATCGGAAAGGAAATAAGTGGTATCGCACATCACTAATTTCCACCCTATGCTGCGTTCACTGTGGCTTTGCGGGATAATGTTTGTTGTGTTTTGTAGGAAAACCACCCTACAAAATGCTGGAATGCGATCCAGACTGGGCACCCTCTATCAACCTGGGTCATACCGAGTGTAAAGCTGCTACCACAGCGATATTTGATCGGTTAAGAGAGAGAGCGATATCAAAACAAAAAAAAGTATGCAAAAAATATGGAAAAGTCCCGCATATATGTGCCCAGGTGTTGTATTGAAGCAATCAAGTGATGAATAACTGTTTTCCAGTATGTTGTTTTGCAATGGTTTTTTTTGCATTGTTGATTTGTTATTTTACCGAAGCAGCTAATAAAGCACAATGGAATACAATTTTGCCTCTTTCTTGTAAGATTCTATAATAGAAAGAAACAATAATGCCAGTTATTAAAGACAATAAATTGAATGAATTACGACACTCAAAATTTTTTCTATTAGATCTGAAAACGTTGTGTAATACTACAACCTGAAACAATAAATAGATTGCGTTGGCCTGTACATGAGATAAAGGGAAAGAAATTAACAACACCTGTGAAATGGAATAGTCCAAATCACCAAAGTCAACTGGACCTGGGCTTGTTGCAGGGATCTGAAGTTATTAAACATTTTGTGAGTGTATGCACTAAAACTTAGGACCATATAATAATAAATATGTGCGTGATGAAAGTCGGGCAGCACGCTAACGTCCTTACTCCACTCTGTATGCTCGTATGCGTCTAACCCTTTCACTCATTTGATTTTTTTCGTTGTCCTTTTTTTTGCCTTTTCGTCAAGTCTGTCTTTGTACGGACCTGCCGTGTTCTCCGTCGTTTTGTACATAACTGTTTTGGGGCAAATAAAATGCAAGTAGGGATTAAAACCGCAGAATTAATGATTACCGGTGCTAGCGCTTGATGCAGTGTTTTGATTTTGTTGCCACGGGTACCCACAAAGCAATGCGCGAAAGTCACGTGGTCTGACGAAGAAGAAACCACGTCGCTCTCCATGCGAATACTTCTCGCGAGAGTATGTTGCAGCAAGGTCCAGAAAATGGAAGGCTGTACTGTGGGTGCTAGCTAGGTTGCCGAGCGACTCAAACCATAGCTGGAAAATATATAAATTACATCGAAGGTATGATTTCCGTGTCTGTGTACGGGCGTTCAGCATTTAATTCCGTAGTCGGTATCGCTAGTGAGACGTAGCGCTGCTGCGTAGAGTATTTATTAACAGGTGATTTAGAAGCTTAAGTTTAGCTTTAGCTACGCTAGCTGCAGAGAACAATGTCGTCGCCACCACATAGAAGACGCCTCTCTTTTACCTTTATGGAATAACTTGTGAGTGTTTGCGGGGTTTCAGGGCAAGGACGTTTCGTTTGCGGTTTTACAACTGAATTAGGTGTGGCAGTTAAATTAGTACGTGCTGTGGTTTCATTTGGAGTACAGAAACATTATGGACTTCCCAGCCACACTTTGCTGAGTTTTTGCATAAACGTATCGCTCCTAGCAGGCCAGTTTTGCAATGTGAAGCATCAGTGAACACAGCAGCTGGTTGCACCGGGTAACATTAGCAGCAAGTAGAGCTCAGAAATTAACCACAGTGAGAAAATGAACTGTGACTTTCATCACCATAAACGTCTCTGCGAGTTGCATCTCATAAACTGTTAATGCAGACTACAGCCGAGCTGAATTTTAAACTCAACAAAGTAATTTGTCTACGAAGCAAAACAGGGACACAGCACGTGTTTACAGACGTGCAGTGCTGTGAAAAGTGCAAACATCTTTTCCTTTACTGTGGCAGTATGGGAAGACTTAATACAAGTTAAATCCTCAAAAGTACAAAGGGTAACGTGATAAATTATACACATTAAACAACATTTCACCCCTCTTTTTTATAACTGTATCCTACAGTTTGTTAAATTATATAGTTATTAATATGCAGTTTGAATAATTTTCGGAGTTTTAAATAGAAACAAAGATATTGTTAACATGATTGTGTGTTATGTGGTTTAATCTTACCTTATCTTAGCTTAAAGGTATCTGTAACCTTCCAACAAACCTACTTGAGCAAAAAGTACAGATTTTGCTACAAATTGTATTTAAGCTGAATTGTAAAATATCATTATTTCATGTACATTTTCCACATACACCCAATTCAGAAGTGGAAAACACTTAAATGCAGTGCAAAGAAAGCACTTGTACGGTGCTTGAGTAAATGTACTGACATCTTTGCGCATCAGATGGATTAAGCCCAATGTTGGCATTGTTAAAAAATCAAATCCAATTGTTTCACAGTTAAACTATAGGATGATTTGATTGGCTGACTGTAAGTTGTGAAGTCAGATTTATTTCTAAGCACATTTTAAAAACACTTGCTGACCAAAGTTCCAGAAAATGATGTGGTTATGGGATATGGGTAAGAGATTGAAAAAAGAAAACACAAAGTGGAAAAAAACATGATGAAAGCAGGACAGATAAAAAAGTAACTCAGTCTGGTTTAAAGCCAAAGGAAATAAAGGGTTTTCAAAGGGGTTTTGAAAGTGTCTGATGTCGGAGAGATCCATGTAACTAAGTGTACAGTGAACAAATGCTCATTTCAGGCATGAAATGCAGTCATGTGAAAAAGAAAGCGGACTCTATACAGTCCTGTGAAAAACTAAGTATTCCCTTAATGTTTTCATAAAAATTAAGAGGGTAAGGAGAAGCCAGGTGGTGCTAAAAAACATACACTTGATTAACTGATCATTATCATGTTAACACAGTACCAGAAGTGGATGTCCATGCAAAATCACTTTAAGGTCAGTGCTCAAAGAAATCCTAAATGTTGATTCTGTTCATCTGGATGTGAAAAACATTTCTTCACTCAGTGAAACGTATCTTCCACTGAAAACGCTACAACTGTTTGGGATTTCTTCTGGGTTTGAACAGCGTGGCTTCCTTTGAATGTCAGCATTTCTTTCTTTTTTTTCTGGATGATTGAGCATACATCAAGACGTACTCAAAGAAATGCTCAAGCAATGCCTGAAGAAAAAAAAAAGCTACATCTCATGCTCTAAAGGCCTCAATATGTTAAATGTTCATAACAGTACAATAAGAAATGACTTATTTGGAAGGGTTGCCAAGAGAAAGTCTCTTTTCTTTATAAAAGTCATGGCAGCAAAGCTTAGGTTTACAAAATTGCATTAGAACAAACTCCAAGACTATGCTGACATGTAAGCACAAATTCCTCATACCCACTGTGAATCACAGCATTGGAGGGATGAGGATTTGGGGTTGTTTTGCAGCCATAGGACCTGGGGACCTTGCAGTCATTGACTCAACCATGAACTCTTCTATATACCACATACCTGGACTCAAAATTGAGGCCTTCTGTTTGTCAGCAAAAGGTTGGCTGACATTGGGTCATTGGGACAAGGACCCCAAACACACCAGCAAACCTACAACAGAATGGTTAAAAGAAATTCAGAAACATGGTGTTGCAATGGCCCAGTCAAAATCCAGACCTCAGTTTGACTGAAATGCTGTGGTGGTTCTTTAGGAGATCAGTACATTAAATAATGCCTGTAAACCTGTGAACTTAAACATAAAGAAGAGAGGTCTAAAGTTTCTCCACAATGATGTGAGAAACTGATAAAGTCATACAGAAAATTACTTCCACTAAATACAACTAAAGGTAGTTATATACACTATTAGGTCTTTTATTGAGTCATGGGAAAACTTTTACATGACTAACATTTTTCAATTCATAAATTGGTGACCCTCATGGTTTGTTCAGACATACCCACAACAGTCATGGAGACCACTGTGCAAGTGAGCTTGGAAGTGTGTATACACATAAAAACAGTATTTGTGTTTAAGCAACATGTCATGCATTTTAATGTTACTACAAGGTGGACAAATATTGGTGAAGAGTGGTTTTCCCCACATGTTGTTGCTCCAAATCAAGATGCATGAAGTTCAAGGAGATGGATGCATGAACACAATCTTGTAACTGCCTTTCTTTTAAGGCAACTGCATGAGGTTTAGACTTGTGTTAAAAATTATACATGAACATTGCATGGTGAGACTTTGTAAGGCTTCCACTGCTCACTTTCATAAATTAAGATGCAATCAGAGTATTGAATAGGAGTTCATGTCAAAGAGGCCCATTAGCTGGCCAGGAGCTAAAGTTAATACAGGCTATCAGAAATCCTTTTAAATCCTCAGTGTTGAAACTGTTTGTGGTGCTAATGAATAAACTATGTGATGTGGAGTTTATTGCAGTGCTCTTTCATTGCAAAGCAACAAATGGAATTGAGCTTTTTAACAAAATTGTTTTTTGCGTATATTTTTTTAAATCACCTGTCTCTAATGTAGATTGGTTTGGGTTTTTTCTCCATCCATGATTTTTACAGGTTCACAGCAAGAAACATTGGGATGACTCTTTACACACCCTAAACACATTTGGTGTTTGCAGCTGTCTGCATACAGTTTGCACAGGTACGTGTTTTCTGTTTTATTTCTTGTTTAACTTAGTGAATTGTGAACATAGTTTACAGACACTAACTAAAAGGATCTTGTAGGTTTGAACAGCGTGGCTTCCTTTAAATGTCAGCATGGACATGATGGACAACAGCAGTGTTGCTGATGATAATAATAATTCAGGTACAATCAGCCTGCCAGTTGCCTAAAGGTGAAACGTGGGTGTTGCTTTTGTTAAATCAATTTCTTTCTGTTTATCTGCAGACGAACGGCAGATGCCCTCAGAAGAGGCCGAGTCAAGTGTTAGGCCGACCTTGTCACAGGTTAGAAAGTCTTGGGGGTTTCGACGAACAACCATTGCAAGAAGGGAGTTCATGGAGGAGGTTGGAGACCTAACCTCCAGTCCTCCAATTGTTCGACGAGGCAGAAATCGTCGGACCAATCAAACAGTAGCCCAGACCGCTACAGAGACCCCCACCACCCAGAAAGCTACTCGTACAGCAAGGAGTGTTATTGATGAACTTCAGTGGTCTGCCCCATCCTCACCTGTCTCTGAGAATAGCAAAACTGGTTCAGAAACTTCCGCAGGAGGCAGCCTTGATCCCAGCTTATGGCAGGATTTTGGGTCTGCTTTCCACACTGCCTTCACACTGCTTGGGGGCAGTGAGGGCCTGTCACTAACAATGTCAGATGAACTGGCGGTTCCTGACATTTTAGAAGCCACTGAAGCCATTGAGTCTCCTAATCCACAGGCTATAGATGAAACTGAGATGGCTGATAACATTGATGACATGGAGATTGCACAGCCAGTTGCTTCTGGCAATGCAGAGGGAGAAGAGATCCATGATGTGGTTTTAATCTCAAGTCATGAAGAGGATAGTGATGAAATGACTTTGTTACAGATTAAGGAACAGCTGGCTTCTAATAGCAGACAGGAAGACTCCAAAGCTAGAGGAGGGAAAGGAGGAAAGGGAAAGGCCAGAGGAAAGGGGAGAGGTAGAGGAAGAGGTAGGGGCAAAGGTAGAGGGAGGGGTAGAGGAAAGGGGAGGGCTGTGGAGTTTCAGTCAACCATTGCAGATGATAAGGACAGTGATGATGATGTGGTGCTGGTTAATTTAACTGAGCAACAGCATTTACAAGAAGTGGAAAAAGAAACTGATCCACAAAGTCCTCCTGAAAAAGAGGGTTCGGCTGCTCTCTTTGATACAGCCCTAAGTCCTGCTCAGCAATCAAACTCAGACTGCATGATCATAGACAGTGACTTTGATCAGATTCCTGAGCTAACTCCCGGTCAGTTTGATGAAGTGCCAGAGGAGGAGGAGAAGAAAGATGCTAAAAATACAGAAGAGTTTTCAAGGATATCACACAATGAAGGATATGACTCAAATGCTCTGTTCTGCATCTGCAGACAGAAACAAGATAAGAGGTACATGTTTATATGTAGTAACTGGATTTCTTAGGCTGAGCTGTTCTTTCGGACGATTTGCATAGTTCAGCTGTGTACCATTTTTCACTTCCTATTATCTATTCACTGCTTTTTAAAGGTTTATGATCTGCTGTGACAGCTGCCAGGAGTGGTTCCACGGTGAATGCGTCGGTGTCAGTGAGACACAAGGCCATCAGAGTATGCAAGAGTACGTCTGCCCGCCTTGCACTATAAAGAAACAAAGCCAGTCTGAGTCTCACCCTCAGCCAGACCCTGAGCTTAGCTTTCCTGAATGCTTGACACAAAGTCCTGCTGTTGAAGAAGCACAAGAGGACCAGCGAGCAGTTAAGGTTTGAATTTAATTTGGGTTGTCATCAATCTTTACACTGCCCATCGCCTTCATTTACAAAACCTTTAGCATTTTTCTTTCATTCCTGTGTGACCACATACGTGTGATAGATAATCTTCATGAAGAAAGTTTGCTCTCTGAATTTAAGATGAACATCTGTTTTCAGCAGACTGTGCTGGTAGAGGAGGAAACAGAGGAGGAGGAGCAAGAGCAGGCTATTGAAGCAAGGCCAGACCCTGATGCTCAACCTGAAGCTCAACCTGAGCCTGAGATGGATAGCTCTCTTCCCTTGTGCATCGGACCTGGTTGCTCTAAACAAGCACTACCAGATTCTGTTTACTGTGGCAATGACTGCATCCTTCAGCATGCTGCTTTCACTATGAAGACACTCTCTGGCCCTAAGGTGCCCAAATCCAAAGGACGGGCACAGAGAAAAGCTTCCATGTCAAGACCTGCTGCAAAGGTAAGAAAAATTAGCTTGCAGACTGAGAAGAGTATTGAGGTGTGTGGGTAATAAGATTTTCATCTTGGGCTCATTTCTATAGTTTCAGGTAGTTAGTTTCAGCAACTGAAAAATCATATTTTTTCACCCTATGTAAACATTTCAATCATAGGCTCAAAGGTCAAGTCGGACATCAAAGAGGCTAGCAGAAAAAGCTGAGCTGCGAGGTGAGGAGGAGAAAAAGGAGGATGATGGTGAGCAGGAGGCGGCTGCATCTCCTGTCATCTGTGACCCCAGTCTCACAGAAGCTCAGGCTACCTCCACACCAGCATCAAACTTACACACAGCGTGTATGTATCATTCTATACTCACACACATTCAAGCAGTTTACACATCATGCACAAAGTGCCTGTTTTGGAATTACAGCTTTACCTTCCCCTTTTGAATCAGTAGAATTCGCAATGTGCGCGCACACACACATTTTTACTTATTCCCTGGTTCATAGCAGGGGTCAGCAGTGGGTAAGTATTTTCACTTTTATAATTCCCCTGTTCAGTTGCAGTAGCACAGATGTTCTCATGAAACAATCTTGACAAGTCAGAATGCCAGTCTTACCGAAGCACATGCATATAAAATCCGTGTCATAACAAAAATCCCTAAATGAGCAACACACAGCTGCGCTTGGTGACTGTGTTCAAACAATGCTTTGATCTTTGTCTAAACCTTTTGCAAATGTAAAACTATGAATGCAAGCTGGAACCAAGTTATTGTTGGGATGATCTCTATTTCTACAAACAAAATATCTATTGTGATGCAAAGGGCTCCTTAAGAAATACTATGTTAAATTGATGGACGAAACAGCACATAAAACGTACAGTAATGCTTAGCTCTAGCATGGTGCTCCCATATTCACAGCATTACTCATTATTTAATAATTTAAGCATTTTCGTGCATTCTGTTTTCATTATACTCTCTAAAATTCAACTATAACAAGTTGTAGCATCAGAAACTGAAAGTTTCCATTATAGATGTCTGGCCATGCAGTATAATGACGTTGTTATGAGATTTATTTTTTAGAATCACAATATATGATTCTGTAATTGATTGATGGTTACATATAAGGGAATATAAAGAAAAAATGCACACTCAATTTTAAAACTATGCAAGGGATTCATGTGAAATTTTGGCTCCAATGTCAGTTTAAAGTCACAAAATCAGTATATATTTCTGTTTTAATTTATTCCAACATTTTGCTAGTGTATAAAACATCTTTAGTTCTTTATATTCAGTTAGAAGATTGTTAGAAGACAAGTGCAATGGTCAATAAGTCATCTTACCAAAATCAGCATTCAACAAGACCGACGTCAACTTATAACAGTAATATGGTGCATTGCGACATACATTAAACACTACATTGCATATATTTTATTCCACACTATATATGACATTCCTTTAGGTCTTTGCCCAAAAGCTTGTTTTTATGAAAATTGATATGAGGCTTTCTTTTTTCAGTAGGTTTTTTTCAGTATTGAATAATAATGAGAAACTTTATTTATGCAGAGCTTTTTCTGAACAAGGTTAAGTCTTAGACAGACAGAAAGAAATTTTAAATGGATAAAAAATACTTGTTCAAAACTAAATCAAAGTAATGAAAGGTTTTGGTTTCTGAAATAATTTAGCGCTAGTTATACAAGTTCTTCTTCTCAAATCAACTGCAGCCAACATATGATGGTGGATGTAAGGGTTGATTTTTTTCTATTTAACAAGTTAGGATACACTCATCTAAAATTACATGCATGTTTTCCACTCCTGTAAAAAAGCAGACCTCTTTTCAAGACCGCAGTTCAAACACTGTATAGACCTGCTGCAGCTGTCCTGCTGCTGGTTTGACCGTAGATAACATTAAACATTCCGGTTTTTGGTATTCCTGGGTTTACATGTATTAAACTAAATCACCTGCACACCAAACCACATTAAACCATCAATCACACACTGCTCCACAATGCCACCAAGTACACTGGCTTTGTGAAGTCCTCATAATGATGTCTCAAGTGCCCAGATGGTATAATTTTCTCAAAGTTGATCGTCTGTTCAAAGAAGTGCCCTAATATTCCAGCAACCCTGCCATAAGAATGCATTTTGCTTTCAGACATTGGTCTGATTCCTCCAACATGCAGCATCTTCCTGGTTTATTTTGTGGGCAGTCAACATTGGAGCATAATCTACCCTTTGTGTTAAATACACATGCACAAGTTGAAAACCTCTCTGTCTCACTGTCACGCAACGTTTTGGGTATTTCAAGGAAAACTTTATTTTTCCAACTTCCAATGCCTTCAGTCGTCAACACACAAACAACCACAAGCACACACTCTTGGATCAGTCATTTCACAGACACACCAGCCTTAAGTTGGATAGGATTTGGAATCAATAGAGACGCTGCAGCTGGTATGGAGGAGGAAGAGGAGGAGGGGACTGAAGGATTCATGAAGATTTTGAAGTGTCAGCTGGCCACTGTCAGCAAAAGGCTCCATTCCTCTGAGAAAAGTCTTCACACTGCTGCAAATGAAGAAAAAATACTTCACAATGCACGCACACGTGCACACGCACACACACACACGCACACACACACACTGGGAATGAAAGAGGTGTACATCTTTTTTTTTTTTTTTTTTTTTTTTTTAAATTAATTTATTTTTTTAAACCTGGTACATTCATAGTGTTAAATAGCCTTACTTAGGCCATGTTATCCCACATTTAACTTAAAAATTTAAATCCCTACACTCTTTTTTTTGCTCTTTCAAACATGTACAAACCATATTTCTTTACAATTTTATACACATTAACAACAATAATTAATTAATAATTTTGTGAACTTTGGGCTCTGGCCCAACTTGACTGGATTGTCAAAATTAAAATTTTGCAAAATTACTCAACAGACTAAAAAACACAAAGGTGAAAACAACAAATGTCGAGATTAAAATAGTCTGGTTATGACAAGATAACAATATCATGTCTTTCTCACATTTTGAAAGATATAAATAGGTAAAAGAGGGAGAAAGATGGGAGCATGAAATTTAAGCTATATACTGATGGCAAAGGAAGTCTACTCTACACACTTGCACAAACACACAAAACAACTCAAGAGATCAAAACAGTAAGTTTCTTGAAAACATGAACTCAATTTACAGTAGCTACCCAGCAGCCCATCGGAAACCTGGTTGATCACTGGTGGTAGCCACTGCTTAATGCCTCATGGAGCCTCTGAATGTGTGGAGCTGTGTGATCACTGGCACAATTCTGGCAAAAGCTGATGGTTCGGAGTCATATCTCCAGCTTTTGTTCTGTGCCACACAGTGTCTCAGTGGGATAGAGATCAGACAGCGATGCAGGCTGAGACATAATTTTTCACCAGTTTTTCCTCAGGGTGATTGTGATGGCAGCAGTCAATTATGACCTGTTGAACTGTGGTGTCACTTAATGTGATGATATTCTGCACAATTCATTTGCTGCAACATGAGCCGACTCAGAAATGGAACGTTGAACTCATATGGCTTTTACCTTTGTGTAAGGAGGAGCTTGTTGAGGATTGCCCCTTCCCACCATCAAAGTACTCTCAGGGATCTCTCGCTGTGGTTTCTAATCATATTAATTATATTGGTACTCCTAAATTAGAAGACAAAAAAATTTTCTTTGTTCCTACTTGGTATGCAGAATTTCTTTTACATCAGTGTATATATAACAAATTGCATTTCTAGCTGTCCCCTCAATAAGCATCTGCACCTTTCAGAAAGATGTAACCTCTTTCATGTAACCTAACAACCAAAGGAAAGAGCATGTTATTGCAAAGCTGAAAGCATGGTTCATGGACGTTGAACCTCTTCATAGTTGCAGAACAGTGATGGAATGGATGGGGTTTCCTTTGGATAGTAAATGAAATCAGATAGGTTTTCCATCTGTGTCCCATTAGTTTTCATTATTGGTGATACAGTACATGGAACAGCAATTTAGCATTTTTGCTCTCAGATACACCAATCCAAAAAGGTGGTAATTCGTATCCCATTTTTTCTTTGGAATTTTAGCACTGCTCCGAAAAATGCATAGTGCACTACCAAGCAAATTAAACCGCATAATGTTTCACAAACACTCTCAAAAGCAGGCGAAATAGTCTAGTGTCTGTACGCTGAACAGTAGTATTGCTTCGTGTATTGATAATTCTTTTATTTTTGTTTTGGAAAGAGATGAAAGTTCTGTGTTAGAGCCAAAATGCTTTAAAGAAGTTTTTCTGTACTGCTGGAAGTCAGTGCATGGCATTGTTAAAATGAAAAAAAAGAGAGAAAGGGTCCGTAGTTTGGGTGTCTGAAGGGTCTGTTTTCACACAGATACATTCATAGAAAAAATAATAGTTCTTAAAACACCAAAGGAAACAATACAGAACCAAAATGTGACCAGCTATGATTTTTTTATTTTTTTATTTATCTTGAGCAGCGTTTATCACTGTTGCTACACATTTGATCAACTTGACCTAAGACCATATTCATCGCAAAAAGTTTGCTATTTACAACAGGTTCTGTCTCAAGTTCATTGCTCAGTAGGCAGGGAAAACAACAAAGCATAAAAATCCATTTTAACATATATTTCTTAAGTTAAAACGTTTAGAATTGGAATTCCTTGTTGAATTATAAAATACATCGAATAGATGTGCTACTTCTGTAGGTGCCTCTAAAATAGTACACACTATGAAAATAAGCAATAAATAAAACAACATTCATACAATAAATCGAACTCTTTCAGTTGAAGATAATTATGACTATGAAGACAAAAAATGCTATAGTACATTGCAGTAATTAGTCTTGATTTAGAGCAGTGACTGCATCTGGATAAAAAATTCTTTACCTGCTTTATTTTTCTTGTACAAATGGATTTGGCCTTTTTTTTTTTTTTTCTTTTCAAAACTCTGATGGAGTTGAGTGGTCTGCTGCAGTAGTCCCTGTCATACTTGTGTCATAGCACATCTTGTCACACATGACAAAACACAAAACCAATGAAGCTGAAAATGCAAAGCCTTGTTGGATTATGATCAGTTTGGAGTTGCAGGAAGGGACAAGGTCTGTGGTCTCCATCCATTCTTTACACTTGTAACCTTTAAGAGTATGTAATAATATTTCCCTGAATAACCTTTCTGATTGGAGAAGCCTTTAATTAGTAATTATAGCTTTTCAATTGATTGTGTAGCTGCACACACATATGATGTGATGGATGAGTGATTCAATGGGTGTCATGATTTTTGTGATGATGGTAATGAATTGTATCAGACGTTATCTGAGTGAAGCTCTTGCTTAGAGTATATTTCTTACTTTTCCAAACTTCCCAAACCAGCATCCAACTTTCAGCCCACTCCTCTGAACACATGTCACGAAGTAAGCATGAATACCAGATATTTCGTATTCATAGAGCTTGCACATGACAAATGCTTTCATATGAGACCTGAATGATTTTCTGGATAACATACGGGCATGCAAGCATTTTTCCCCCACAGTATTTCTTAGGATATTACCACACATGTTGCCCAGACAGTTTCAGGAGAACGAGGTCCAAATATTATCCAAAGTTATCCTTTATTCATAAGTAGCACTCAGCAGGCTTCATGTATAGTCATAGTTTGCTTCATGCTTTCTCACTTCTGAAAATATTCTGCTTGGTTTGGACGAAGGAGCTGCCTGGGAATGGTGTACACAAACATGACACCCACTCACAAACTGTGAATGCATTTAATCGTTGCCTGTGCCATTTTCACCTGCCTGCAATCAGACATCACACAGACTTTGGAAAGGGAGCTGGCAGGCTGAAGAAAATTTATGTTCAATCCAGCTGTGCTGGACATTTATGTGCATTCTCCCATCCACCTCTGCTGGGCTGTGTCGAGAAAAGTTTGGGAGTTGCGCTGCATGTGTGAAAATTATAGCTATATGTCCTCATAGACTTCACTGTTTTCAGGTTGAGCACCAAGCTGCAACCTTATGGTGTGTAGTGTAGCTTTTGAGGGAAAGACTTTTGATTAGTTTGATTGTTTACACCAAGAAAAGAGGGGGCTGTATTATATTTAATTTGAATCAGAGCACAAATACTTGATTGTTAAATTCCATTTTGAGAAATTTTGCCTCAGCGGATTGAAGGTTTTTTTTTTTCATTTTTTTTTTATTTTCGGGGCTGCATCTTAAACCTCTTTAGTTTTGTCTTGCATGCTTCGAAAGGCCTGTATATATTCAGTGTGTTTTTTCCAACAGTCGAATCTTTTTAATACCATCTCAAACCTAATTGTAAAACACAAGCACCCTCTACTGGCCAAACAAATAATGTGCAACCATGGAAAGAACACTGCTGATGTTCTGAGTAGTTCACATTTTTGACATCTGCTCAGTGTGGAGATTTCTTGACATTCTTGTGTGATAGCAGAGAATTAGTAACCTAGAGTATTTATTATTGAATATTATTCTAAGTAGTATCATTTTGAAGAAATTAAATGATTTTTTTCCATCAAAAAACAAACATATGTGCTAGCATACCTATAGTTGCAGTGTTTGAAGCGTTCACTATTTTCTCCTGAAGGGGGGTGTGTGTGTGTGTGTGTGTGTGTGTGTGTGTGTGTGTGTGTGTGTGTGTGTGTGTGTGTGTGTGTGTGTGTGTGTGTGTGTGTGTGTGTAAGTATGTATAGCAGAACAGTGCTGAATAATCTCTTATTTATGAAAGGAGATATTTAGAAACGCAGCTTACAAACATTTTTAAACTCTTTTGGGTTTTGGGGTTTTTTTGTTCAGTGAAATTTGGTGTGAAGTGCTCTCAACCTACTTTACCCCTATTTTGATTTTGTGTTGGGAACGTGAAAAGATCAGTAACATTATGCCGTCTTAGTTTTAAAAAAAAAGTTTAATGACCAGAAGGGAATAGCTTGATTGAAAAATAGCCCAGCATGTTATTCATCATTAAAACACAACTTGATTATAAATGTATTAAATTACTGAAATTCTACTCTCAGTGAGTCTTAAAGATGTGAGGAGGAGGTTTACAGTTTAAATTTTCTTCTGGGTCCAACTTAATTATGTTTCTCGCCTCATAAAATCAAATTAGGGTAGTGTCATTTCCAAAAACGTTGTGATTCTTCTTTAATCTAATTTATTTGAAGTTGAGAAAAAATATTTGATTTTAAAACTGGAAACTAAGGGAAAATCATTTGATCTTTTAATTTTTTTTAAGCTGCCACACTGCAGAGGAGACATGCTGTTGTAGTACTTGCATAATGTGACTTGGTAATGTCTTACTGCAATGAGCAAGCCTCAAGCAGTATATGTTGCTGCAGAACTTTCAAATATCGGTCACAGATGTGTAAGTTAGCCACCCATTGTGCACCAATTTACCCTTTAAGTAGAAGCTGACCATTGATAAATATGACAGTTCTAATGGATGCTCTATTTCTTCGTCCAAAGCATGCCAATTCCATGATTCACATTTATTTTTTATTTTTTTTAAGTTAGAATTTTTTTATTTTATTTTTTCGTATTTGTTAATGCAGGGTCAGAATATGTTTGCTTGCAATTTGGGTGTGACTCTGATCACAATATTTTGCACTATGGAATATTTTTGATCCAGGCAGCCAGAGGATCTGAAGATTAGTATTGGTTTTTAGATTTGTCCCCTGTGTACAAAGATTTTCTCTGAACTTTTCAGTTATATGTATCGTAAATGAGAAAATCTCCAATCTTTGCATTTGGTTCATAATTTGTTCAATCATTTGCCACACAGTTTTTAACACATTGGAGAACTCATCACTGTCGCCATTTCTGAAAGTTTCAACTCCTCTTGGATGTTCTCCCAACAAGGTGCTAGAAACTAAATTAATTTTGAGGCCTCAACAGGTTTTTTTAAAGACTGAAACACATTTTCAAGATCATCATCCGACCCATATCCAGACGTCTTCCCATGCGGATGCTATTTTCAGTCCCATTTAGTTCCCTAGCACTTGTGCATCTGTACTCCTTACCAGTTCTTTGTCCAGTATGTCAGCAGTATAGGGTTATGGTGATGGATGTCAGAGATCACCTATGGGCAAAGTGAGCAGCTATAGCTCTCAGGTCAAGGCATTTTTTCACAGATCTCATTTCCCAAGTAATGCATTAAATTATCATTATTATAAGATTCATAAAAAATTGAGTCTGCCTCGCTCTTGGTTCATTTTGCACCTCCACATATAGCCGACACTTGCAACACAGGTATCTGAGCATGCTTGGGTGCACACAAACAGGTACATGTCTGGACTTCTGTGCTGCTTTGAAGTCACTGAAGCAATGAAGCTCAACCATCATCATCAAATGAGAAAAGATCTGTATTTTTCGACTGCTGGACTCAGCTGTCTAGGACTAGGCAGTTGAAGAATGAAAGTGTGACAGATGAAATATTTTACACACAAAACACAAGCTGGACCAAAAATGTACTCCTGGTGTGTGTGTTTCTCTTTCACCTGTGCCCTCTTCTCCTGCTTGGGCTACACAGTGTGCATTATTGAGGGTATGCTACTGGCCATTAGCAATGCCGAAAGCAACAGTATGGCATCTGGACTGTGGAGGAAATCACCCAACCATATTACAGTTATCCTTTAATTTGATTTTCATTTTGTGGAAGTGCATAACTTGCAGCGAGCAAAGATTGTGTTGCTTAAAAAAAATGTGTACTGGCACATAATGGCGTGCAATTATTTAAGTTCATTCCAGAACTCTGCGTGTTGATGGTCACAGTCTGAATTTGTAATACATTAATGTTTAGAACCTGGGTTCAAGTTAAAACATTTGTATATCACAAATGTCAACATGCAAGTGGTCTTCCAACGGGTGACTTAAAAATAGCAGCAGTGCTGAAAACCCAGAGATGTAAGAAAAGAGAACCTCAAAAAGAAGACTGACCCAATTTCAATAACAGGATTATTATATTTTTACTTAGACTAATTGCTTAATTTAAATAAAAAGTATATACAGTGTATGCAGTATATTGTTTGTATCTCAGCTACTCAAAGGTTTTATTGAGAAGAAAAAATTGGTTTGTGCAGTGGGAATAAAGCTAAAGCAAAAGTTGATTTTACAGATAACACTTAATTGCATTGTTGTAATAATTTCTTAGTGCTGGAGTCATTGCAGGAAAAAAAACTATAAGATTTAAATTCATTTCAGTTTTGTTTATATATAGCGCCAAATTACATCAATAGTTGCCTTGTCGCACTTTATGTTGTAAGGTAAAGAACCTACAATAATTATTTAAAAATCATTACATTCATTGTTATTTTATCTTATTCTTTGTGCATATGGATGGATTAGATCATAGGTGTCAAACTCTGGCCCGCAGCCTACTTACATTTGGCCCGCGAAGCCATACCAAATTACTATCAGAGCTGGCCTACTGGTATTATACAGCTAATATATATATTGTTTAGTATTAAACTTTGCTTGTTCCATATTCAGTTTTTCAGCAAAACGTGTTTGAGTCCATAAGAAAAGATTCATTCTTATATCTGGAGGAATAAATATATTTCAGTAAATATTAACGTTAGCCCGCGACTTTGTTCCAGTTTTGAATTTTGGCCCACTGTGTATTTGAGTTTGACACCCCTGGATTAGATGGATTCCTATGCTTAAGAATAATGCTGTAAAAAATATAGTTAAATTAGAAATCGCACTGTTTAAAATAAAAAAATCAGATGCATCCATTTTGACAGGGCCTTGTGATGGATGAGTATATCCTGCTTGGAAAAATTACAAAATAAATAGAAAAGGAAATTATTACACCAGTCTGGCTAAAAAAGAAAGAAAAAAAGAGTGGTACAAAAAGTTATGATAATAACTTGGTAAATCTGTTGCTGTTAGTAAATACACCAATCAGGCATAACATTATGAGCTACTGCCTAAAGCTGGGCATACACTGTGCGATTTTGAGACACTGGCCCATTTCGAGACTATTTTTCAGTCGTGCGACCGTTTTGGGGATCGCCCCGAGTTCGGCCTTACTTGTGTGTCATGCATCCCATGTTGTATACATGGGATAACGAGAAGCGATTAAAACCTCACGATCAGCTCCCGATCAGCAATCATATGGTCACAAGAAAATCAAACCTGTTTGAAATCCTGTCGCCCCCTCGTGAGGGTTTCAACGCAAACTCTCACACTGCGCACGCGCAAACACAGAAATGGAAGTGAAAAAGACGGAGTAGCATGGCAGCGCAGCGCGTAGAACTTTTCAATGTGGCCTCACAAAATTATCACGACTGCATCAACCATGAAAAGAGTTGGATGGACATTGCTGCTCAATTGCAGCTGCCTGGTCAATGTTTTTCATTAGCAATATAGCAAAGTTGATGGTGGTGGTGTGTGTGTGTCTGTGTGAGTGAAAGACAGAAAGAGGGGGAGAGCAAGTGACAGATTTTGTGTTATAAACCTCATGTTATAGACGCACAGTGTGAGCACTCAGGTCGCATCAGAGCATCGGGCCGTATAGTGTGAGACCGTGAATAGGGACCCATGAACTTCTAACCCCTGCGATTCAATCGTACAATTTAAGCAGGAGCTGAATAACGCGACTGAAAAAATTGCACAGTGTATATATAAAATAAAATGTGGTTCATCAGATCAGGCCACCTTCTTCCATTCCCCTGTGGTCTAGTTCTGCTGGTCACGTTCTGTTTTTTGGCGGTGGAGGGGGGTCACTACAGGCACCCTGACTGGTCTGTGGCTATGCAGCCCATTACACAACAAACTCCAATGTACTGTACGAACCAGCATGAACTTTTTCGACAATTTGAGCCTCAGGAGCTTGTTTGTTGGAACAGACCACATGGAACAACTTTCACTCCCGAAATGCATTAGTGAGCCTTGCCCTCCCATGACCTGTTGCTGGTTCACCACGGTTCCTTACTTTAATCACTTTTGATAGATACTGCCTGCTGTAGACCCAGAACTCTCCACAAGAGCTGCAGTTTTGGAGATGTTCTTACCCAGTCATCTAGCCATCACAATTTGACTTTGATCAAAACTCAATCCTTACCCTTACCCATGTGTCCTACTTCTAAAACAGCAATTTTGGGGATAAAAAATGTTCACTTGCCCCCTAGTTATATCCCACCCACTAACAAATGCCCATCATGAAGAGACAATCAGTATTATTCACTTTGCCTGACAGTAGTCATGATATTTTGCCAAATCAGTGTATATTAAATATTCTACCTCAAGTCCATTGACAGAAAAAGGGGGGACTGCTGTCAGGTTGTGTTTGGGTATGCCTGTGGTGCAGCTTTCAAAACGACCTCATGGGAGCTAGATACTGATTCATTGCTATTTAAACTTTAAGCCAACTGCAGTTAGCTGCCACATCGACGCTCTGTGTTTTTCACAGTGCAATAACTGATTTCCTGACAGATTTAGTACATCTGTCAGTAAATACACCAGAAAAACAACAAAAGCAATATTTACAATTAACACGTATAGTGAGCAGGGAAAAGTAAAGCTGTTTTTACTGAAGTCTGCAGCAAATATCAGTTGTTGACACCTGGCCCACTCTTGTTTTTTCACTAATAGTAGGACACTATGAAGACACCTCATCTGATAGTGGTTAGGTTAATCAAAGAAATAGTAGATGGAACCTTTGCCTTAAGTCCTCATGAGGATCCTGAATGTCAAGGTGTTAATCGGTTGGTGTTTGTGTTCATTTTCATTATAATGATGTCTGACGGTATGGGACAGTGGAAATTATGCAAAGGATGAGAACAGGATTAAAGCAGAAATGTACCTTCAGAAGACCAAAGTTTGTGACTGAAAAACTCCCTTGCTGAACATTTATTGAAACTTCAGCACAAATACCTAAAGTGACGACATTCTTAATTTTAGTCAATAAATAAGGAGTTTCATAGATATGTGTTCTGAACAACTGAAAAAGATTTGCATCATAACTTTGCACCTACTCACTGTGGCAAATGCTTGTTTCTTTCTCACTTTGACTCACATACACAGTAGCCTAATCACACAAATAAAGATTCTTCATGATTTAGCTCATAGAAGTGACTCACTTGCATGTTTGTTCCTTTGCTCTATCCTTATTTTTTTATATTGTTCATTTTGTCTTAAGCCTTTCTGCTTGACAGTGGACAAAAGAAAGCAGTAAAATCTCTGCAGATGACGCACTAAATCCCTGATCTTTTATTTTCTTGCTTTTCCAAATTCTTTTTACAATCTACGGTGCTTCCTGTCTCTCTGAAGATGTGTCATTGTTTCCTCTTTCTTTTAGCAATTTGGGTTTTCTAACCATAATGTTCATCATTTCTGGAAGTTCACTTTTTCTGTTCATTTAATTTTTATTGATGTAGTGCAAACTCACAATAAGTCACCTCAAGGCACCTTATAATCCAAGGTTAAGAGCCTACATTACTCATACAAAGTCTCCTTGATTTCCTTCACATTGCATTGATTTAAGCCTCCTGCTTCATAATAATGGTCATGCCATACACTGACCTAAAAAAGCTCATCTTTCCCATTCTTGCTAAGCTGAGGCTACACTGTGCCATCCGTCCTAATCCCACAATAAATACTCAAACACTTCCACATGTGAACATTAAGACTTCCAAACCACACCATACAACGTCAACAGGACTTTGTGTGGTCTTGCAGAGGTTGGATGGTATTTGTCTGATATTCCAAATGGGACCAGTGTATTATATGTTATGCATAAAATTCATCAGTTTTATAAGTGGAAAGGCTGAAAAATGCACGCATTATTTGTGTTAGGGTTCAAAAGCTGTGTTTATAAATAGCAATTTAAAAAGTTTTGCCTAACAGAGTAGTATGCAAAGCTGGGATGTTTTATTGCACTTGTGCAGTTTATCAATTTATATATGCAATACAAATTGCATATATTTTCTTTTTTTTGGTGTTTTAGCTGTTGAACAAAAATAATTTACTCTCACAATAAAACTGAAGTTAAATATGTAAAAGTATAATAAATATAGTAAAATCATTATCAATCATTTTTAAAAATTATTAGCATGGTTAAATATGGGATTAACTATTTAGAATAACCTGTAATAGTCACATTACCTGTCCTCAGGGGCACTTTGATTATACAGGTTTACACACAAGCCTTTATTGTTGGTTGTCTTTGGTTGAGCTAACATAAAATGTTGTCATTTCATTCAGCTGTAATTCATAAATAGCAACAATTAACTTTATATCAATACCAAGTTCAGGTTTTGGGCTGGATTATTAACGTCCTTTTGGAAACATCCTCATCAATACAACTGGCTTTATATTGTAATGTTTTTGCTTATTATCCCAGTGGCTCTGCACTAATATATCAGAGCTATTTGTATGTGTCTTATGCACAGACAGCTATTTACACAGCAAGTCCAATACACAGTAGGAGGCAGTGTGATTTATGAAGATCTGATGTTAGTTTTTCTTATGAAATTTTATTTGGAAGAACTTGTGTTATTATGTCAGGCACAGGAAGTCAGTAGATTATGATTTTCCTCCTTATAGCAGAACTCTAAAGCACATTTATCAAACATTTTGTGTGCATGTGAAATTTGTAATCTAAATATAAATGATACATTGGGTCTATTTTTCAGTAGTTTGGAATCACAGAACTATGCCTGTGTGGTTAATTCTCATTCATAGTGATAAATGTGAAGTGTGTTCATGAGACTCAACACGCTTTTTTAATGCCTCAGCATTCCACAGTAAACAATAATTGCTGATAAATTTTAAAAAGCCTTTGAGAGGAAAACAAATACACCCCAGGAGTGCAGAGGTTTTGGAAAGTCTGTCCTTTTTTTTGTACAAGAGTTACCAAACACATAGTACTGAAGTCATACAAAATGTACATGGAATATAGATGTATACAAAAAAGGATCTTTTTCTTTTTCTTCCACTGAGTGGAACCGGAAAACAATAACTGCACATATACAGTTCACTTGCTAGCATTACTCTGGATAGACAGAGTAATATAGTTATATGCCAGAATGAAAGTATTCATGGAGCAATGAGCAAACAAAGACTTCTCCACAATAGATTTCAAATATCCGCCTATACTGGGCTTTATTGTGAACTCAGCATCTACAAAAAATAAATAAATAAATAAAATGGGTGATTGCCCCAACAATAGCATATAAAAACACATTTTACTAAGGTTTGATATTTGATTAACCAAAAATTAAACACATAAAACTCAGTGTATTCAGAGTTGTTTGAACTTTAGCTCAGTTTGTTGTTGTTTTTTAATGCAAAACTAAAAAATAAACAAATAAATTAAGATAAATGCAAGACTTCTCACTGCAAACAGTGAGGAGAGTAAAGCCAGGCAGTGCTAATGATGCTGAAAAGCAAATATTAAGTGTAGCTGTACATGCAAATTTAAAATGCCTAAACTTTTGCTCTTGGATTAATCATTGTAGCTCCAAAGTACAACATTTTACCTTGTTATCATTTAGAGTATGTTTAACCAGGCTGAATTGGTTAATCTAAAAAAAACAAAAAAACAAATTAAGAAGTGCTATAAATTTCCTTAATATCATTGTAGGGAAGCATTTGATGTATTATACAATAAAGTTTGTGTTTTTTTAAACAGCAGGTTTATGTTAAATGTTCATGAGCCTGTACTTGTGAGTCTCTGTGCCTGTAATTCAGTTTTTGCCTCTTCTAATTTTACAGTCATAAAATCACCAAAAGGAATTTTTTTAAATCACCTAACCTATTATTATCTGGCCGTATAAACTACAAGTTTATTCACACATCTGGCAATTTGAATCCGAATCTTATAGATGGGACTCTGAATCTGATACAGAACTTGTAAATCTTTATATTTACTGTTTAGTATCTGAGCAGTTAATGGGGTGCAAGACCAGTTTTTATTCATGGATTTGCAGTAAGAAATTGTGATTTTTTTTTTTTTTTTTTTTAAAAGATGCCACTTACTTGTTTATCTAGTGTGCCATGTTGGTTCTTATCACAGTTAGATTTATTTGATAGACTGTTCTGAGAGATTTCTTCATATTTACAGAATGGCCTCTTGTGCTTTTTTTTCCCAACAGCTAATAAGGACAGTGAACAGGTAGAGGCTGAGAAGGAAGCTGTATCTCCTTCAGCACAATCTCCAGAAGACCCTTCACTAGATGCAAGTCTCCTTTCTAAACCTACCACTGAAGCAGCCCAGCCACAAAGCCACTGTGAAGAAGGAGCAAAGGAAACTGTAAACAGTGACTTGCCAAAGCATCAGTCATCAGAATCAGATCCCCTAATAACACCCGCCCCAGAAAAATCTAGCCCGACTCCAGCCACATCGTCCCCAACCACTTCAGCGCGCAGACATCATGAGACTGGGGCTCTTATGATAACGAAGACCACATATGTTATACCAAAGAAGCAGTCTGGATCTCAGTCTCCATCAAGCCACACATTAGTCTCAGCATCATGCCAGAAGCTGTCTTCAGCCCCCACACCCCTGAATGAAACCCGAAATCTGCCGGTGCCACCCGCACCCAGTGCACCCTCCTCCAGGCCCTCTCAACCCAATAACCAGGTCAGACAGAGTATCCAGCGCTCTCTCACCAGCATCCTGTTCAAAAGGTGAGAACTATATCACTGATTAAATGAAAGTCACAGCCTTAGGTTTTTTTATTGCACATATTCTGCTTTTTTGGGGGAGTAAATGTAACATGAGATTATTAAAAACATATAATAATAGGTCTAGTAGAAAAAAATGTAAGTATAGTATCTTTTTGTTTTTTAAAAATGACACTTGAGCATGCAGTAATGAACTGCGCTGAGGGAACCAACATTTGTTTTATTTGCCTTCCACAATTCAGAATCATTCTCATCTCGGTGACTGGTTATTAAGTAGCATTACCAACACAGTGAAAATAAGTGTCCTAGACAATTTAACAGTTTTCTCAAACTAAGCTTTAAATTTTTTCAGTAAATGTCTCTCAGTCTTGAAAAACAGCATATTTCTGGACTAACTGTTTTTCTTTTTCCATTTGCTAAGGGTGTGTGAATGTGAGGATTTGGAGATGTCTGAGAGCGAAGCTGCAAAGCTTGTTGCAAGCATTGAGATGGAGATGTTTGACATATTTCGCAACACAGACAGCAAATACATGAACAAGTACAGAACTATAATGTTCAACCTAAAAGACCCAAGAAACAAGGTATGTTGAAATTTGTTAACACCAATTTTAGTTTATGTACATATAAATATAAATCAAATTGACAATCTACTTCTTTATGTCTTCTAGGGCTTGTTATACTGTGTGGTACATGGCGATATCAATCCTTTCAGACTAGTTAGGATGAGCCAGAAGGATATGCAGGCTACCAAGGCACCTGAGCCAAGTGTGAAAGAAACAACAGTGGTAAATAGTATTAGTCATAAACCATATCAGTGAAATAAAATTGTATTGTATGCTTCTACTTGATATCAGGCCCGATAAAGATCAGCCAATGCTTTTGTCATAAGTGATTATCTTAAATGGTTGCTTATGTCTTTCTAGGTTAAGGATACAGCTGCTAAAATAAGTTTGCCCAAGCCTGAAGCAGTTAAGGTTGATTTACCCAGTTTGAATCCTGCAAAATCTGACAGAAAACCTGATAGCATGGTACGTACCTATCTTATTTAAATTAAACAGTTGGATACACAGTTTTTATGGTGATTATGCTGTGTCTTTTACATCATATTTTTTTTCATGACGCGTTACATCAACATCGACTAAGAATTGTTTTTTTGTGTTCTTGTGTTGGTATATGTTGCTTTACAGGAACAGAAGAGAAGTCTTCCTGCTCCTGCAGTCAAGCCCAGGGCAAGCCAAACAAGCCTGGCCAATGCAGTGCCAGATGTTCTTGCCTGCATGCTAAAAGACACAACATCAGAGCACAAAACTCATCTATTTGACTTAAAATGCAAGATATGCACAGGTAAATTTAAAAAACGATGAGAATAAATGTAAAAACTACTAGACATCATTGTCTGCTGATTAGCTGTTAAATTCAGATTTTTAAAAGTAGTTTGTCGTTCCTTCCTAAAGGCCAAATGCAACCTATGGAAGAGGAGGAACCTGCAAAGAAAAAATCCAAGCTATCTGTATCCAGAGATAAGCACGAACCATCTTGGAGAAAGTCTGCAGGGGGTGACTCCCCACTTCTGGCACCACCTGACTCTCCTGACATGGATTCTCCAGCATCCAACCTATTGGACCCTTCATCCCATTTCAATATTGATTCTGCTGCACTGACTATAGTGGAATCACCTGCTTCTCCTGTAATGGATTCTCCAGCCTCCCCCACTTTAGAATCTCCTGCTTCTCCTACCATAGAGTCCCCTGCATCCCCAACTCCAGATACCTCTAAAGCTACTGCACCAAAAAGACCATATATACCAGTTTTGGTTCCACCTGTTTCCACGGTAACCATTACACAGCGTCGTGATCCCCGCACTGCAAACAGGTTCTCAGCTTCGTCTAGTAGCACCTTTGGTTCCAGTAACACAACTCATAAACGGGCAGCTCCTTATGCTCTTGTTAAAGAAAACATTGCATCGAACGTAGCATCATCACTACCACCAACCAAAACAGTACCTAAATCCATCTTAATGAAGCCATCTTCCACTGCTGATCCCAGACTTTATGGACCACGCTCGAGGTATAAAGAACTCCAAGCCAATGTTTTTTTGCTTTTTGTTTTAAATTTGTCCAGAAGCTGGGCATTGTGTACATGTGATTGTTGTGGTTTCTGTTTCAGAACCGTGATCTCTGAATCTCCAGCTGATGGTGAGACAACTCAGTTCCTGGCAAAGCAGGAAATACTGTGGAAGGGTTTTCTAAACATGCTCACTGTAGCCAAGTTTGTCACCAAGGGATATCTGGTGTCAGGATCTCCTGAAAATCTTAAAGCGGTATTGTAATGCATGATATTAATTACATTTTTTACTGGCTATATCAAAAGGATTTATAATTGTCACTGGGTGGAGATATAAAAAGCATTTATTTTTGTGGTTTGTATAGGATCTACCTGACACTATACAAATTGGAGGACGAATCATGCCTCAAACAGTGTGGGACTACGTTGCAAAACTAAAGACCTCAGTTACAAAGGCAAGCAGAATATACTGTATTTCTTTTTGCATCTTACCACATATAATAATGTTGAGGCTACATCAGTATTTTACATGCACTTTTGTTTGCTTTGTATTTGTTAGGAGTTATGTGTGATCCGGTTTCACCCTGCAACAGAGGAAGAGGAGGTCGCCTATGTCTCCCTTTTTTCCTATTTCAGCAGCAGAGGTCGTTTCGGTGTGGTCGCCAATAGCAGCCGTTCCATCAAAGATGTATACCTTGTCCCACTCAGTGCAAAGGAACCAATCCCATCTATGCTACAACCTCTTGAAGGACCAGGTGTGAAATGCTTTGACTGCTGCCTATTCATAAATAATTGACATTTTTCTGTTTTATATGTTTGAATATGTGAGGGTTCATACCAAAACCATACCAGAGAGTTGTTAGACTTAGTGTGTTTTCTAATGTGTTATCTAATTTTTTTCCAGGACTTGAAAGAAACCGCCCCAATCTTCTTCTTGGTCTAGCAATCGTCCAGAAGGTCAAACGTCCAGGAAGTTTGCCACAGGAAATGGAAGACAAAAGACCCAAAGTTCATATGTCCAAGGACCCTATGTGGATCCCAAAACCACCAGTCCTTTACGGTTCTGACAAATTGGAGATATTCCAACCCTATGATCCAGAGACTCCTGCTAGTACCACCCCTCCTGGTTCACCATCATGCCCTGGGTCACCAACAGACTCTTCCTCCTCTGGCTCAGTCACCATACCATCTCTATTAACTTCTGTTAAAGCGGCCCCTTCTGTTTCTACCTCAGCCACTATTGCTGCAACACAGTCCACCTTTAACAGCAGCTCTGATAAAAATCCCATTATTGCATCCAGTGATAAGACACCACTACAGACAATCTTGAGTACCTTGTTTCGTAGTAATCAGGCTGACTCCACTGTCTCTGATGGACGTTCTACAAAAACAACAGTAACTGTTAAGAAGAACCCAGTGCTTTCTGGATCAGTGGTGGATCCAATTGTCCAACAGTATGGACACAAAACCAAAGCCAAGGAGATTGAAGATGAAAATGACTTTGACCGACCATATGACCCAGAGGAAGAATATGATCCAGCAATGGGATATGCAACCGTTGCTCCACAGACCACAGAAAAAATTAAAGCTGATGCCCCAGCATTATCAAGCTTTGTGGAAGATGATGTGGCCTATGATCCAGAGGACGACACTATCTTTGAATATATTCAAAGTAATACTCCTGTAGCAAAGCCCCCTGTTACAACTCAAACATTTGATTCTCCATCATGCCCAGTGACGGTTTCCACTTCTTCCCCAGCACAAACTTCTGCTCCAGTTGCAGTCATGCCACAACTCCCTACGGGCACAGTGGTTGTCTCAGCTGCAACACTAAGTGAACAACAGAGGATGCTTGAGGAACTCAATAAACAAATTGAAGAGCAAAAACGGCAGTTAAAAGAGCAGGAGGAAGCACTACGTCAGCAGAGAGAGGCTGTGGGAATGTTCATGGCTCACTTTTCTGTTTCGGATTCACTTATGTCTCCCCCACAAAAATCTTTGCCGCTTAACCAACTGTCCTCTCTGCAGAAAGGTATTATAAAAACAGAGTCAAAATCTTCAGAAACAACAGACAAGGCTACCCCCCTTACAGAGACTGTGGACAATTCAAATTTGGATTCACAAGCTGTGAAAGTAGAAGACGCAACACCTGTCAAAAATTTAGGAAATGATACAGATGGTGTTGCAAAGCAAGATGAAACACAGAAAGGTGTGGAATCTGACAAATATTCATCTGCTGGAGAGATTGAAGATTCTGATGTAGCTTATGATCCTGAGGATGAATCACTTTTCAATGAAATTCAAGATGATGTTTTTAAGGGGGGAACTGTAACAACTATGGACTCTGTGTCTAGAGCAAGGTATGGTGGCTCTCACAAGGGTATGTCTCCAAATTCATACCACAGTAGAAAACGAAGGTCATCACCAAAAAAGCGGAGTCATCGGGAAAGGGACCGCCACAGAAGTCCTTCAAGACATTCACAGCATCGTTCTCGTTCTCGGTCCCGAAGACGCAGAGAAAAGGATAGACACAGAAAGAGTGAAAGAGACAGGTCAAGACACAGAGTTAGAGATCCATCTGAACGGCAGGGACGCCATCGCAAAGATCATACCACACGCCGGCATTCTCTTGGGCGTAGAAGATCCCCATCTTCTTCTAGAAAAACAGAATCTGTGTCAGTTTCACCAAAACTGAACAGAGGACCCTTGCCTCAGGTCCCTGAGAAATCAAAACATGCAAGTGTTCCATGCAGTTCTCTAGACTCTGCTGGACAATTTGAAGAGAGTAACATATCACATGTTACAATCAAAAGTGATCCAGATGGACAAAAATCAGAGTGTAATCATGTTGAGAGCTCTGAAAAACACTCACACGAACCTCTATGTAATGTGAAGCTTGAGATTTCCGAACCACCAAAATTTCAGGAGCTTCAAAAGATTTCACTGAGTGACCATGATATGACACAGCAAAATAAACTCTATAAACAGGACAATTTGTTTCACAGCAAACTTGACAGTACAATTCCTCTTAGAGAAATTGATCCACCTATTCGAGATTCTCCCCAAAGCCCAGATCCAGAACCACAGTTTGTGAAACCTAGCAGCATAGAAAAGAATGACTCTGTTAGAACTGATGAAGTCAGCGATTCAAGGGAAGATATTAGAGTCTTTGAAAATAATTGTTTGCCAATTTGTGGTCAAGCAATGGTGTCTGTTGGAGATGTGATCTCAAATATTAAAAGCATGGATTTTAGAGCATTGAATCTGAAAGCTTTTGGTGCCAAGGGACAAGGTCTGACAGAGACACATAATGAGACACTAGCAGACAATCCTTGCTTCAAGCATTCAGAAACAAAGGGTCAAGAGGGAGGATATTCAAATCCAAGTACAATCTTAGGAATGAGAGAACAAGGTATTCAACATCAAAATACTGTAATAACTGGTTCATGGCCAGCCTTGAGAGATTCAGAAATGAGAAGTGAAGCACTAGATAGTAATAATGCTGGTGTGCCTTTTATTTCTGGTGTAAATCCAGAAATAAAATGCCCAAGTCCTGATGTTACACAAAATATTGTACCTACTGTTACAAATTTGTATATGGGAGAGGCAAGCCTCCAGCGCAAAAGACAAGTTAACATCATGAAGGGCCCTTTGTCTGACAGATCTGCACCTGGTAATGTTGGTCCAGGTCCAAGGGATTCTTTATCAGCTGTGTATCATCTAAATACAGATATGAGCGGGCTGTTTGAAGTTAATGAGAGAAACCAAAATGTTAGTTGTGTGCAGGAAGGTTTACAGTGTCCAAAGACAAATGAACATAGATCAGAGCCAGAAAACATAGATATCAGGAAAGATGTGAAAAAAATGGGAACAAAGCAGTCATTTGGGGGTCCACAGGTAGAAGCTATGGCTCCAGATAGTAGTGGAGGTGGTAGAGGACAAAAAGATAAAGATGAAGGTCAGATTTTTAGATCTGATGTAAGTAGTGGGATGAGGGAGTCAGGTCCATTGTTTATGGGCTTAGGAAGACCTCCAAAGACAAGACATGATGGCAGTATGGCTTTTGAAGAAAGGTGCCCCCGTAAAAGTACTCTTCAGCCACATGGCACAAATGCAGATTTTGGCAAGCTTGGTGGCAGTCATGCAGATGCAGTTAATTCAAACATGTTGAATTCAGATTGGAGAGGTCAAGGACTAAGGGATAAGGAGAATCAAAATAAACATATAAGTGCTCCAGATTGGAATGGCCCAGGATCAGACATAAGAGATCATTGGAGAGGGTCAGATTCAGTCAGGGAAGCACCATTGGTACAAGATGAATGGAGTGTCCATTTGTCTGATAGAAGAGGTTCAAACATGGAAAGCCAGGGACCTTACACGGGAGGGAGTGGAGGCCCAGAATTCGGACAACCAGGGGCTGAAATGAGAGGTCCAAACATGCAGTATCCAAAGCTTAATAGTGGAGGACCAGAGGACTCACACCTCATGGAAGAAGGACTTGAAAGGATAGACCCCATTATAGACAATCAAGGACCTGACTTAGGAATACCAGGGGCTTCAGATTTTGTGGGACCAGAACCTAAAAGAAGAAGTGTAGCCATGGAGGTTGCTGGACCTGACAAAAGAGGTCCTGTGGGTCCACATTTTAGAGGATTAGGACCTGAGAAAAAAGGTCCACATATGGAGCAAAAAGTACATGACATCAGGGGTCCTGGCGGTCCAGATTTCAGGGGAACCTGGGGTGAAAGGATGGGTCTGGATATGGCTGGTCCAGGGTCTGATAGTAGAGGTCCAGGAATTGAAAGGAGAGATTCCATGGAGGATCCTGGGACTAATAGGAGAGGGGCTGGGTGTCCAGAATTTAAAGGACCAGGGCATGAGAGGGAAAGTATGTCTATCGAAGGTCCTGGACATGAGAATAGACGACCTGGAGGTCCTGGGTTCAGGGGACCAGGACCTATAGAAGGTTCTGGGCCCGAGAGAAGAGGACCTGGAGGTCCTGATATCAGCAGGCTAGGGTCTGATTGTAGAGGTCTTGCTATGGGGCCTGGCAGAGTTTCACAAGGTCCAGATTTTAGTGGGCCAATAAATGAAATACCAAGTTTTCCTATGCATAGCCAAGAACCTGAAAGGAGAGGACCTGGAGAAATAAACACAAGTGGACAGGGTCCTGACAGGAGAGGTTCACATATTGGTGTTGCTGGGCCTGAAAGAATTGGTCCAGGTGTGGGAGATCTAGGGCCTCACAACAGAGGACGAGGTGGACCACATTTCAGGGGTCGTGGAAAAGAAGTTGGGTATCAAAATATGGAGATTCCAGGGCCTCATAGGAGGGGTCCAGAATTTGGTGCACAGCGGGTGGAAAGGCCAGGTTCTGATGTGGATCCTGGGCCTGACAGAATAGCTCTAGTAGGTCCAGACTACAGTGAAAAAAGATATCCAGATATGGAGGGCTCAAGACCAGGTTGGAGAAAATCAGATGGCCCTGATTTAAGAGTTCCAGGCTACAAACATGAAAGTTCAAATACTGAAGATCCAAGACATGGGGGAAGGGATGACTGGGTAGCGTGTGAACCTATTCAAGAAAACCCAGATTACCATGCCCCAGAACCTGATAGATTGGGCCAGAGCTTTAGAGGTCGAAGGCCTATGAGGAAAAACATTAGAAGACCAGGGCCCGGCTTCTGGGGTTCTGCTCCTGAGAGGAGAGGGCCAGACACAGAGGAACAAAGGTTAGATGAAAGAAGGACCAATATAGAATTCTTAGGACAAGACAGAGAATGCTCAGTGGATGACTGGGAAACATATGCTAGTAGAGGATTTGGACCTATCCAAGAGGGTCAAGATGAACAGGACCAAGAAGATATTAATCAAGGCCTATTTAGTGAATGGAGAGGCCCTGAAAGTAGTGGACCAGGTCCCATGCAGAATAGACCCAGTATGTTATTTCAAGGACCTGTAAGGGGTCGTAGACATAACTGGAATGCTCCTGGCTGCAGAAGTGCAGGGCCTGTTGAAGAAAATCCAGATATGGTATGCCCAGGGCCAAGTAGGGGAGGTCATGGAAATGATTGGACAGAGCTTGATAGAGAGGGTGCTGGGGAATTCTTTACAGGAGAAAGAGATCTAGACAATAGAGGACAAGACAGAAAAGCAGGGCCAGGATCACATATGCACAATCATCCAGATATGGGAAATGACTGGAGGCTGCCAAATGTCAGGGGAAAAATGAGAGGGCCAAACATTAAAGGGCGTGGGGCTCTCAGAGGAGGTCCAGGCCTGATGAATTCATGTCTAAACAGGAGGCAATTTGAGATGGAAGGCCCTGATAGAAGACCTCCAGCAGGTCGAGATCTAGGACCCCCAGGACCTGCAAACAGAAATCTAAGCATTGAAGCTCCAAGGTGTGATGGGAGATTTTCAGATAGTGGTGATCTAAGATCTGAAAGGCATAATGTAGAACCTGAAAATCCTGAACCAGGTAGACAAGGATTTGATTTCAGAAGGGAAAGTAGAGGTCCAAAAATGAGAAGTTTGGGGCCCAATAAAACAGACAGCAGGGGGCCATCACCTCAGCGTTCAGATTTTAGAAATGGACCTGGTAGGTGGGGTGACAACACTAGGTCTGAGCCAGATCCAAATAATGACATGCAGGTGTCAGATATAAGGGGGGCAGGTTATGTTAGTAGGGGCCCAAATATAAGGGGGAGAGATCCCAGGCAGAGAGGTCATACACCCATTAATGAACGAAGAGGTCCTCGTCCCATTGCAAGATTCCAACATCCTGGAGATCAACATTTGGCACAGTTTAATAGGCCCCGTGGCCCAGGTCCAAATAGCGGAGGAAAACCATTCCCTGGTTTTGAAAACCCACAAAATCAGCAAGCCATAAGACCTCAAAGACACAGAGGTGCCTTACTTCCCACTCCAAAAGAAGGTCTCATACGTTTCCCCAAAATATGATTGCTTGGATTTTGGCATGAAACTAAAACACATTTCCAACAGACAGAGCGGAGTAGATGTAGGTAAATTGATAACATGTAAAGAATGGGTAAAACCTGCTTGTAAGAAAGAAGAAAGAAAATAGCACACCTGAAGGTCCAATCATAAGGGAAGAAGAAACAAAGGATAAGGTCAATTTGAATGAAAAAATAATAATGGGTTTCAGAATTAAAAACAAACAAACAATTAACCTCTATTATCAGTGTTGGAAATTAAAGCAATGGTGAGCCAGATTAGTCACTGGGAAAAACATGCAGACCTTTAAGGACCTAAAGCTGAAGAATCAGACATCTAAAATTGCTTAGCATTGTTAGACTTGACAGAAATACCTTATCATAATGCCCAATGAATGTATTTCTTTTCTCACTGAGACTGACTACCCATGTGCTTGTTAAATTTTAATATGACATACAGGCAAAGCCATGCAAAAAATCCAACTTTGTAACTTGATAGAAAAGTGCTCAGAGATTACCATTTAAGTTTATTGTGTTGTAGTTTTTCTGTTTTCAAAGTAGATGCTTTTATTATTGTTTTTTTTGATTATTAGTAAAAGTCCTGCTAAATATAATTTTCAGTTGTAAATTTAACTTTATTTGTATTTGTAGATTGACAAAGTCATAAATGTTTTGTACAGAAAATGTACAGTTTTTTTTCTGTGTTTGTTTTTTTTAATAGCCAGACTGTCAATATGGTAGCTCTCATCTTCTTTTATGTAGTTCTGTTGGTTAAAAATGACCCGTTCCATTTCTTTTAGAATGCAAGAAGTCAATAAAGTAACACACTTTATATGAAGTCTTATTTTGTCACATTTAGATTGATAGCTTAAAACCAGTTAATTTAACAAGCAAATCTCATATCAAAGAAAAGTGACAGTTTTACTACCTTTATGGCAATAAATTATTCTGAGACATAAAAGCTGGATTATTTTATTTAAATACAAACTGCTAAAACTATTCGGTGAAACATTTCAGATCTTCTGATCACTGTAAAGATTACTCATGACTCTGAGGTATTAATTGTTACTGGTTGTCTTGTAAAGTGGGTGCTGATTCACACACACACAATGGATTCAAACTTCAGGCAAATTAAGGCAATACTTAATTCGTTTTTAGGTTTTCGAGGCCTCTTGCTGGGTAGTGTGGAAATCACAATATGCGAAAGTGGGTCTACATATTTTCTGTAACCCTCCACATGTATAAAACTTGTATTGCAGGAGTCTAGTTTAACTCAAGCATTGTTACTGCTGTTCTGTTGTTTTCTGTCATTTTACTTAGGATTAATTTCTCTGTTTTCCATAGTAGTGTTATTCTCAGGTCTTAAGAGATAATCTGTATAAAGTTTGAACTGCAACTGGAAATAATCTTTTATTTAAAATAAATAAGGAAGTCATTACAGTTTTTGCAATGTGAATGAGTATTGTGGAACAGTTTTTGTTATGTAGAAAAGTACTATGTTGGCCAGTTGTGCTGTTAGGGGTGGTGCTTAAACTTCTTTTTCTTTGTAATATATATTTAATTCATTTTCTCAACGACTTATGGAAGGTAGGGTCATTTGTGTGGGGGAAACCTATCCCAGGTTGCTCAGAGCAGGAGATGAGGTAAATCTGGAAAGTTCACCAGACCATAACAGGTTTAACACATGAGACACAGTCTGTTTTGGACCCCACGAGGTTCAAACTAGATAGTTATTTTATATATCTAAAGACTTTAAGATATTTTTTTATTGTGCTAATTTTTTTTTAGGCGCAAATGCTTTTATTCATTTAAAAAATGACACTCTTTCAGTTTTTATGAATCAAATAATCAAAACAGAAAATCTGGAAACCAATCTATCTATCTATCTATCTATCTATCTATCTATCTATCTATGCGCATGTATAAATGTAGTTGTCTAACCATGAAGTTTCAAGAAGCTGCAATCAATGTATTTACATATTCTGTTTTTTGTATAAAAATGTAACATATTTAACTATTTTTGATCGCCAAAAAGATACTGAATGACAGAAAAGCGTGGAAAAAGTAGGACTATTCCGCCCCCTAACTGATCAATAAAAAAAATAACATTTTCTAATTTGACATAAGTAATTTATGATGACAGCTGTCGGTTTTCTTTAGGACCCCTCGTATATTTTCCGCTTGTTTTTGTGTTTAAAGTTCCGCTTACGAGCTTAAAGATAATCGGAGGTTTATCTGTGACGGGGAGAAGGTTAGCGCCGGTAACTGGACACGGTCGTCGTTACAGCCTGAGGCCAAGCATTAATACGTGCTAATCCCCGAACAGAAAGCGGTACAAAGACTTTATTAATTCAGTAATAACAACCTTTTATGCATTTGTATAACTTAAGACTGATTGTTTTAAATGCCCTGGAGTTTCTAATAGTATTACAAGTTTTAAAATGGCGGTACAGCCTGTTGATTTTGCCCAGGTTATGCCAACGTCTCCTTTGCTAATTGTAGCTAAGCTAAAATTCACGACAACGTACCTTCACGACCTAAATTATAATTATACAATTTCTTTAGCTAACATTAAGAGTAACTTTAAGTAACAAAGTATTTAGAGTAAGTGGTCTGTATTATATCTAATATTTTTCCTGATCTGTAGGGAAATATGTCCTTTTCTTCAACCTGTAAAAACATCAATGTGTTACCTTCATCGAGAGAACAGATAAGTGACTCTGCTGGAATGATTGTGAGTCAAGGTGGATGCTTTACCCATGAACATGGGGAGGTATTGGGCAGTGAGCTTGGGCTGATGGAGATGACAGAGGTTGACTGTTCTCACCTTCAGCATCTTCTCCAAGCCCATGTGGAGGCACAGTCAGAGTTTCCTGATGTCAGATGTCACCTCTCTACAGTGATGGTCAAAGAACAGGCCACATCCACAGTGATTTCTCCCTTCAGAAGCGCTCAGGCTATTGATCTATCAACTTCAAATGAAGACCACTGTATAGTAATGCCTGGAGAAAAGACACCAGTGTCTTATGGAGAGGTGCCAGGTTTTGTGCTGGCCAGAATTAGAGCTGAAGAAAGCCCAGCTGAACCTTTTACCAGTGACAAGAAGTCTGTACAGAATCGCACCAGACCAGCTGCTAGAGTTTGCTTAGAGAAAAGATTTAGCGCCATGTGTGCTGAAACCACAAGACAACAAGATATACAGTCTGCAGTTCTCAGCAAGTAAGTTTCAGAGATATGTATATACTATATGTGACTATCATTTTATTAAAGTATAGCATACATGTACTCATTTTGTGTGATATGTCATGTTTCAGTTTTTTGACAATACTTCAGCAGTCTGCAGAGGTTCAAGAGACAGTCACGCATCCTCCAAAGCAGAAGTGGGTGAAAATGGACAGAGCAAATTCTTTTGGGGTGTCTAGTTCATATATAGAGGGTGTTTATGGCCCAGTCACCAACACGTGTGGACAGGTATGCTGGGGGAAAAAAAAACAAATCAATGTGCTTTTAATATTTCTTAATGGTAAAGCAGAGCCCACTGTTTAATCCTTGGTTTTTCTGATTTAATTTCAGGTTATGATCCCCAAGAGCGTTTTAAATTTTCACCCAGCAGAAGAGCTGCCTTTGGTTAATCTAGAAAGTAATAATTAGTATTCTAATATTTCTTCATAAGCCATAACTGTGTTGTTGGCTACAATTATGGACTGAAAGGCTGTGTCTAACTTGGTCTCACATGCTTGGGTTTTTTCCACAGAGGATGCGGTGATACCTGCTGCGGTGATACCCAAAGCTGCTAAAGCCGGCCCAGACTCTGCTGGAGAGCCACAGAGCAGCAGGAGGAAAATTGCTAGATCTAGTATGTTGCTCAGCCAGCGCCGGGAGAGACACAACAGTAAGGAGAGGGAGCGCAGGTGAGCAGCCGAAGGTTACACATGGAAGCGTCCCTGCATCCAGTGTGCAACAAGATAAACATTTGCATTTCAGGAATATCCTGGGATGCTTAAAGTGTGTTAAGTGTGCTTGCTTTCAAGGTCAGAGATTTAAAAGGCGTTGCATTTAGGCACAAAAAGAAAACTATTTACAAATTTTAAACATTTTGTCCTCTATTTCGGGTGGAACAGTGGTGCACTGGTTAGCGGTGGCTGTAGTTGAATATGTGTGGTTGTCTGTCTCTGTTTTAGCAGGTCACCTATTAATTGGAAGGTCGGTGGTTCAATCCATGGCTTGTGCAGTCTGCATGCCAAAGTATCACCGGGCAAGATACCGAACCCCATATTGTACTCTGATGCATCCTTCAGTAATAGAAAGTGCTTGCGTGAATGGGCGAATGTTGTATAAAGCGCTTTGAGTGCTTGAGTAGAGTAGAAAAGTGCTAAATAAGAACCAGTCCTTTTACCAAAAGTGCATTCATAGTTTCTTCTCAGAGCCTCGCACTCACAGTGTGGTGATGGCATGATTTAAGTGAACTCAGTCCTCGTTTGAATATATTCAGATAAGTAGTGCAACAGCAACGCATCAGAACTGAACATCTTTTGGGTTGTGATCATTAGTTTTAGCTGCTTTATGTGGAAACTTGATTTATTTTGATTTAAAATAAGAGTGTCACTGAGGACTGAAAAGAAACCTGATTCCTATGCAAATGCTAAATCAGTTTAAAACCGATACACTCAGAAGTTAAATGTTTCATGATTTGAAACTGCTGACGAGTTACCAAAGAATTCTTAGTGACTGATGACTGATTATTAAATATACAGGACTGCATCGCTCAAAATCATCTGCATTGTCTGCGCTGTCGTACAGGAAGAGGATTCGTTTGTGCTGTGATGAACTGAACACGTTGGTGCCGTTCTGTGACTCGGAGACGGACAAAGTCACCACCCTGCAGTGGACCACAGCTTTCCTGAGATACATTACTAAAACGTATGGAGACACTTTTAAAGAGGTGGGCATGTGTAGAAAAGTGATTGATGAAAAGTGTCCTCTAACTGAATTATCTGAGACTAGAAAGCTGTGGCTGGAAGATAAGAGTTAATTACATTTCCCCTTGCTGCCTGTCTAATTAGTGAAGGAAACTTTGTGACTTTTGTTATTTAGAGTTCAAACTAAAGTCTTCACATTTTTACAGTTTAAAATCAAATAAACTTTGTTTTAACTGAGAGAAATCATCTGCTGCAGTTAGATTATGCTGAAAAAAAATGTACAACGCAGCAAATAAAATCACGCCATACTTACAACATGCACTACCGCCACCAGAAGGGCGATCTAGACAGCTACAGAGTTGCAGGAAGATAAAACATCTCTGGTACTATGTGTCATGAACCACTTCAACCTCCAATTCTTCTGTTTGCAGGAGTTCCAGAAAGTCTTCGCTCATGAGAGAGAACGCTTTGGTAAGTCCAGCTCAGGTCAGGACCCAGTGCACCACAGGATGGATGAGACACTGAGCAGCATTTCCCTGGCAGCAGAGCAGTGACCTCTCCTCATTGTTTTCTTCTATATGTCAGCCACTAAACTAAATTCAACTGTCAGAGTAGCTCAGGCTTGCCCAGTGAGGTGTGGGTGTGGGGTTAAGATGAAGTATTGTTGACATGGTAAAATATATCCTTTCGATCACACTGCAACGATCTAGAAACTGGAAGGATTAGTTCAGGTAGTGTGAGGGCCGAGTTTAACACATCAACCTTTTGGAAAGGAAGGGCTTTCCACACACAGATGGCGCTGTTTCTCTTCGAAAAGCACAGGCGGCGCTCTAGTTGGCAGATGCCGTCCCTTCAACTATTTTATTTTGATAATATGTGCAGTATTTATACCCTGTATTCAAAATTGCACTTTAATGTCTTGTTTTCTGTTGGTTTTTATTCATTCAGAATGTTTTCTACTGAGTGCCTGCCAACATCTGTTCTGTATTTGGATATTTAAGCAGTTTGGTATCAAAGTAAGTGTTACTTCCTAGTTAGTTAATGGACTTTTTTGATTTCAGTGTTTACAGCAGAGTATTCTGAAAAGCAGACTGTTCATTTGATATGTAGAGAAGAGTAATGTTTTACTGAAAAGTGGCTTTATTTGTTCTTTCTTACAACATGTCGCTGTAGCATCTTACTGTACATACAACAGTCACCCACAAATAATAAATAGTATTTAAAGTCATGTATATTTAATAGTTACAGCACCGGTAGTACATAGTGGATGTGGTCATTGCAGATTGGGGAAAAAAAATAAAATACTTTGTTCCTAATATTCTTAAACTGTATTTTACAATGTGTGATTTATGCTTTCAGGAGTTTTTTTGCTTTTGATTCTGAAGTCTGAAGAATCAAATTCACATGTCATAAAAAAAAACAATAACAGAAAACAAGCTGTAAAAAAAAAAAGAAGACTCAAATCTTTTTTGTCTTGCATTAATCTACACAATGTCTGGGAACCTGGATTTTTGTTTTTTATTCCTTTTACAGTACATACACAGCTCCTCCACAGAGGCTTTTATGCTTCTTGCACTTATTTCCATGTTGAGGTAACATCTGTGATTTACATAATGGGCCATGATAAATGCACATTCACATCAGAGACAGTCACCATTTTTTTAGTGTTATCTGCAGAAGGATGTTAATCAAAGTGTTTGGGGCGTTGAAGCAACATGTACAAAGTTTTTATACACAAAGGACTCATCATTCACTTTCCAGGTGTTTGTAAGTCAAGTCTTGTCATGTGATAGTACTTGGATCAATGCAGTTGTTCTCTTGCACTTCTCCTTACCTCTCTCCATTTCATATCATAAAGTTGTTTGTTTTTTTGTCTCTCAGTTGCGCTGATGTTCATGTCACTTGCTGGATGTTCCTCTATTTTGTCAGAAATATCACACCGTCTGATGTTACTCTTCCCAACTTGTGATGCATGTATTTAAATAAAGAGGACTTTTTTTTGTGGCCACTCTCTTCTTTCATTCCTTTTATCCTCACTTATAACTCTCACCTCGGAGTGGATGGTGTCAGGGTGCAGGAACTTATGCTTAATTGTTTTTGGGGTTAGAGGATTTCCCAGCAGGTGATGTTCCCTGACAAGCTGATGTGTCACAGATTCCAGGAGGTCCTTGGTGCCCAGTCCTGCCTACTCTGCCTGGCTCTCCGGGCTCACCTGGATCTCCTGGAGAGCCATCGCGCCCATCTTTAACAATTCCAGGTACCCCTGGAAGACCTGTGGGAATGTGCTGTAGTTAGAAGTTGCAGGAGTGATAGAAGACTTATACACTTATGTCTGTTTGACAAGTCAAAGTCTGAGATGAGTGGATGTTTAGAACAGTAGTTCAAATGTAGGTATAAAAAAGAAAATGACTGGTTCAGATGGAAGTTCTCCGTATGAGAGCACATACCTTGGTATCCTTGGTCTCCGGGAGGCCCATCAATGGCTTTACCAATGAATCCCTTATCACCTGCCTCACCAACATTACCTGTTGTGAAAGCAGAAAATTTCAATCGGTGGTGGAAACAAAGTGCATTTACATAGGTGTTGTGCTAAAGTACAGTTTACATGTTTCCTTTTTATACCAGTTTAAACTTTACAGTGAATTCAAACCTTTGTGTCTTGCTGCCTCTTATAAAAATCCCAGTGGGGCTTTTTGTCATGACTAATTAGCTTTTCCACCAAATATGGCTCTCTCTTAACCCCAAAAACTCGGGATGGTTTTATGGAAGTAACTGCTCGAGACTTAGCTAGATCAAATGATCCAATATTTTAGTAAGGAAAAGCAAACAAAAGTAAGAAAACAGAATTCATATTTGGGTAGCAAGAAAGTTTTTTTAGCCCAATAATCATCTCACAATCTTTTGCTGGTAATCAGCAGCCTTAAATATCTCATGTATTGTTTCTACACTGAAGTAATGAATGATTAAATCTCTTTCCAGCTAAAATGAATATTTTTATTTTTGAATAGTTAAGTTGTTATGTTGCTAATATGTCTTTTAATACAACGTGTTTACTGGTACTTGTGTACTATTGCTATTTGAGTGAAGGATCTGAGTATGTCTTCTATCCTTGATGTTAACCATCTGATTATGCAACCGTAAGGCTAAACAGCAGTGAAATTATTTTTGTGCTCCTGTGACATGTTTTATTTTTCATACCTCTGGGACCTGGATCTCCAAGTTCTCCTGGCAGGCCTCGGTACCCTGGTGGACCTCGGGCACCTGGATGCCCAATAGAGCCTGCAACTCCTGGCTTTCCTGGCGGCCCTGGAGGGCCGGGGCGGCCCACCATTCCAGGTGCCAGGGGTCTTCGCAGGTTGGCAGCCAGTTGTGCAACCTGATCTACATGTTGGAGAAGCACCAAAAGGTAAAAACCCCACATTTAAAAAAATATATACCGGTACATATATATATTTGACAATAGAATGAGTTACACGTGAAGATTGAATTAGGATCTCTCACCATCAATCATTGGGCCACATAGCTCTCTGATGTGTTGCTCACTTGCCAGTTTACCCTGAAACACCAGATTTGAGGCAGTTTATATGAAACCATTTACATCTATATGTTCTAACCAGGTAGTTTTGTGCAGTCAAAAAAGAAAAAGAAAAAAGAACAGCACACTTACAGGTACACCTCTCTTTCCTGGAAGTCCAGGCACACCCTGTTCCCCTTGGAAGCCCATTGGGCCTTCTTTTCCTGGAAGCCCTCTTCCCCCAACCTCTCCTTGTGGACCTGTCACGCCTTTAGGCCCCAGTTCACCTCGCTTCCCTGGCTACAATCAACAACAATTATCTGTTAAATCGCTCATTATGTTTGCAAAAACAAATTGATTTATTCCAAACTGAAGCTGAAAACATCCATAACATTTGATCGCTGACTAAACACCAAATGAGGAGCAAAGTGGGTCTGTTGAAACAACGCGAGGGTGGCATCTTGTTGCTTGATAATTACTCCAACTAGCACAGCAAACAGTAAATGAGACTAAGAGAGGGTGGCTCATCAGTGCTGTCTCTAATTACATAAATTGTGCTGCAGCTTAATGTTACTCGCCTTTCCCTCGTGGCCATAGCAGCAAACAGGCCAATAAAGCTAAAGCAGCAATACCTATCTCTAATTAATCCTATTAAACATGGAATGTGAGGCTGAATCATGTGCAGTGACTCTGATAAGTAGGCAAAAGCTCAGAGCTAGGTGCCAGTTTTAAATGTTTAGTGAGGGAGCAGAAACAGAGGGAGTTTGGAACAAACTTGCTGCTAATTACACCCACACACAACATCTGATAAATGTTTGGTGTTAATAGATGTTAATAGTTTGGTGATAAAAAGCTGATTTCTAAGATGTAAAAGCACAAAACATTGCAAAATGTGACAGGAAATATAGCTCACCTGCCCTTTTTGTCCCACTGGCCCAAAGGGACCCTGGAAATAAGGACATTGTTTTAGATAATTCTGAAAACGTTATATTACAGAACAGTATGCAGCATTCAAACAGTCAAACATTGTTTGGTACAGCATCTTTCATGCAGCTTTGAATAAAAAAAAGAGGGGATAAAGACAATAGATAAGAGCCCAAAGTCATGCTAAAATACAGAGAAATACACTATCAGAATAAGTAGATTTAAATAATTGTTTATAATTATGTACAAATATCCATATTTTCAGTGTTTTCTGATCCATTGGCAGCAAAAACTAAAAGATACCTCCCTAAAACTTTTTGTCCAGCACCATAAAACCCGTGTGAAAGGACCCGTAGAGCCAAATACACTTGTACAAAACAATGAAGTGCGTTAAAGACATGTGCATGTACTTGAGTAGGTGGAATGGTCTTAGCCTCTGTACCAAGAGTACAACTAACTACTGCAAACACAGTAACTGCTCTGTAGGTTACGAACACCGCACAGTGTTAGTATTCAGACAATGACGAAAACACTTACAGGATCTCCGTTCTCTCCTGGTAACCCATCACTTCCTGCAACACCCTGAAATGACAACGTGAGATCTGAACTGCATGTGACATAACTCATAACTGAAGAAAGTCTTTCATCTTATAAGCTTATGAAAAATCGATGTATTTGCAGGACTATACATATAAAATAATCATTTCTTTAGTTTACTTTTCAAAAAGCTGGATGAAAACTATCACAGGACATCAGTGGAGATGTTGGTGACTTACCATGTCTCCTTTAGGTCCAGAAGCCCCGACTGGGCCCTATAGGATTGAAAAAAAGAGAATGAGAGAATAAATAAGAGGCATGCAGAGATATTTATTGAAGGCCGGCTGGCTGGGAAAAGGATGGGGGTGGGGGATGAAAGGAAGCACGGTGGGCTGGTTGAGGGGAACCAGGACTGGTATAAAGGCTGGCTTTGTTCTGTCCTCATGTTCTGAACAGGAGGCCACTTTGTGTCTGTGCTGGGCTGCAGTTTGAGTTTATACCACTAAGACTGAGACAGGATGGTAATACAGTGGGATACAGTGTCCTAACGTGAACACAGCTGGACAGTCACACGTCTCCACTGTGATTGTGTGGAGATACGCGGGGACACACCCACACATGTCCATGTTTGTTTTATACTGGGGTTGTTGTTTTTTTTTAGCAACAAATAAGTCAGTCACTCCATCACTTTACATTTCTTGCTGTCATATTCTACTTCAGCTGTAAACTGGTCACATTTGCATTTTGGACTACTGGGGTGACAAAATAGACATTTTAAGATGTTACAGGGACATCATTCTCCTGAATAATTAAAAACCCACCCTGTCACCAAATTCTCCACGAATTCCCGTTGGTCCTGGAAGACCCGGATCTCCCAAGTCTCCTTTGACTCCCTGCAGCACATGACACAAAGTCATTAAATTAAGAAATAGTAATAAGAAAAAATGATGATGATAAATCATTTAAAGCAACTACCTGGAAGCCTTTCACTCCCCGAGGCCCAGGGTTGCCCACTGGTCCAATACCTCCCTGTCAGAAAGAGACATAGTCATGTCATTTTTCTAGAAAACATGAAGCACTAAAAAAAAAAAAAAAAAAGCACTGGAAATTAATGATGCTTCCTTCTTTTGATTCGGGTAAGAGAAACTAAACAAATGCAGGAGGTCGTTATGTGAGGCAGGATTTATTATGCAGTGCGTTGTGTGATAGTAGGGGTGTTAATTCCGTTGCGAGTTTTATCTTTCTTTCCTTGCCGCAGGCTCTGATGTGAAAAACAAAGATCTCTCTGTTTATAAATTCTTCCCTCATGAATACCTGCTCTCCCTGTAGGTATCGCTCCATTACTCCACCTTAGTAAGTCACTGAATCAGAGAAAAATACTCCTAGCACTCTTCGAGATTATCATTCACATGGAAGGCCAGTGGTTCATTTAATTCCAATTTAGTACCATGTTGTAGACTGCTCCTCGTTTTAGCCTTTTACTTTGGGCTCTGTTAATCCCATCTCTTTTTCAGCCATTGTGCTTTAAAAACTGCCTACTGGTCATTAAAGAAGCAAACTTTAAAGTATTGGAAACTCCTAAGCCTAAATTCTATAAATGGGTTATAATCAAAAGATGTGCAGCAGGAATTGTAATAATGTGGCAGAGCTTATATTGAGGCTTTTTCTGATTTTTTTTTTAAAATAGCAATGCTAGAATTTCAGCAATACACCAACAGGTAGTGCACGATTTCACTTAATATACAGCGTGATCATTAACTTACCGCCACTCCTCTTGGACCTGCTATCCCCCTCTCTCCTGGGATGCCAATCTCACCCTGAAGAGAAGTGAAAGAAATTGCAAGACAAGTCAGAAAAGTTTAGAGAGCTCACCTGCTGGGTCAAGTGACACATTTATTAGACTGTAACTCCCTAAAAGCACCATCAGATACATACAGGAATCCCTGGCTCTCCAGAGGGTCCCATCTCCCCGGGCTTTCCTGGATCACCCTGGTGTAAAGGAACGAGAACATAACAGTTTTCCTCCATGTTTCTAATCATAGTTTTAAAGTTAGAATAGATTTTGTGGTGATACTCACAGCTTCTCCTTTAGATCCTGTTGTACCAGCCTTTCCTGGCAGACCCTAGAACCCCCCAAAAATGACATGAATGTACATCATAAAGCACAGAAAGTGAAGGTGATTCTCATGGCAGTGATGAAAGTGGTGATTATTAATAACACTTACAGGAAGGCCATTTGGTCCTTTCTCTCCAACTACCCCGTGGCGTCCAGGATCGCCCTGTCAGCAGACAGACGTCATAGTTGGTGTAAAATCTCTTTAATTAAGCAGTTAAAGCAAAAGATTTAAAAAAAAAAAAGCATCTTACCTTCTCACCATCCAACCCTGGGGTTCCGTCTTTGCCATCTCTGCCAGGAATTCCCTGTTGAATCCATCAGATATGACTCGCATTGTTCTGACAGGTTATATAAATATAGAATCTTAAATTCTGTATATTTGCACTTACAGGCTCTCCTTTGGGCCCTGGTCCACCAGAAGCTCCTTTGGGACCAATTTTACCCTGTTAAAAGACACATTGAGACTTGATATTTACATCTTATGTATACGCTCAAATCACAGATCAAAATTCTTTTACATACTATTTCTCCTTTGGGTCCTTTGAATCCCTGTGGTCCTTTTTCTCCGCCACCACCCTGGAAACATCAGATTAAACACACACACAGCTATTCATTGATGGGATCTGCCATTTATTTAAGCTGTGAACTACTAACCAGGACTAATAAACTCTTTCTATTTTTGTGATATAAACATTGGGAGACTCACTGTCTTTCCAATAATGCCAGGGATGCCAGGCTTGCCTCTGAAACCAGGGAAGCCCTGGGGACAAACAGAGAACGAGGTCAAAAGAAACACCCTGACACAAATCTACATCTACTGAGTGAAAACAGGTAAAAGCTGCTTACTCTGTCGCCTACAGGTCCCATTGGGCCTTGTAAACCTCTTAGACCACGTGGACCCTGAAACACAGCATTTGAACATTTTGAAAGCACAACAAAAGACAACAACAACCTATTATCATCAAATAATTCTTCAGAAAATCCTTTTCGTAGTGCATTAAATCAGCAAAACTTATGTGGGCAAATCTCACCTGCAGACCCACAGTGCCAGGAAGACCTGGTGGACCCGGTGGTCCAGCATCACCCTACAGACAAAACAGGGCAAAATGTAAACATTAAATCACAGAAAGATGTTGATTCTCTTTTCAGCCATCCATCCATCTTCATCCGCTTTATCCGAGGCCGGGTCGCGGGGGCAGCAGCCTAAGCAGAGAGGCCCAGACCTCCCTCTCCCCAGCCACCTCCTCCAGCTTATCCGGGGGAACACCAAGGCGTTCCCAGGCCAGCCGAGAGATATAATCTCTCCAGCGTGTCCTGGGTCTGCCCCGGGGCCTCCTCCCGGTGGGGTATGCCCGGAACACCTCACCCAGGAGGCGCCCAGGAGGCATCCTTGTCAGATGCCCGAACCACCTCAGCTGGCTCCTTTCGATGTGGAGCAGCAGCGGCTCTACTCTGAGCCCCTCCCGGATGGCCGAACTTCTCACCCCATCTCTAAGGGAGAGGCCAGCCACCCTTCGGAGGAAGCTCATTTCCGCCGTAATATAAAATAATAATAACAGAAACAGGAAAAAATCTTCAAGCCATATATCTAACTCACTTTCTCTCCATCTTTTCCAGGTTCTCCCTTGTCTCCTTTATGCCCAGTGTGACCCTAAATGAACACAAACACACACAGAAGTGAATGCCGTCATAGGCCGAGTGCTTATATTTACACACTGGGAGATTTCAGCAACATTTTGGGTTTACTGTGATCTAGATCTAATAAACTGTATGACAATAACACCTCTGCTTCTTCTTTTCACCACACAGCTTCCTCTGTGCAGTTGTGATGGACTACGGATCATTTAAGCAATGCTCCCACAATTCAGCTCATTTTAAATTTAATTTTAATGGAATGCCAAACATTTAGTTTTGTGCATTTTAACTCCATACATTGTTTTTTTCATGAGCAATGCCATGCTACATTGCTGTTGGTAGGTTAGTAGATATAGGCTGTAGCAGCAGATGCATTCTGAGAAGGTCATCTTACATTTCTGAAACACTTTTGTTAGTGCTACTTAAATTGCTTTTTATAGTATGACTCTTTCCTGTCGGCCACCTTTGGTCTAGCATCGTGCTTAAAAAACAACACAAAACAAAACCCCCCAAAACTCTGTTTACCTTGAATCCCGGCATTCCCGGAGGACCAGGCGGGCCAGGGGGACAGATTGCAGGACACTGCAGAGTACAGAGACAAAAAACTGAGACCTCTACAGCCAGTGCATGTAGAGAGCACATCTTCATTTTTCTGCAATCACACCGTTTTCACAAGAAACACTTACCAGAAGGTCTCCATTGAGATCATGAAGTGTACCGGGAAGACCCTGAAAGATTGAATAATGACAACACACACAAGTGAGAAATACGGCGACATTTACTTTAAACGTGACTTTGCTGCATTCTTTGTTTTTTAGTGCTTTTCCTGATATCCACTGGGTGACTGGGAAAATATGACAATGTGGCTACTGTACCAACACCAGATATACAATGATAACTGCACTTACTGGGAGTCCATCTGGGCCAGTAGGTCCCGGTAGTCCTGGAAGACCCTCAGGACCCTGAGAAACACACAGAGGAGCATCAGGGGAAGCAGAAGCACCTTCAGCATCTCAGGATAAAAGACGTGATTATTTAATTTGGAAGGTTGTGATGGAACTAGATTAAAATCAGGAATTTTCTTTGTACTATACTCAAAAAAAAGTGATTTTCTTGTTTTCATTTCACACTGTTGTTTGAGCTTAACTGTACAGAGTGAAGTAAACTTGAAACCTCTAGAGCAATCAGAATAATTTAATTTAAAAAGGAAACGTCTTGCTAGACTTTTTTTGTAGAAAACCCATATCAAACACTATTTATGATTATTCAGTGAACAACCGATGACCCGTTGCTATAGTAATTCTGAGAGTAGCCTGAACATTGCACTGACGTCTAACAGGCCTGCGGGGTCTTTGGAAACCTACTGAGCTTTTACAAATGAGCTGAGTTCAGCCTAAATAAAGTGTGACCCAGTAGAAACACTGACGATGTGTCCTTCTCGGTCAGTGGTTATTCTTATCCTCCTGCTACAGTATACAGAAATTTAGGGCAATGTTGTCGTGGTTGATTTGAAGCTGAGATCACAGGATCTGTTAGCTTTACTGTAGCTTATTGTTTCTGCTGCAGAGGCTCGTGTATACATTTTCTGCGATTATCTTTTCACATTAAAAATCAAGCGGAACATAAGAGTTTCCTGTAGTTACAGAAATGAAACAGACTACCTCATTCTTATTTGAATGAAGAAATCACTTAATGATGACAGGAGATCTTAATTAGAGACACTCACCACTGGGCCCTGGGGTCCGGGTCCGCCTGGCAACCCGTTGGTGCCGGGAAGTCCCTAGAAACAAAAGAGACTGGGTGTTCGCATGCCACCAGAGTACATATGCCGCACACTGTCTGAACTACATCAAAGAATAACGAGCATCTAATCGCAGAATGCAAATAAGCAAAAATGAATAAATAAAAAAAGGACACCACAGGTGTACTCCCCCAGAACAACATAAAAAGACAGTGCTGTGTACTCACTGAAGCTCCTGGTCTCCCTCTGCCCTACGGAAGACACAGGAAGGCAAATTAAGTCACAAACACCTGGGAAATGATTAGATTCACACACTGAAACAATATCCACCATGAGAATATTTCTCATGGATTGTTGCTTTGAGGCTAGTGTGCGCTTATGTATATGACATCTGAGTAATCCTAAGACAAAATGTGACACTGAGTGTCACATTTTGTCGCGAGTCAGGCAAGAGCTGATCATAAACCTGACTTAACAGGAGCACAAGTACAGAAAGGTATTCTCTCAGCATGAAATAATAAAGTCGGAAAAAAGCAACTGCTGTAGGTTTAATAATTACTGTGGGTAAAAGTATTTTAGGGAAATATTCTGTGTAACAGTAGCTTCAGTCATGCGCTTACTTATAAGAGAAGAGGAAAATAAAGGCTTGTTAGGTTTTACACATGTGGGGTTACTTACAGGAGGTCCAGGTGGCCCAGGAGGACCTGCTTCACCCTGTAGATACACAAAATCACAATCAGCCTCTCAGGCATAATCACACCTAGCAGAAACTTTTAAGGCCCATTCTATTCAATTCAGTTCAGTTTATTTATATAGCGCCAACTCATAAAAACACTCACCCCAAGGCACTTTATATTGTAAAGTAGAGACGCTACAATAAATGCTCACATATAGACATAACAGAAATTCCGATTTTTTTCCTTTTTATATATATACTTTAGCTTTAAAGTAGCCTGTCTGCAACAGTTTGTGTTTTATGTGTTAATAAAGTCTGCTATTCCAGCAGGATGAACAGTACTGGTGATAAACATCAACTTATTCTAAATGAAAAAAATAGTTTCAAACAGTACAACGTCTATCTCGACGCAAGCTTCCATAGTTTTGGCAATACATTTCAGCCTAGTGTTAGGTCAGGAAGAGCCAGCCCACAGTTCTGGTAGATCACCTGATCTTAACAACAGAGCTACATCAGCTGAACACTCATCTGATGCCACTTTATGCATCCAGTTGGTTAATATCATGCAGTGCTGAATTTGTCTTGGTCTGTCTGCCGTTTTTGTGCATTTGCAAGCCACTTTGCAACCCGTGCCCACCCAAACACCTGCTGTCATGCTGTATCAGATCTGTGATCTGCTACTATTTATGGCATATAAATGAAAAATAAAGGTTGGAGGACTTGGATGGGTTGGGGATGGAGCAAATCATTTCACTGCTCATGCAAGGGGCCTAAATTCAACTTGGTTTAAGTTAGGCATTAAGAATTACTACCTTGGATTTAGAAAAAGGTTATTGTCTGGGTTCAAATTCAATGGCTGTGATCTCTTTTAAAGGTTTGATTTCTTGTTTGCAATGATGGTTCCTTCCTGCTTTCTCTGGACAAAATATGTGCCTCTGACACAACAATTACAATACAATACAAACAATTACAACAATGCAATACTCTTTTCTGGCATCGTTGTATTTTTACTCAGTTGTAAACAGCATTTGTATTCTATTTTTATTCTATTGTATATTTTATTTTATTCTACTGTATATAGTATTTTATTTTATTCTATTCTGTACAGTTGTGGACTTTATTTATTCTTATTGTATTCTAATTTTTGCGTCATAACTTTTGCACTGTCCACTTCCTGCTGTGACAAAACAAATTTCCCACATGTGGGACTAATAAAGGTTATCTTATCTTATCTTATCTTATTATCTCTAAATATGTCACTCAAAAATTTGTGCTCACATGACAAAATATTAGAATTAATGTCCATGAACATGAACATAGAAAAAATATGAGATTCTTGCACTGAATTGGAGGCGTACACTGAGCAACGTTATGTACCTGAAAAAATGAGATCAGCTAACTACCTGAATATGTGGAACGACCTGGTTTTTCCATCAATGGATTTTTTGTTCCCTGATGGCAGAGGCATGTTCCAAGATGCCAGTGCCAGGATTCTTCTGGCTCAAACTGTGAAAGTGTGGTTCACGAGGCATTAGACATCATTTTCACTCGTGGATTGTCCACCACAGATTCCAGATCTCAACCCCAGAGACAATCTGTGGGATGCACTGCAGAAGACTTTAGCAGATGGACTCTCCCATCATCAGTACTGGAAGATGTCGGCAAAAAAAACGTGTGAATCGTGTGAAATATGTGAGCTAAAGGGCTTTTTTGGGCTGAGCTGTAAAGACTGCTTTTTTGTGAGCATCTCGTGTGTCGTTATGACACTTTTTCACACGTGCATGGGAGGACGGGGAGGTCTCAGAACAAAAGCATATCGTCAAATATTTAGTATTGCACATTACAAATAAAATATTATTTGAACTCATGTGTAATATTTATACAATGATGCCCTCCCAACTAAACAAACAAACAAACAAACAAACAAAAGAAAGAAAGAGCAATAGAAAGATAAAAACAGATAATCTCATTGGCTGGGCCTAAGTTTGGTTTTCTAGCCAAGATTTAGGCTAGCTGTGGAGGACACAGTGATAAGATGCTTTTTCAATAATTATTTTTCAAGTTATTGGACTAAATGATCAAACTGTGGTCTGCTGAGGTGCCCCGTCTTCTTTTCTTTTAGTTCTCCTTTGTTTACTTCCTCCCAGCTGTATTTGTGGTGCCTCAGAGGACGATTGGCAAAATGACTCCAAACAAACAGATGTAACACAGCAATGTTACACTAATTCGCTCCATTCCTCAGCGTGTAATAGGACATACTGTCACACAAATCATAAACAAATGGTTGTGATGTTGCTGTGTATACACTCACACAGATTTTACTTTGTCTGATTCAGTTAGTTGTACTTTGACTCTGTCAAAGACTTTATCTTATCATATGTTATATTCATATATTCACAATGGTAAAGAAAAGCCTTCCTGTTTCATTTTAAGATGCAGCAGCAGTTGATGTCATAGGTGCTGTAATTCTGTCTTCTCTTGTGCCTCTGATAGGATAATACCAGTTTACCCTCGGCATTGGAGCAAGAGTTCATTATCTCCCATGGTTTCACAGATTGGTGGGAAACTGTGTGCATTCCTAGCCGGATTATGGAAGCAGTAGAAATAAATCCGATTCTGATCCCTCATTAAAAATATTCCCACTAGGAGGCTGAGCCAGCTTGACAAATCCAGGCTGACAGAGAAAGCACAGACCTTGTCCCTGTTAGGCCTCTTAAGCATCTTCATGCAACAGAATCAACATGCAGAGTTTGCATGCATACGTTCCTACATGTGTCTTGCAAGTGGCTGACTTCAGCTAAATTATGAAGGCCAGTGTGAAGTAGATAGGAGGTCTTTAAACCCAGCTAGTGCATCTTTAAATTTATTCGCAGTGTCCCAGAAAGCTCATAAAACTGAGAAAAACTTACTGGTTCTCCTGGGGGTCCATCCCTGCCAAGAGGACCATCGGGACCTGTCAAACCCTGGAGAGGAAGTGCAATGATGTTTTAAACAGTAACTGGTCATTTTATAGCATCTCTATGTTTGTGTACAGATAAAAACAGAGCTGGTGTCCTGTTAGTTTAAGGACTGGCTGTGTTTGCTTATCAGACACTTACATCGACACCTGGAAGTCCCGGCAGTCCTTGTTGTCCTGGTCCCCCTGGTTTTCCTGCTTTCCCTTTGGGACCCTACAAAAGCAGAGTGAGTAATTTACATCCCAGATAAACAACTGATTTCTTCTTCTTGTGTCACAAAATCATCATCAAACTAAAATAAAGGTAAACACGTTAAAGGGAAAACCTAAAAGAAAGACTGTAAAGTAACACATTTCTGATTTCAGGTTATTTAAGGCACCAAGGTGATGTTTTCTTTTGACTGAAGGCAGGTTAGTCTGATTACTTATGAAGCAGTAGGAAAGACTCCTAATAATGTTACGCTTAATTTATTTGTTTTGCACATCTAGTTAATTGTTAGTGAGTTGCATATTCACTATTTAAATTTAAATGGCAGCCTTTCTTTGCTCCATAGTTCATGGATATGCATTTTACTTCAAGTGGAGGAGAAACAATTCTGTCTCTGGATCATGGTCTTTAAACAAGTTGCAGCTATTTAACACCATTTTACAATAATTTGACCTATTTTGAGGAACTCAAAAGGTGCAAGAAAAACACTTACAGTTAGGTGCATGCTTATAGTTGTGGCTGAATAAAACGCACTTTGCTAAAATTGTTGGAATACTTACTGGTTTCCCTGGCAGACCGGGAGGTCCTGGTTTACCCTGTTAATCAGATTAAAAAAAAAAGAAGTAAATTTGTTTTCAAGCTAATCTTGAAAGAGACAAATTTCAAAGCCACTGCTACACAGACCCAAAAACTTTAGTGTTTTATTGGAGAGCTAGCATTAGCCCATCTTTAATACTCATCAGTAACTTAGTGTTGTAGGTAACTGAAGCAGTGAGACTGTGGGTTGCTTCACTCTATACAATGTTTAGCTTCTGCTGTGACTGGGGAAGAGCAAACACTACCAAACCAGTCAGCGACCTGATGCTGACCGGTCACATGACAGTTTGGTTTGTATAGGGGAGGGGTGCTGAAGGTGCAGGCAGGAGGTATGAGGTGTAACTTCAGATGGTCTCACGGGGTTGGGGAATGTATGAATGGGCCCTCTGTTAGCCTAAGCTTCACTGGAGTCACAACTAAAAGTTTTCTGACAGGCATGGACAACATTTGCTTTTAGTGTTTTTCTTTTTTTAGTTTAGTTTGACAAAAATCAGAAAGGATAAGGGAGTACTCTGCAACGTTAGCAAAGTTGTTCTTTTTACTTAGCTTGCCTGTAATCCAATTTCCTCTTCATCCCTGTGCAAATAAAGCCTTGTTTTATTGTTTTACTCTCTATTAATTTTTTTACTATAACATCATATGCTTACCTGCAATAAAAACCTTAAAGGCAAGGCATCAGGGGAATGTAAAAACATTGTCTGTATTCTCTGATTTGTCTAACTACATGCTATAATGGCCTTAACACTGTATGAGTCCTGTAATCATCTTAAGGAGCACTGTAGACAAAATAAAATGTTTTTTTTCAAGAAAACATAAGTTTTTCTAATTTAGAACAACTCTGTTCACAAGATAAACTTAAAGCCTGCCTACCTAATAGCCATCATTATTATTTAATACTTGTAGGAGGGGTTGTGGGAGGAGTCACTCAAATAATGCTAATAAATAATATCACCTATCCACACCTAAACACAAGCAAACCATAGTATACCATACGTAACTGAGTGTGAATTTCTATATAAACTAAATTTTCGGTTAAAAAAACCCCAACATCTGTCTGTATTCTTATTCTGTACTTTTACTCCCAATTTTGCTTAAAATATGAAAATAAATCTAAAATAAATTAATATATGTGGGTTTATTACCCACAAAAATATAAGTGCTTACCATCTACTCTTAACTCCCATCGTCTTGAACTTTGGTGCATGTTTAATAGTCTAAGTGACAGAGAGGTGTTTTTATATGCAGACACCCTTGGTCTACTCACGTCAGTGCCATCCCTTCCTGGTGGCCCTGGGGGTCCTTGTAGGCCAGGAGCTCCTCTGAGGCCTGGCCTCTGGAACATGAAATTAATGAGAATCAACCCTCTTTTGATGGAATGCAGTAAAAATTTGGAGGCAACAGAAAGTGGTGATAAATGTTTGGCATATTTTGACACAGTGACTGTGAGACTGAATAAGAGAGAGGGAGAGAGATAGAAAATAATACAACTGATATTAACGATGTAACGGCAACCATATACATCACGATGAAAATCATTATTCAAATCAGTGCTGTAAGAACACTATGAGAATCCTCTTCAATTAAACCTGTACTGCTATGATCACCCAATACAACAGTTTTGCTCTAAAGACTTGCTCCACAGCTCAGCTCAGTCAGGGAGTGAACAGAGGTTTCATTGTGCGCACTGATCTCCAATCCGCGCATTCCACAGGTTCGGCCTGACTTCACTAACTAGCGCAAAAGAGAGCCACCTGCACACAATTACACTGCAGAGCAACAAACCTGCAGAACCAGAGAGACCCCTGTTCATTTTAGTTCCTCTTTAATTTGTCAGGATTAATTACAATATATGTACAACTAAGGAAAAAGGTTTACAGAAAGCATCAGGTTCTCAGGTAGTGTGTAAATGTCTGCCTGAAACCTGCCGGAAGAGAGTCACTTCTGTCATCATCATCATCATCATCATCACTGTCACCAAAACAAAAGACACACTTTTTAAATTACTGGCTTACTACATGAGATCTGCAGGTAAAAAAACAAACCCATCACCAATGACGCGCAAAGAAAAAGAAGGGTAATAACTTAGTAACTCTTACCTGGGCTGAGGATGATATCAATAGTTGGGACAATAAAAGCACCCAAAGCGCAGAAAGCACCGCCATAGCTCCCCACTCGCCCTCACAAACCCGAGTTTATACAGAAAAAGTCAAATCCCCGGCCCTCGGTCCTCTCTCGCTCCCCCCCAGCGTCCAAAACGGAGCCTTCCTTCACCTGGCGGCGCACAGCTCCTGAATAGCTTTCTCTTTAGTTCCAGATAAACCCGAGCCTCCAGCCGAAGGGGCTGAACTCAATCTAGCTGGCTGAACACAGGCGAGAGGGGGGTGGGAGGTGGAGAAGGTGGTAGTATGCAGAGGGGAGACAAGATTTCGGACTCTGAAAATGTGGGCCGAATTACCCCCCACAGTGAAATGTATGTGGAAGAAACACAGGAAATAAAAAAAAAACATTGGCCAGCAGGGGCGACACCTCTGGTTGTTAAAAGGAGCCTGATTATCCAGAAGTAAACGGGGAAAGCTCTGCTGCTCTCCTGATGTATCCAAACGTTTTCCATGAGTTTTTAGTTTCTTTTTAGATTCTTGTCTTTTTAGGAGTCGAATAGAATAGTTAACAGCTGGTTGAGTCTTCACCCTCAGCATCTGAGAGAACAGCTGTTTGATACAAATACAGGATTCTTGATAAATTTCAGTCTGGCTTTTAGAGCTTATTCCACTGAAACGTGTCACCAGTGAGTGACCAAGCTATGGTTGATAGGTTGAGATACTGGGTGGGTGTATTGGGGTCTGCTTTGGAGTGATTCTCATCAATTTGACAAAAATTGCCACATGGTTTTGTTTTGGGGCCTTTAACATTTCTGTTATATCTTCTGTAGCACATTTTGAACATTTTAAGGACATTTCTTATCAATACCACATCGATAGAGCTATTAAGTCCTACTACAGATATTGCACAGGTGCTTAGACTATTGAAACTTGGGTATCACTTTATGTCACACTAAGCATCAGTAAGGTGCAAGTACTTAATTCATCATTTATATACCATTACTCCTCAGTATGTTATTCATAAATACAGACATTTATTCATCTGTTACTCCATGTACAGCTATCACTGCTAGTAATAATCATAATCATCATCATAATAATAGTATCTGTATGTAGAAGTGGCATACTACGGAGGAGTATTGCTATACAAATACTTACTAATACCTTAATGATGCTTAATAGTTTAACATGATTATGAAGTGCTACCAAAAGTTGGATGGCTAACAATTTTCTCCATCTTAATGAAAACAGAAATCCTCGTTTGCGCTGATGGTAACAGAAACTCTAGATGCCCTTGCTACTTTTGCTAAATCTTCTATCAAGAACATTGGGGATAAGTTTTGACTCTGCTTTCCCTCTGGATGTTCTCATTCTAATCTCTGGTTTGCTCTTACTTTTATTACTTCCCTTTATTTCATCTCTGGGTTTTATTTTTAAGTCATTGTGCAATTAAGAAAACTTCTTTGGAGGTTGTGAAGTGAACAAAACATTTGCAGGTTTTTCAGAATGCCCCTGCGAGGCTTCTAACCAAATCTTCTAAGTACTCACATGTCACATCATTGCTAATTCATTTTTACTGCCTCTCTATTAATTCAGAGTCCACCTTAAGATTCTCCTTATGAGCTTTAGATCCCTGCATTGACAAACACCAGTGTATTTTTGCATTCATCCATCCATCCTCCACAGGTTTCTGAGATCATGTGATCAGGGTCATTTCAGAGGCAGTAGACTGCAAGCTGATTGCACATAGGTGCAATATTTTTGGTCAGGCAGTGGTCTCCAACCACTGTTTTGTCTAGTGTGACTGTAGCTGGAAGGACAACAGTGGTTGAAGACCGTGGCATGAACAATGCAGCAACATGGTGATAAAATGGCACTAAGTTGGAATCAGTCTATCAGTCTGCGACTGAATGAAGTCAACTTGAGTTACTTGTCTTAACAAAGCTTCCCTGGAGTTTTTCTTTAGACAAATGAAGAAAAAAAGTATTATTATCTGTGATAATACAGCAATTAACTGTGATGAGCTGGAGAAATGGCAATATTGTGGTCTACATTCACAGAAACTAACATCAGCTACTTTCAGAGTTCAGCCATAACCTCACAATGACATAGTGGCTGCAGGATGGCGATTTAAGGCAAAATGATGTAAGCACTAGGCAACCTTGCTCTTCTATAGAAGTGTACTCAAATACAACCAGTTAACAACCAAATGAGTCAATGGATGGAGCCCAGCAGGCAAGCTAGCCAGCAGGCTGTCACAACTACTTGAAATCAGTTGCCAAATGCAAAATCGGTGAAGTCACTGGACAACCAGTTTAACTATTTGCAAGAAGGCCGTTGTCCTATTTTTACTCTAGTGTGACTGAGCCATTACAGTTTACAGGGGCACAACAAAGCGCATCCATGGTTGAGCTATTCACGTTAACCACTTGTTGAAGCAGAGAACAGTTCGATGGATATAAACTACATTCTCGCAAGCTATGGACACTTTGCTATATAGAACATCAGGAAATGCACAGAAAAATAAGAATGAACAACCTATTTAAAATGAAGGTTGTGTAAATGTTGTTAAGACCCAAAGACACTCAAATGATCATCGACCAACAGTTTAGAAAGAGCATTAAATCCTCAGAATTCAGTTGCTTGAACAAGTAAATATTTGGTATTTAACCATTTAAGCCATTAGGCGTTTCAGCCCCACTTCAGATAAAGAACATCATCATATCTCATCAGTGACATAGTAGCTAACACTCACAACCAGCCAAGATTTGACAGGTTATCATAAAATGTGACCTTGAGAGCAATTTGGTTGAATAACTGTTTGGCGATCGCTGTGTGTGACCTTCTCTAAAAGATTTGACCTGTAGCATAAGAGAAGTAGTGACTGTTGTAAATTATGGACCGACACCATCAGCTGGATGAGCTAAAGCAGCACAAAATTAGTGACACATTGCAAGTTTTGTGTAATTTAAATGTAAAATATTGCATTGAGGTATGTCTAATATTCCAAAGAGGGGAAGGGTATATGTAACGACTGAGGGTGGGCATAAAAACAATGCTGAAACTCCAGCAGTGTGTACCTCTAGCTCTCCCTTACGCCCTCGACTCCACACTGCTCCTGAGTCCTGAACAAGTTGTTGTGCATCAATATCCATCCTTTTTCTTCTTGTCGCTGCTTTGAGTCACATCTTTTCACACAGCCAAATTTGTATACTAAAAACAACTCATATTTCAGTCAACATAACAGTTTCACAGAAAAAGCAAGGGTCTTGGGAATTGGCGCAAATGCTGTCTGCCATCTCGGTGTGTTCTTAAGAAATGCAATTTTAACACAAAATCTGGACTCCGACATCAGAAATGCATTTCAAAAAAAATAATCAGAAAATAGTACAGCTTTATTCTGCTTCATTAATGGCCAGGTAAGTCAGGAGGGAAAAAAAGGAATATATAAAGTCATAACCATTTCATTTTGCAAATACAGTAACTTGAACAATAACAGTGGAAATTAAGTGCAAATATAAAAAGATGCATCGATATAATCACCCTGGCTTGTAAGTTCACAGACTGTACCCATTTCAAATTAACATACAGCAGACTTTAAATTATATCCAAAGCTTTATCAATTCTGCCACAAAGAATTACACATTGTACAATCAACCAGTCTTATCACATTTTTGGCAAGGATTTCAGTTGTTCAAAAGTCTACCTCCCAAATCCGCATGGAGACATACAGACTGTGCAACACTACTGAAATATAACTTAAATGATACCGAGTATTAATTCCATTTTAACAGCAGGATCCAGCAGAAACACAAGAATCTCTCTCTCGCTCGCACGCACGCACGCACACACACACACACCTCAAAGAGGGGAAAAAAGCTCTTCAAATTCATTATTTCTCAGTGCAAAAAAAAATGTTCAAAATTCAAAGTATTAAGGTGTTAAAAACGCTGAAAACTTCATTTCATTGATATTCAGTAATAATAGTACTTTATGAATTCTGCAAAATTATTAAGTATCTGCTGCTGACAGTCTTAGTCATAACAACTTTAAAGGATAAGACAGGCCATATTCTATATTTTTACTGTTGACAAAAAGCAGAAGACCAAAAATAGCAGTAGATTTATCCAACTTGCATATTGCAGTCAGGCTCTAGGTGCCAGAGAGCTCCACTGTCATTCTAAAACTACTGAAAATGCATCAGTGACCCACCATTTCAATCTCCCAGACACTCTCCTGCTACTGTACATAACATACAGTATACTCAGAGTATATAAATTACTCAGAGTCTAAGACCTCAGTCACACAGGCCTAGAGACCAGTTGGCGACCAGCCTGATCTCTAGGGAAAAATATATATTACCTGACTGGTTGGTGAACAGCTGCTGACTGTTGCTGTGTGAAATTGGTTGTAAAGAGCGTGGTGGCATCAAAGAACTCCTTGTGATTGCTTTGGGTGCTAGCACACCAGAAACTGAGAAGGTTTGTATCAAAGTAAAAGTTGCATCTTGTTGGTTTGAGCATCAAAAGGCACAACTGTTACTTTAAAGGCGAATGTTCTATATTTTGCGTTGCAAGCCAGCGTCATCCATGCAAACTACTAGCGACTGCAGCAACCTGCTAGTGACCAAAGCACCCGCACACAAACCTTTGGTGCAGCACTGTACATCTCTCTGCCACCAGCTTCCTTGAGCAACAGCAAGCAACCTCCTGCAACCACCCATCAACTTGTTGCACATTTACCCGTTGGTTACCAGAGGGGGTCTCGAGGTCCCCCTTGTTCATGAAAGTGGGCCTTTCATTAACAATTTCACAGCAACTGCTTGCAACTGGTCAAGCAATACTAATTTTCCTATAGAAACCACTGGTTGCCAGGCAGTTGCCAATCGGTCTCTAGGCCTGTGTGACTGAGGCTTAACTAATCACACACTTTGGTGACGCTTTGGTCCTTTTTTTTGGGATTGGTTTAAAAGTCAAAAATATACAATACGTCGTGTTTATCCTTTAATATTGTCTGATGGCCATGTAGAAATAAGAGTCGAATCCGGTCCCACATTTAACAAATTAATCAATTCATATACCCATCAGCCACAACATTACAACTAACTACATAACACTGTGCAGGTCCTCCTCATTCCACCAAACAGCTCTGACCAACCTCATCCAAAGCATGGACACAGTCTGGTGGTGTCTGACATAAAGAAGTTTGGGTCCTTCATAGTCTGGGCTCCGTCTGGCATGTTGGATTGGGTTCTGGGGACATTGGTGTTGATTGGGTCAACACTATGGGTGATTTGTCATTTTTCCTGAGCAGTTTTTGTGGTGTGTTGGGTCACGTATCCTGCTGGGTGAGGAAGTACATCAACTAGGCATGTACGTGTTCTATAACAATGTTTAGGTAGGTGATATGTATCAAAATATATAAAAGCCAGGACGTAATGTTTCGCCGCAGAAACTGTAAGATCAGTGCTATTTACTTCAACCTCAAAGTGGTTTTAATGTTGTGGCTGATAGCTGTATAGTCCTTCAAAGTTAACATCTTAACATTAAATATAGTAGAAATAAGGCCTAGAAAGATTTTAAGCCATACTTTGTCCCTATATTACATTTTTTCCATTTAATTTAATATGAATCAGTTCATTAATGAGTTCCCCACATTCTGGTCTGAGCTCGTGGGGTTCGATTCCATGTCAATATCCTCGGGTTCCTTCCCATTTGTCTGTTCATCCACACCGTTGTCGGTTTTCATCAGTGACCCGTTTGTTGCAGACATACTGTCCTGCAACGTTTCGTCTGCTTCTTTTTTATGTGACACTTGATTAAAATCAGTCCTAGGGATTTTTTCCTCCCTTTCTGAAGACAGAGAGGGCGGGTGTTTTGAAGTCTTATGAGGAGTTTGCACTGACGGGCTCGTTTGACCAGTGGCTTTACTAGGAACAGCTTTTTCCTCTATCTGCCCACCGGCTAAGCCCCCAGCCAGGCCATTGCTTGGCAGCACCTTGTTATCTTCTCTTTTCTTCTTCGGTGGTTTTTCGGGTTCTACATCCTCTTCCGTTTGCATATTGATGTCTCCATCCTGGTCATTTGAGTTACTTGTAGATTTCAGCTCACTGTCTGCACAGGACTCGCTTTTCCCTGTCACAGTGTCGTTACTGGGCGAATGTTCCATTTCATTAACGTCATCTGAAGAGTCATTTCCATTACCCAAAATTTCATTATTACACTCAGTCTCCACACTTCCATTTTCGATTACTTCAGACTCTGGTTTAGGCTCAGGGGATGCCTCGGATGGTTTGCTTTTGTCCTTAACTGCAGTTTTAACAGTTCCTTTCTGAGCCTTTGCAACACTATCCAGTCCATCTTCCTTCTGTTGCAGGGCTGCTTCTCCATCTTTGCCTTTAACACGTGAAAAGACTTCCTCCTTTCCATCACCATTCCCTATAGTGTCAGGTCTCTTCTCTGCCTTTCTGAATAGCTTCTGAACCTTTCTGGGACACCACACAAACTTATCCTTTGGCTCAAAGTGAAGGTAAGCAAAGCGCACAAGCTCCTGACGTTTATGCTTGTCCAGCACAGCAAACAGAAAGTAGTCGAGCACGCTCCGTTTAACACTGCTCAGAGTCTTTTTGACCAGAGTCTCCTCCAGGAAGAAGCGCACCAGAGGAGCCTGATAGTGCTCAAAGCCCAACTCCCCGAGGCTTTTCAATATGCGAGTTATCCGCAGGTTGTTGTGCATATTCCTGCAAAGGACAAGGCAGTTGAAGCTGTAATCACAAAAACAACTACAACATATGCGGGAAATTACTGACATGAGAATAATAATACTTACCGCTCCAGATTTCCAAAGCGCTCCTTCCAATTTTCTGCACGTTTCACTTCACCCGTCTCTTTGTTAACCAAACGGATTCCATAAAAACCCAACATGAGTTCATAGGACTCGACTAGTCGCCTTTTGGCATCTTCATTCTTCTTGAAGGCCTGGTGAGAATTTACAGCACATTTAAAAAGAAAAAAAAGAAAAAAGAAAAAGGAAAATAGATTTACTGGCTAGAACTGTATCAAATATGAAATGAAATTGTCAAATTTTCAGTGATGCATCTTATTTGACCTTTTGACCTCTACGGTAACCTTTTATTGGGCGCTCCTAGAGGCAGGAAAGCCACAATGCTGCAAAGAGGTTACATCACATATTTTGTTTCCTTTTTCAACATGCTGTTGAAAGAATCGTAGAACTTGCCTAGTGACATGCATATAGCCACTGCATTTGCTCTTTTGTTTCCTTACAATGTAAAAGAATTAAATAAATTTGGCTGTGGAGACACCAACAGACCTGTAGCCAAGTGATAAAACCAATGCATCAACCTGCAGCCATATTGTAGACACTGACAGTTCTCATGCTACATTTTTTTAGGAATAGTTACCAAACAAACAGCCAACATTACTATGTGATGAACTTATTATGGAAAACATAAGAAATTTAACCTGTCCAACAAACTGACTTTGTTTCACAGTTAATGGTCAAACAAAGTGGGTTGGGGGGCTGGAACGAGAGGCGGGGTACACTCTGGACAGGTCGCCAGTCTGTCGCAGGGCTAACAGAGAGACAACTAATTATGCTCACAGTTACACCGACGGTCAGTTTAGGATCGCCAGTTAACGTAACCCACCTAACTACATGTCTTTGGACTGTGTGAGGAAGTCAGAGTACCTGACCAAGACAGTAATTTTAGGAAAACTATAGCAGTCTTTTGGTTGATTTAACCTGGCAGTTCCAGTCCAGATTCAATAGACTTCATTTCATTCCGACTTTGGACTCTGACAACTTTATGGCATTAACCTTAATTCTTTTTCAGTTGCTTTGTGTTGTGATAGAAAGTCACTGTTGACCAACTCTGCTACTGTTTGGTGAGAGCGCTTTCCATTTTACACTTACCTCAATTTCCTTCTTGGTAAGTTCTGAAGCCATGTAATTAACCCCTGGTTCTCGCAGTGGAAACAGCCTTGCAACAGCAGACAGTTCAAGAGAGAAACAACAGAAGACCAATTAACTTCTAATGACACGACACTTTAATTCAGTGGTGCTGACGCCAGATGTCCCTGCGAACAGTTTATGACCCAAATATAATATATTCTAGTGCCTTCATCCAATACTTTAAAAGAACATGTATATCCTATAATTTCATAAATTGCCTCGTTCTTAAAAACATTTTTAAACAAAACACCACTGTGTAAACAAACGTGACATCCTTCAGTGTATTAACGTTTATTTTTTGGCAGTTTACAGTAACAAATGTAAAAACTATTAACGTGCCACGAAAGGAAAGGGTATATGTAACAATTCTTTTCCCACTGTGAACACTCCATCTATTTCTGGTATGTACTATGGATGTGGAAAAGCATTTGCTACTTGACATCTTGTGCACATGTAGAGCGTAGGCTTCTCTCATTTCTCCGTCTCCTCAATCCTCCTGCCTGTGATCTGGAAATCGATCTCAGTACTCCATGCTCAAAAATATCTCAAATCCTAAAACGTGTCAGGAGAACAGAGGCGTATCGATGTAGCTATAACTGAGGTTGTACAGGTGTGTCCTAGGCACGCAGCTGGAATATACAGTACTTTGCAGAAGTCTCGAGTCAGCCCTTATTTCTTTATATTTTGCTAGGAAAATAGGTGTTAGCGATTTACTGAAATGTGCAAACATGCATGGAAAATCAGTATATAAAAAGCAAAAACTGAGTTTTTTGACAGTCAGCATCTGGTATATAAACAAACTTTCTTATAATTTATTTAAGTAGTCTTCAGGAATTGTTTTCCAGGCTTCTTTCTTGCCTGTTCAGTTTTCTGTAAAGATGATCTTGCACTGCTTCAATGATGTCCAGCCTGTGGGAAGGCCAAAACATGACTGATAGTTCTCCACTACAATTCCTATCCAGGTACGCCTTTAGTGCATTTGCACTGAGTTTGGGATCATGGTGCCAAATGAAAGCGTTGCTTATAAGACTCTTTCCAGATGGTAGTTTATGGTGGATCAAAATCTGAGGGTACTTTTCTGCAATCATCCACCTATCAATTTTAAAATCATCGCTAACAGCACTGACTAAAAGACAGCCCCAAACCATGACACAGCCTCCACTGTATTTTGTAGACACTCACCATCGAGTCTGTCTCCTTAACTCCTCCATAGATATTGACATATTTGAACCTTAAGACCCATTGCCATTGATTTTCAGTGCAGTTCTTGTGTAATTTGGCATACCTCAGCCTTTTCTCCCCAATTCCCTTTCACTGAGGCCATTTCTGATAAGGTTTCAGTGAACAATAGACTGACCAACCAAAGCACCAGATGCATCTCCTGTGCCAGGTCTTTGCTAGATTTGTTTCATATTTTGTAAAGGCATACTTTTATGATATAGTTCACCTCCTACTGTATCCTTCACTTATCTAGTTTCTTCCAATTTGTTTTTAAAAATACACACACACACACACACACACACACAGAAGATATGCCAGGCTTCTGGCTAATAGCTCTCTTTGTTCGTTGCAAAAATACAGTTTTATGCCTTTCGAATTGTTATTTTTGGCTTTTCCACTAGATTCAACAAAAGAAATAGGAAAAAAATCTGTTTTTGTGACAGGCTGTGAGGACTAAAGTGCTTACAGATACAATTCAAAATTGGTTCTTTGCTGAGTTGTCTGCTATGTGTAGACAGCAGTAGATCACCCCTTGAAGTAGATGCTTTTTTAGGCTTAACAAATAGACTGATTCTTATATTATTTCTACTCTACCGGAGCACTCAGAGTGCTTTATACAAAATGTCTCCTTTGCACAAACACTTTTTCTATGCTTAAGTACTTTTTATCTAACATTCAAACTCTGATAGATGCTAGGAGATTAGTATCCAGCCAAGGATATTCGCCATGCAGACTGGAGCACCCAGGGATCAAACTACCAGCCTTCTCATTAATAGATGTCCTGCTCTAACTATGTCTCCTTAAAAGCAAAATATAAAGAAATGACAGGTGGCTTAGGACTTTTGCACAGCACAGATGGAAGGATGCTAAAAAACAACTAGTCCAATCAGTATTCATGAGTAGTGTTAGTTACTTAAATACAGTAGACTGTGTAACCAGCTTTAGTGAAAATTAAAAAAAAAAAAAAAAAGACAGTTACATCTGACATCATAAAATAAAGCAGAAGTTGGGCAATAACAGAAAATAATGCAAGTGTGGCTCATTTCCTATTTAATCAACCCTACTGAGAATTAATAATGTCTCTTCCTGTTTGCGAGGAGGGGAAGCAAGGAATGAAGGAAGTACAAAATGAGAAACGAGTGAATGTGTTTGTGTGCATGCGTAACAGGCTTCAGACTACAAGTTCATCAAGATGGCAAAAGTAAGCTGTGGTCAGTTCTGTTGCCGTTAGGCTGGATATGGCTAAAGTACAAAGTTCAAAGTGTCAAACAGTACATACCACTGGATGTACGAGTGAACTCTCTCCAGCCGTTTGTAGTCGTTTTTCCATTCTTTAAGAAAGGATTCAATGTAGATATCTGCGACAAATGAGACAAAATATTGGTATCATCACCACAAGCACGACTTTCACGCATACAGCAAATATTATATTATATGCAAACATATGAGTATTTTACCATCAGGAGCAGAGGGAAACTTATTGAGATAAAACTGCAGATTGTTCATTTTGTCCTCTGAGCACTCCTCGTCTGCAAGATTCTGTCCAAACAGAATAAAGGAGACTTTAACATCTTTCAGCTATGAGCACGATTTTTTTGTTTTTTTGTTTAAGAGATGAGCTGAGGTGTAACTTACGGGGTATCCTCTCCTGTAGTTTTGCATGTCCTTTGCTGCTCTCATGTTTCTGGGCGTGTGGTGCCACTGCAAATATTAAGCATACATAATAAAAAACATTGATATGCATCAGGCGTCTCACATAAATTAAATACAGGTCTTGCATTGTATTGCATTAAAAGTATAAACAACCTGAACTGATATACTACAAATCAAGGGGTCATTAATAATTGTGTCACGACCTATGCTGTTCCTGATAACGTCATAGGAGTTGCCATATAAGGTCGGGTTAATAAAATTCCCACTGTTGCAATGAATTAAGTCTAGATGTTAATTAATTCCTCCTCCATTCTAACTATGACTCACAGACTACTGCTAACTGTGAGCAGGCCAGAGTAAACATTGACGACGATTTTCAACTAAAAAGTAAACTAGCAGCAAGCTAGGCTAGTTAGCAAAGTCGCAGCAGTGATGCGTAAAGCTAACGTTAGCTTTCCACAACAGGCAACAGAAAACGTAGCATTGCATGTAAAAGAAACGAACTACACTAAGGTACAGTAGGGTTTTTTTGTCCTTTGTCCTCTGGCTGAGTAATAATAAAAGCACGTACTAAAGCCCAGCTCGATTTGTTTTTGTCTTGATTTGACCGACGGGTTTGGCTCTCTCCGGCCGGGTCGTCTCCATCACTCTCTGTGTCCCAGGTGGAGTCGTACTCACAAACACAATCGTCCTCCATGCTTTAATTTAAAAAAAAAAATGCGACTAGCTAAGGCTAAATTGTCGAGTAGCCTGGTTTAGCGCTGCAACCGTTGCTGAATGAAGCTACACTTGCATGTTCAGGTTAGACGAGGACGGCCCTGACCATCCGTCTTTCAGGTCTACCATCATCAGATAGCGGCTTCGCTGGCGGCTGCAGTCCTAGTGCTGCTTTCAGGAGCTTCATTTAAAAATCAACCACGTGACTTAACTACGTTTACTAGCACTTTAATCCACCTATATTTTATATTTATTAATTCTGGAAGCTATGCATTGCTAAAAACCCTCTCTTAGTAATTGTTATCATATAAATCTAACTCCATTTTGGTGTTATTTGCAATCGTTTGGGTTTTTAAATATACTCATTAGCAACGCGCTTTTCCGATACACCCCGAAGACATCAGCTTACTGAGCTGGTTGGCGGTGTTAAAACCCGCAAACCAGCTGAGTCAGATAGCATATCTTAAATGCAGAAAAAACTTTCACTTTACTGTTATATAATAACGAAGCAACAGGGCAGGAATGAGAGATGAGGACTGATTAACGCATTAATGAAAAAGAAAAAAGAAACAGCTCTACATAAAGAAAAACGATATAAAAATAGGAAAACTAACCAGACCAATAAACCTAAAATGTGTCTTACTAATTTATCTCATTTAATTTGTAGATGACATGTGAATCTAATGCCCCTCCTGTCTGGTAGCTGAATGTCTCAGATATTAAAGGAAGGTCAAAAATCCAACAATAGTGATCTGGCAACTTTTATAAATGTGAAGGTTTGCTTAAAATGAGCAGTTATTTGCAATCTTGATTATTATATATATTTTTGAGCAATAGCAACAAAAAAGGCAATCTTTCAATTTCCTACTCACTCACAAAGCCATCTACTTCTGGGTCAGGAGGGAGTTATTCTGTCTATAAGGATGCACACTTTTCCTGTTGTCATTGGGGCAGGGGGGCAGTATATCACACAACAAGCCAGACAACCACACACACACTCACACAACAGTCCAGCCAATTTAGAACCACCAATTAACATAACAACAAGCATGTCTTTGGACCGTAGGAGGAAACCCTTGCAGGCATGAGAACCCACTCAAAAATCCCCCAGCAAACCAGGAAGTTTGAAAACTGGGAACCTTCTTATGGTGAGATGATATCACTTACTACTCTTACTATTTGTCTGACCAACAGCCTAAAATCCCAAGTTAATCTTTTACTAGTTATTAAACAGTGCAACTTTGTTTTATTATTTCAGCTTAAAAAAATGACATTATCAATTAGATCATGACATTTTTTGTCTACTAACTAGTTATTTAATTGATGCCAGAAAATGCACACTGACAAGTTATGTGATTGTGTATTTTCTTTCGTGCAATATCTTCAGCATAACGGTCTAATAACTTGCATTTAGGTTTCATACAATAAGAACCTGCAGCATAAACAAGGATTAAGAGGTGATAACATATAATTGGACCATTATATCATTTTTTGACAGTAATTGGACAGAGTTATTTATACGAGACGCCAGTATTTCAGCATTAGAAGGTATAAATAGAATCATGTGTTATCACAGGGGATTCAGTGTTGAATAGCCGCTGGTGTGGGTTACTATTTTTGGTCTCAGTTACTGTGGAAACCAGAGGGCTCTGCAGGCATCCAGTATTTGCTGTTGCTATTTAGTACCTCTGCCTCATAAAACAGATTCTCTGTCGCCTTTTCCCCCCCAGCAAGTTCAGTACAGATGAGAAGCTCTACACAGAGATTAGAAAAAGCATGTAAGCCCATCTAGCTGTGTTTGTCAGAGATTTGATAGTAATATAATGCCTAACCCTTGCCACCCCTTCTGACTATGAGCTTCCGGCAACAGGCTGGTGGTTGGAATTAAGGATCATCTGCAACAGAACAAGAAGACACCTGGACCGGCTGAACATTTGTGGCTACTTCTGCAAAAAGCACCATATGTTTAAGCCAATTTTAAACTAATTTACTTAACTAGAAATGATTAAAAAAAAACCCCACAAAAAACACAAATTCAATAAATCTGTTGCACTGCCATCCAGAAACATAAAGGCATGCATGCAAGACTTTCTTTTCACAGTAAGTACACAGATTTTCTTGGGCAACAGCACTTTTACCAGTAGTATATATGGTCATATTTCCATTTGTGATCGATCTGCAAGTTCTTCTTTTTTTGTGTTGCAATACTCCTGTTTGGTAACTTTAGGTAGTAATTCAGGTGCTTAGCAGCTGGAGGTACATAATTAGTCCTGACATGTCTGTTTTTCAGCAAGATTATGCAAAATGAAGCTGAAATTCATGAAACCTGGTGGAAAGTAGAGTGGAGCAAAGTTTGCATAGAAACTTCTTTTAGCTAATTTGCTCCCCTTTTTTTTTTTTATTAATCCTTTATTTATTCAGGTAAAAAATCTCATTGAGATTAAAAATCTCATTTCCAAGAGAGACCTGGCATCATAGCAACAAAAGTCACATACCACATAGGTATATAACATTTAAAACAAATACAATATCCCATACAAACATGTGTAAAATATACAATTACAGATCAAATTAAGAGTACATTAAAAACAATCACACTGAGTAAAAGAGCTGTTCTCTCGTTCCTTTAAGACAGACTTAAACTCTCCCAAGGTAATCCAACATGTCCAACATAAGCAGGCACACAGCTCATGGCCCGGCTGCCAGACCACTGACATTTATGTGTTTCTCTTGATCCCTGCATGGCTCATAGTTTGTTCACCAGTGGCTATTTAATGATCTTACATCTTAAAGCATAGGACAAATGCACACAGTCACTTCTGAAAACCCATCTGAAAACCTACTAATAAGGACCTAGTGGCTCTATGACGTTTGTGTGGATGGTTTACAGCAATTAAAGTTTCAAATGGGCACAATCATGGTGTATGTATTTATTTTAATTGCCAGTTGTTGACTTTACTATGGTTAGCCAGGCATTATAAGTCTTACAATGAGGAGAAGATAATGTGCCTTATGGACAAGTTGATATCATTAATACACAGCTGTTTCTGTTTCCTTTCCTTCCTCATACAAATAATGTAAATGTTGAAAAATGTGTGCCTTTATGCACAAACCCTGTATCTCTGATAAAAACCCAGTCCCAGCATTTTAAAATGTAGTATTTAATTTATTTATGGCATCTAAATATAATTATATTTAGCATTTACATACTCATTTATGCACTGTATTCTACACATGTTAATGGAGCACTGAAAGATTAAGTTTGAGTGCATTAACTTTAATAATGACCTTGCTGTTATAATAATTCTGACATTAAATGTGGTCACCAAATGATGTGCAGACTTTGTGTGTTAAAATGTATCGACTGCATATTATCAGAATAAATCAAAATCCTAATTACGTGCAAAATATGCTTTCGCTGGCCATTTAAGAACTCTGTGCTTCAAGTGTCAAAGGGCACACTTTATAAAGTGTCCATCAAGAGTAATACAAATGTTTGATGCCTTTTAGGTTTTCACAAAGGAAATGAAGATTTAGCTCAACCTTTATTGAACATCTTTAGTTCTTGGTGCCTGACTCTGTGGAAAAAGAGAATCCATATCTCCCTCAGCTGTTTAACAGGGAAAGCCTTGCAGAGGTATTACCATGAGTCATATTTTTTTTTTCAGTCTCATCATATCTGGGTGCTTTTATTTGAGGGAACTGGGAAAATGGGAATCAATAGTATGCATTTACACCTGCGGTACAGAATTCACAAAAATGGTTTAATTTCTGATAAAGCACACGGAGGAAAGAAAAGTTATTCATTTTAAGCGAAGAGTAAGAACAGGAAAAAAGAGAGCTGCCAAAAAAGATCAATTCTCATATCAGACAGAAGTCACAGACTGAAGGATGAACATTCAAAACTATTCTTGGAGAGCTGCATAGACTGTGACTTCATGTGCAATTTCCCTTTGGAATTAATTAAGTAAGAGAACTGATGAAATCAGGTATGATCAAATAGTCTGTGTTATGCATTTAACCCTTGGTCTCCCTTGTGTACAGCACAAAGATGACAGGCCTGTGTGTCTGCTACACCCCAGCAGTTGTTATAACTGTAAATTAGAGACATATCCAGGGGGATAATCCGTACTATTGCCTTCTTACCGGCTGTGTTCCTCTCTTGAGATAAAGGTCAAATATTTTTAATGCTGGTCTTGTGTCACTTTGTGGAGTGCAAGTATTTTTAGGAGATTCAGCTTACCTCCAGGAAGAAAGCAGCTCCCGTAACATTTTGTAAATATGTGTGCAGAGTACCCTGAATAAAAGCTTATATTTTGATTGTTATCCTGTGATAAAATTCTTTCAGTCAAGTTTTCAGCAAGTGTTGAAGAATTTAATTTCAGATCACTCTGCAGATTATTTCCATACCTGGGCTATGTGTGTCTATTTTGGCCCTGCTGTTGCAATAAAAACTTTAATATAGACTTACACTACTATATATATATATATCTATATCTATATATCTATATATATATATATCTATATATCTATATATCTATATATATATATCTATATATATATATATATATATATATATATATATATATATATATATATCTATATATATATATATATATATATATATATATGTATAGGTGTAGGCTGTGTAAAGATGCCCCAGAGACAATCCAGCACATAACAGCAGGGTGCAAGATGCTAGCTGGCAAGGCATACATAACCAAGTGGCCGGCATAGTGTACAGGAACATCTGTGCCGAGTATAATCTGGAAGTCCCGAGGTCAAAATGGGAGATGCCCCCAAGGGTGGTGGAGAATGACCGAGCTAAGATCCTGTGGGACTTCCAGATACAGACGGACAAAATGGTGGTGGCTAACCAACCGGACATAGTGGTGGTAGACAAACAGAAGAAGACGGCCGTAGTGATCGATGTAGCGGTTCCGAATGACAGCAATATCAGGAAGAAGGAACACGAGAAGCTGGAGAAATACCAAGGGCTCAGAGAAGAGCTCGAGAGGATGTGGAGGGTGAAGGTAACGGTGGTCCCCGTGGTAATCGGAGCACTAGGTGCGGTGACTCCCAAGCTAGGCGAGTGGCTCCAGCAGATCCCGGGAATAACATCGGAGATCTCTGTCCAGAAGAGCGCAGTCCTGGGAACAGCTAAGATACTGCGCAGGACACTCAAGCTCCCAGGCCTCTGGTAGAGGACCCGAGCTTGAAGGATAAACCGCCCGCAGGGGCGTGCCGGGTGTTTTATATATATATATATATATATATATATATATATATATATACACATACATATATATAGCCTTGGCCAGCCGCTTGAGGAGGTACACCAGAGAGATAGAAGGCAGGAGAATAAACCAGCTGTTCTCCACAGAACCAGCAAAGGTGTACTCTCAGTGGCAAGGGAACAATAAGAGAACAGCACCACCAAGGCTGGAGACGGAGCAATACTGGAAGAGCATATGGGAGAAGGACACAACCCATAACGGCAATGCTCAGTGGCTAGTGGATCTGAGGGCAGACCATAGCGACCTCCCTGAACAGGGTCCAGTAACCATCACAGTGGCAGATATCCAAGAAAGGGTCTCCAGTATGAAGAGCTGGGCAGCACCAGGGCCCGACATCGTTCACGCTGTAACAGCCACTATGGTGTGGTGTCCCTTTAAGACACCCAAGTCGAGGGTTGATGGTGTCATCAGTTTGTGCCACTGGTCTCTCTCTCTCTGTGATTGTGTGGACATGTGCTTGCACGCTAGTGTATGAGGAGGGACGGATTTCATGTTTTACCTCTCCAGACACCTTTGTTTGCCACGTTATGGGTTGTACGAACACTGTGCGCTATGTTTGTTAAGCCGCAGCCGTTCAACCGGGCTTATATGGTTGATGAAGAGAAGGTATATTAAAGAACACACTGTGGAATTCCCAACGCCAGCGTGAGTGTGTACTCTTTTGGCTACCCTGCTAAGTGTTTTGTCGCCTCCTCTCAACCACTAAACGCAAACCGACGTTACAAAATGGCGCCCGAACATCTTCTCTTGGACCTCAGTATGCAGTATCTTCGAGCAGTTGATGATTGGTACATAAAAAGGTACGACGCGGCAAAGTGGCTGTTCGCCATGTTTCGCGGGAACGGACCAGGCTGGCCTGGACGAGGACGTCGGGAGGATCAAAGGGTCGCGGCGGTGCATTTCCATGGCAATGACTGGAGCTGCTCCAGCATGGTTTGTGGACTGTGGCGCCGTTCTCTGTTTGGCCTCTTCGTCGTGGCTCCATTGGATGTGCGTGGACCTGCGTTTCCTGGGCATGGGTTCGATGCAGCTTTGCCATAGTTCCTGAATTTGCATTTTTTTCTTATGTATTTCGTGTTGGTTACTGTTGTAACATGACTGTTGTTTGGGTTTTCTACAGTACTTTCTGGTACTGTTTTCACATATTATGCTGTCTGTTGCAAGTTTGTGAAGTAGAAGAAACGCAATGAAAGAAAAAGGGAATTTCATTCTGTAATTGTCCTGGCTATCCTAAGTTTATTTTCTTTCTTTAACATTTATTTAAATGGACATTCACCATGTGGGACACTGTCATGTATGCCAGTTTGTCAATATTGCACTGTACATTTCCCTGTTTTGGTTTTAACTTCTTATCCTGCTGACCATGTATGGAGGCTGGTTAAGTCTGGACTGTACCAATGCTGTACAGGTGTGTAACAATTCCTCCACGACCTGCTTACTACCTAAAGTAGCTATGTGTGGTGAAAGGGGGTAGCGGGAGGAGGGTCATCTGAGTCCGGCTGAAGGCAGCCTTTGTTAACCCGGGGGGAATATGTAACAGCCACTATGGTGTGGTGTCCCTTTAAGACACCCAAGTCGAGGGTTGATGGTGTCATCAGTTTGTGCCACTGGTCTCTCTCTCTGTGATTGTGTGGACATGTGCTTGCACGCTAGTGTATGAGGAGGGACGGATTTCATGTTTTACCTCTCCAGACACCTTTGTTTGCAACGTTATGGGTTGTACGAACACTGTGCGCTATGTTTGTTAAGCCGCAGCCGTTCAACCGGGCTTATATGGTTGATGAAGAGAAGGTATATTAAAGAACACACTGTGGAATTCCCAACGCCAGCGTGAGTGTGTACTCTTTTGGCTACCCTGCTAAGTGTTTTGTTGCCTCCTCTCAACCACTAAACGCAACCCGACGTTACAACGCCTACTGGCTGAAGAAGCTGACTGCACTCCACGAGTGTCTGGCAGCACAAATAAACCAGCTGCTAGTTAACGGGAGACACCCGGAATGGCTAACCGAAGGTCGGACGGTCCTGATCCCCAAGGACCCCAAGAAGGGACCGGTCCCATCCAACTACCGACCAATAACCTGCCTCAGTACTACATGGAAGCTCCTGTCAGGCATCATATCGGCTAAGATGAACAGGTACATGGGTCAATACATGAGTGGGGCACAGAAAGGGATTGGCAAGAATACCAGAGGCGCAAAACACCAGCTACTGGTAGACAAAACAGTCAGCCAAGACTGCAAGACCAGACTGACCAACCTGTGCACTGCCTGGATTGATTACAAGAAGGCCTATGACTCAATGCCCCACAGCTGGATACTGGAATGCTTAGAATTGTACAAGATCAACAGAACCCTAAGAGCCTTCATCAGGAACTCAATGGGGATGTGGCGTACAACACTAGAGGCCAACTCCAAGCCCATAGCACAAGTCACCATCAAGTGCGGGATCTACCAAGGAGATGCTCTGTCCCCACTGCTGTTCTGCATAGGCCTGAACCCCCTCAGTGAGATCATTAACAAGACTGGCTACGGATACCGACTACGGAACGGAGCAGTTGTCAGCCACCTCCTGTACATGGATGACATCAAGCTGTATGCCAAGAGTGAACGAGACATCGATTCACTGATCCACACTACCAGGCTATACAGCAATGACATTGGAATGTCATTCGGACTGGAGAAGTGTAGTCGGATGGCAACAAAGAGAGGGAAGGTAGTCAGAACTGAGGGGATTGAACTACCAGAAGGCAACATTGCAGACATAGAGGACAGTTACAAGTACCTGGGGATCCCGCAGGCGAATGGGAACCATGAAGAGGCCGCTAGAAAAGCTGCAACCACCAAGTACCTGCAGAGGGTCAGGCAAGTCCTGAGGAGTCAGCTGAACGGTAAGAACAAGATCCGGGCCATCAACACGTACGCCCTGCCCGTGAACAGGTACCCAGCTGGTATAATAAGTTGGCCAAAGGAGGAGATAGAAGCCACTGACATAAAGACAAGAAAGCTCCTTACCATGCATGGAGGGTTTCACCCCAAGTCCAGCACCCTGAGGCTGTACGCTAAGCGGAAGGAAGGGGGTCGGGGACTGGTGAGTGTCAGCACCACAGTCCAGGATGAGACAAGGAACATCCAAGAATACATTGGGAAGATGGCCCCAACTGACCGAGTGCTCAGTGAATACCTCAGGCAGCAGAAACCCAAGAAAGAGGAGGGAGACGAGGAACCATCATGGAAGGACAGGCCCTTGCACGGTATGTACCACCGGCAGATAGAGGAGGTGGCTGATATCCAGAAATCCTACCAGTGGCTGGACAAAGCTGGACTGAAAGACAGCACAGAGGCACTAATCATGGCAGCACAAGAACAAGCTCTGAGTACAAGATCCATAGAGGCTGGGGTCTATCACACTAGGCAAGACCCCAGGTGCAGGCTGTGTAAAGATGCCCCAGAGACAATCCAGCACATAACAGCAGGGTGCAAGATGCTAGCAGGCAAGGCATACATGGAACGCCATAACCAAGTGGCCGGCATAGTGTACAGGAACATCTGTGCCGAGTATAACCTGGAAGTCCCGAGGTCAAAATGGGAGATGCCCCCAAGGGTGGTGGAGAATGACCGAGCTAAGATCCTGTGGGACTTCCAGATACAGACGGACAAAATGGTGGTGGCTAACCAACCAGACATAGTGGTGGTAGACAAACATGAGAAGACGGCCGTAGTGATCGATGTAGCGGTTCCGAATGACAGCAACATCAAAAAGAAGGAACACGAGAAGCTGGAGAAATACCAACGGGCTCAGAGAAGAGCTCGAGAGGATGTGGAGGTTGAAGGTGACGGTGGTCCCCGTGGTAATCGGAGCACTAGGTGCGGTGACTCCCAAGCTAGGCGAGTGGCTCCAGCAGATCCCGGGAACAACATCGGAGATCTCTGTCCAGAAGAGCGCAGTCCTGGGAACAGCTAAGATACTGCGCAGGACCCTCAAGCTCCCAGGCCTCTGGTAGAGGACCCGAGCTTGAAGGATAAACCGCCCGCAGGGGCGTGCTGGGTGGTTTTATTTTTATATATACATATAGATCAACACACTGTTTTATTCTTGCAGTGTATTTTCTTTATTGATAAAGACAGTATGTTATACTGTGCTGACACTGATTTAACCGATGTGACTTCTGCTCAATCAATTCATTGTGACACAGCTCTCACATATAGAATTTATATAAGAAGGTTATGTCAGCATCTCTTTTTTTTTTAAGGGTCATAATTTAAATATTTAATAAGACATAAAGAAATTAGAGTATGACATGTCCAGGCTGTCAAGCAATCTGATTTAGATTTTTTGCTACAATTTCTTATTTGCTGTCCTAAATTGCCACGCTATAGAAACAAGAAATTCATTATCTCGATTCAAAAACCCACAGCTGTCCGTGTCTTTGTGTCTAGCTGCTTCTTGCATCACACGTATTGTCCCTAGATAATTTTCTTTCTTCTGTCCTTGCAGCCTGTTAAACAAAAAGACCCTGAAAGGTTTTTTTTCTTTTTCTTTTTTTGTAGAGGAGATTAATTTTTACAATCTCTCCTCCAGGATTTTGACAGATTAGCATTTTTGTTGTTGTAGAGCTGACAGATGGGTTTTATTTAGTGGAAAAAAATGGGCCTTCAGGCATGAGGTTCTCTTTTCACTGCATGCCATGTGCAGCTTTAACAAGGTTTTGCAAAATCTGCATACACTTACCAACTACCACATGCACTGTGGGTGTAACTGACTTTGTGAGATAAAAACAAAAACAAAAACAAAACAAAAATAGCAAATGCTGTGCGTGGACAGTGCACAGCTCTGCATAGCATAGCTGTTTATGTTCACATTTTTCTCCACAAATAATTTAGCCTTATAAACTTACCAGCTGTCATGTGGCAGCTGTCAGAAAGTTAATATTAATGTAATGAATATGGACGCAAACACAGTATAATCCAGCCCTTGAACATGTACTACTTGATTTCAAGTTTTCATTGTGATGTGTCATACTGTAGTATCATAAATATTAGATTGAAAAAAGCAAAACACAAGTACTGTTTAGGGAACAAAGGAAAACACTGCCTTTAATGCATCCTGCTGAATGTGTATAAATATGACCTCACCATAGTCTACTTAATATTTTCCTGACATATTAATTTGTAGGTCTGCGGGGTTATAATAAAATACACCTTAGAGAAAACAGACAACAGGTATAACTCGATTAATGAAGCTTCTGTTTAAGTCTAAACACTTATCCTTCAACTCTGTGGGGATTGATGGGCCTTCTTGCTTTGTTCCAGGTCCTTGGGCTTTGAAAACGATGTGAATACAAGCTGTCTGGATTGATGGGTGGCTGTTGGGGCTTTGTGTTCCTCTCTTATCAGCTGAGATGTAATTGATTTATGGAGCGCTGGTTTGAATCAAAACAGGGATGTAAGTGCGCTGATTTTGCCACAAAAACAGGACCACGGAGAGCAGGTTGCTCTGTTTGACAGGAACAAAAGCACACACAATAATCCACCTGCTGCTGCCCTGTACTGACATACAGAGGATTCTTCTTGCTTAACTTAAAAAAAGGTCTAAATAAGGATAATTTATGTTGTGATGCTGTGACAACGTTATTAACGAAACCGGCTTCATTACTGTTAACTTATTAGTGTCAACCTCACTGATAGTCCAAGTCTGTGCCACTGGTACAAGTAACCATAGCAACCAGCATCACCTACAGAAAAATTTCTAGAAGCATCTACAATAGCAGTGCTTTTTTTTTCTCTTTAGCCACTGCACATGAACGCAAGAGCTCTCTCACATAAGTAACGCTCTAAGGAAACTGATTTAAAAAAGGAATTAAGATTGTATTAACTTCCGTTTGTATTTTTGACCACATTGTAATTTGGGATAAACTATATATATGTATATATTTACTTTATTCCTTCAGTCTTATTTAATTTTTACTGTTAACTTGATTCCTTAATTTTTTTGTTGTTGATATCTTTATTACTTCATTTTTCTCGCTGTTTTATTACTGATCTATTTTATAGAACAAATCCAATACGCCAGATTTCTAAACACTGTCTTACCTGATATTTTATTTGTTTCCATGTCTTTAGCTCATGAGGACCTTTATATGTTTATTTTTTATTATTTAAGGCTTAAATTAGGCTTTCATTTTAATGTTAGTACAGTTGAATGGATTTTAATTAACTTTCGTTTAACCTGGGGATTACTTACTTCACGACCAGATGTTAGAACTTTGAGCTTTTTTATTTTTTATTTTTTATTTTAAACTTTTTTAATGGTTATGTTGTTCCCCAGATTTGGTGTCTGCAAAGATTTTCAGTCATATTAAACGCACCTGAACCTTTTCCCTGCTTCACAGCCTCTTGAGCCTCCACTTAGTATGTGCAGTCACAGTGCCAGGTCAAATGTGAAATCCCACTGGTTGCTGTCCATGGTGCTGAGCAAACCTCTTCATATTAAATAGGCATAGAAATTGCTGCACATAACATAACTGAACATCCGCGAAAAATATTACTTTGTATTTTGTGCTATGTCTTATATATCTATGTTATATAGATATACACAAACATTTTTCCTTCTTCTTCTTCTTCTTCTTTATTGGTGATTGTTTTGCGCATGCGAAAAGGCAAGCTGAGGCCACTAAAACAGATAACGGCGCAGAGAGCCGATAGCTCTCGGTACGCACAGGAAAATATGCGCGTTTTAAAAACAAAGAAGACGTCTGAACCATAACACAGTCAAGAGTTAAAGGCGTTATTTTCCCACCCGCCCCTCGTGAAATTACATTTCACGCAACAGGCTGCAAAACCAATGTGGAGTCTAAGCTGAAGAACAGTACCACCTGTAACACCGTGCTCGTGCTTCCGACTTTCGTGCCGATGCCGAGAATGAAGAAGCAAAACGTCCGGACCTTGTCGCTCATCCTCTGCATGTTCTCCTACTTGCTGGTGGGCGCCGCGGTGTTTGACGCGCTGGAGTCTGAGTCGGAGAGCTCCCGTCGGCGCATCTTGGAGCAGAAGCGCAACGAAATGAAGAAGAAGTACCGCTTCTCCGAGGACGACTACCGCGAAATCGAGAGAGTAGTGCTGCAAGCTGAGCCCCATCGCGCCGGGAGACAGTGGAAATTTGCTGGCTCTTTTTACTTTGCCATAACAGTAATCACTACCATTGGTAAGTCAATGTAAGGCTTCTTCTGCTTTTTTATTTTATGTTTTTGGAAATGACGGGTGATGTGTCACTTTGCTTGCTTCGTAATTCACAGCACAACATTATTTTTTCTGCAAGAATGCAATATTTGAGGCTTGGTTTTAATGACGTGTTGATTAAAAATAGACAGTTGCTCCATGTTTTACCAACTAAGCGTTGCTTCATGATGCGTCACAGTGTCATTACATTTTCCATCTCTTTGCATTAAGGTTATGGACATGCAGCCCCTGGAACAGATGCTGGAAAGATCTTCTGCATGTTCTATGCTGTACTCGGCATTCCTCTCACTTTGGTTATGTTCCAGAGCCTGGGAGAGAGGATGAACACATTTGTCCGCTATCTCTTACATAAGCTGAAACAATGCCTGGGCTTTCGACGCACTGAGGTGTCCATGGAGAACATGGTCCTGGTGGGCTTTTTGTCCTGCATCGGAACACTGTGTGTGGGCGCCGCAGCCTTTTCCCACTTTGAGGGATGGAGCTTCTTCCATGCTTACTACTACTGCTTCATCACACTCACCACAATTGGCTTTGGGGACTTTGTGGCTTTGCAGAAAAAAGAGGACCTCCAGGAGAAAACGCCCTATGTCGCTTTCAGCTTTATGTACATTCTGGTGGGATTAACTGTTATCGGGGCATTTCTTAATTTAGTGGTGCTCCGTTTTCTCACCATGAACACTGAGGATGAGCGACGGGATGCACAAGAAAGGGCTTCAATGAAGAGAGACAGAGGCTTTTTGGATGGGACCCTGGGCCTTGGTGTTTTAGGGGAACAAAGCAGAGATAGCCACAGTGAGAGGAACAGGAGCAACATGGTGCACAGCCATAGCACACTTTTCCTCCCGATGGAGGAAGGAACCAGTCGCACCAACCTCATCTCTTCTCCGGTGGATCAGGAAAGACGAAAAAGCCCCTGCAGGCACAGGTTGCATTTCCAGATAAAGGCAGGCAGAAGCAGACAGGAGTCGAGCCTTAGCTCCCTCTGTTCCTGCATGTGCTACCGTTTAGAGATTTGCGATAGCCCTCTTATGTCCCACAGTGAACATCGTGGCTGCCACGTTAATTCTGTTTATTACAACTCAGTTTCCTACAGGATTCAGGGCTGTTCACCAAGTTCCAGGGACAACACTGGACTAACTTCGCCAGGAAGCAGGATCTCACTTGGCCATAGTTTCCGGGAGTTCCCTCATTTACGAAGAAAGTCAGTATAAGGAGCATTATTGTGTTTGCACAAACTGTAAACAGTATTTTCAGAGACACTGTATTTTGTGTTACTTCTCCATTGTGCATGAAGACAATAGTTCTGTTTAGTAAATAAGTTGTCTGTTGTGGCTATTGAAAATAATTTTATTTCTAAAGCGAGAAGGATTTTTTTTCTTTTTTTCTTTACTTTCACTGTTTTTTTTTCTGTTGGTGATTCTGCTGTTTTGCATGCATGTTAGGCACAGTGCAGTGCATGCTAAAGAGAATGTATAGCACAAAAGGTGACTGCACGAGTGCCATGTAAAGATGTAAAAAGTCAGCCTTTTTAATCTACACTTTTAATCAAAAGTATTTTGGCTATGAGGGTTATGACTGTATAACTGTTTGGTGAAGATATGTGAACAATCCTCAGTGGAATTTGCTCCTGGTTTGGAGAGAATTAAATTTTTCGTGCCATAGATGGAAGATGTCATAAAAAAATAAAATAAAATTCCCCACTTGCCCCTGTGGGCGGTCAATCCTTCAAGCTCGGGTCCTCTACCAGAGGCCTGGGAGCTTGAGGGTCCTGCGCAGTATCTTAGCTGTTCCCAGGACTGCGCTCTTCTGGACAGAGATCTCCGATGTTATTCCCGGGATCTGCTGGAGCCACTCGCCTAGCTTGGGAGTCACCGCACCTAGTGCTCCGATTACCACGGGGACCACCGTCACCTTCACCCTCCACATCCTCTCGAGCTCTTCTCTGAGCCCTTGGTATTTCTCGAGCTTCTCGTGTTCCTTCTTCCTGACTTGCTGTCATTCGGAACCGCTACATCGATCATTACGGCCGTCTTCTCATGTTTGTCTGCCACCACTATGTCCGGTTGGTTAGCCACCACCATTTTGTCCGTCTGTATCTGGAAGTCCCACAGGATCTTAGCTTGGTCATTCTCCACCACCCTTGGGGGCATCTCCCATTTTGACCCTGGGACATCCAGGTTATAATATATATATATATATATATATATATATATACACATATAAATGCCTTAAGGAACTTTGACCAAGCACATGACAAATGTGGCTTTTTACTCATCGAGCATTGCAGGTGTGAAGTGGGATGCACTGCTGCACTCTGATATAAAGAAATTACGCTTGTTAGAGGACTAATCTGAATGTAGCACACAACAGAAACGTATATGTAGCAGGTTTTTAGTGAAACTGGAAAACTTTTTTTTTTAGCAAAGGAAGTGCTGTTTCTTTGTAGACTTGATTTGTATTCAATGTGAATGTCTGTTTTATTGTTTTATTAAACCAAAGAAAAGGGCCATTAAATGAGTGGCTTCTTTTTCTTTACTTTTTTCAAACTTATTGTTCATCAAACAAAATCGCTCCTCTTTGTATGCAGTTATTTTCCTTCACTTGTCTTCCACTGATCAGTTTTTAATCTACTGGAACATCTCAATATGTGGTAAGAAGAAAAGAAAAAAATAAGCAGGAAAGAAGCAGTTTTCTCTTTGTTGACTTCCCTTTATCTGCAGAAACATATCTGAGCAAAGGCATATAAAAAGGTGCCTTAATGAAGGCACTTACTGTGGTGATACTTCATCATTTGTTAAGATGGTATAGGGTTTACATAAAGAAAAAAACAACCTAGTCCATTGGCTTATTTATTTTAGGTCAGTAGACAAGATTAAAATTAGACAAATTTATTTGAAATATCAAGATTTTTTAGTTCTCTGTGTTATGTCAGCTTCAATATATCAAGTGCATGCTTTACACTCAATTACAGCTGTTAAAGCACTGGTAACATAAATATTTTTGTTAATCTGTATCCAGTTTAACTGTACCTTCACCATTTGTTTGTTCTGCAACTCATGAAACGGTTGCCCAGTTGTGTTAAAAATTTGAAGGTATTTCACAATATCATCCATCCATCTAAACTACCATAGGGTGTGAGGCAGTGTTCACTCTGGACAGGTCAGCTGTCTGTCCAAGGTGGATAAACTACCAACTGCAGGCTGCTGACAAATGGAAATCTATGGCCAATTTACCCAACATGAGGCAACAGTGCAAATCAACAGCATACTGTGGTGGAATTTAATAAAAGTAAGCCTATATTTATGCATTGTAACTTACTTGATCCAGTTACTGGAATTACACTGAGCCACTGAAATTCTGATTCAGTGAATGCACTTTACACATTGTTTACTTTGTGTACTGCATAGATTTTACATTACATTACATTAAGAAAATTAAGATGTATTATTAAACTGCACCGTTCTGCTGTTAGATAATAAACTACCTAATAAATAGAAATATATTAAAAAAAACAAATAAAACAAAAATAGTTTCTGAATGCTCTCTTCATCATGTCACCATGTGTGACACACACACGCACACATACACTTATATATACACTGTAAAAAAGTTTAAATTACATACATATTATATTAAAACACCACCCCCAAAAGCAAGTTAATAACTACCTGTGGACTTAAATACATATGAACTATTCATATGTAGTTCCCTTGAGACTATTGCATTAAATCCAGCCCAGGAGCCCTTTTATGTTATTTATACTTCTAACTCTCCTGAGTACCCCTGTCTATTTGAGATATGGAGTAAATCAAAAGTGGCAATAAACAACAAAAATAATAAATAAAACTACATTCTCGAGTGGAGCACCCAATATTTCAAGCCATTAAACACTACGTCTTCTCCACTGTCATGAGATAAAATCACATTACGTGTCGTAATGTCTGCCCATTGCCTCCATTTGCTATTTTTAAAACCTGTTTTTGGTTTGGAATGGGAAACCAGAAGTCATAAAGTCTTTACATAAGTGTCCCTGAGCTTACATTTCAAGCCATCTGTTGGTCTGCTGGAACAGAAAGCTACTTTACATATAAATGTAAAACTGATTGGGCAATAGAATCTGAAATGGTGATTGGTTCTGAAATGCCATCTGCTCCTGCTGCTTGTGAATGCACACAATGGCATTTACGCTCTTTCTTATATTGTCACATCACTAAATCTCATCCTTTCTTCGCTGAGTACAACAAGCCCAATCACACAATTTGTTTGTCTCATACTTTAGAATATGAAGTATTTTGATCTTTCTGTATGGCAGAGAAAACGGAGGGGAAATCTGCTACAATACCTTTGACAAGGGGGCCCTCTAAAGGTGGTAACAGTTTTTGGAGCTATTTGAAGTAAGTAAAGTCATAAAAAACCTTTAGCCACTGGGGGGCAGTGTATGTCTTTTAAAAGGCAGTGAACCCCCTGATGTTTTCATCTGTTAAAGTGTAGCTTGAGTAAACTCAGATATACTGAACAGGATCATGCACTCCAAACCCCCCCCCCCCCCTCATGACACGTACAGACATGTCATTATTTTGTCATTTTTATGAAAATTGTGTTTTTATCTGATATCTATAGGGTTGAACTATATAAATCAAGAGTCTAGCAATCTAAAAACTTAAGTGTGTTTGGGTTTGCACTATCAAAGACATTAAAAAAATGCAGCACAAGCAGCTTGTTAGTCAGTACACCGACATCAGGAATCACACCTCCTACTGTTACCCCCTAGAGCTCGACAATCTGTACAGCAAATGACACGGTCTATAATCTGACCCCCAATTCGGTTGAGGAAAAAATCATGGAAACCCAAAGGATTCCCAGGAGAGTTCCAGTAGGAAAGAATCGGAAGGAATCTTTGGAAGAAAATGGGGAAAGAGGATGGATCCTTCAGACATGCAGCAGAGGTCACACGAACAGAATTTATTGATAGTATACACGGAATACAAGATGACAATATTATTGATGAATTGTGAAACGATGGAAAATATGGATCCAGGAGGACAAACGACTTCCAGCTCTTGCTTAACAGGTATGCCAGGTACGGGTATACCTGATCCAAAAAGGATATAAAAAAAGAATGTACAGAAATATACCTTTCACACTTATGGGAAAAGAAAAGATACACCCTGAGGAACTGAGAGCTGAGAGACAAACAAAGGAGAGGCAAAGATGTGAGTTTTATTACTTTGTATCGAAACAATGATCAAAAATAATAACCTGCTACATGTCAGTATTTTAAAAGGTTACATTATTTCCTTTTGAATTCTATTCAGTTTTATTAATACAGCACCAAATCACAACAGCAGTTGCCTCAGCGGGCTTTATATTGTAAAGTAAAGACCTTACAATAACACAGAAAAAACCCCTGACGATCAAACAACTTCCTTTGAACAAGCACTTGGCAACAGTGGGAAGGAAAACTTCTCTTTTAACAGGAAGAAACCTAGGGCAGCAGCAGGCTCAGGAAGGGGCAGCCATCTGGGGGTGAGGAGAGGGGTAGAGGATAAAAAAACATACTGTGGTAGCTAGCCAGAGATTAAAAATAACTAGTGATTAAATGCAGAGTGGTGTATGAACACATGGTGAAAGAGGTGAGTGAAGAAGAAACAGTCAGGGCATCATGGGAGGGCTCAAGCCATCTAGGCCTACTGCAGCAACTAAGAGTGAATACAGGGTCGCCTGATCCAATCCCAACTATAAGCTTTACCAAAAACGAAGGTTTTAAAAAGCAGAGAGGATGTCTCATCCCCAAATCCATACTGGGAGCTGGTTCTGGGAGAAGGGCCTGAAAGCTGAAGGTTCTTCCAATGTCACCATTACGACACGTAGACGTAGCTCTTCTTTTTACTATCGAGTCTCAGTTACTTCACTGAACATGTATTTAACATATGTGTATGTTACAGATAAGGTATTCTAAACAAATACCCAATGAAAAAATGTAATGAAACTGAGGATATGATTGCTCCATGCATGCCTGCGTTCAGTAGCAGTGCCTGTAGTGTTTCTTACCATGTGGCGAGTTAGCTCTGCTAATACTGACAGTGATAACGAAACTCAGAACAATGTTATATATTGGTTTTATTGATACTTTTGACAAGATAAATTAAACCCATTTTCAGCCACAGGAATGTTGCCTCAAATGTCATCTCACATGCCCCCAGGAACAGACACTCCCCCACATCCCTTTAACTGTCAAGTGTGAGTGTTACACAGAGACGTATAGAAATGTACAGATGTAAGGTGATATTGCTGAACGTGCTGCTGTACTGTACACATGTATATACTTTCTCTTTGACTGGCCACGTTGCCATAATTACATTTGATTATCAATATCTGTCGGATCAACATCTGTAGCTATCGTTTCTAATCCACTGCACAGTTCTTACTGAATCCATCGATTTAAATATCAATTTTCCAGGAACCAGTTATCAAATGAACTGCATGAGTAGTACAAAGAAAGTATTGGCTTTAAACCAGGACATGATTAATTTTACGATGATGGAACAAAGCCAAGATGGCCAAACTTTTAGAACATGGAACATAAAACAGCTAGAAATATGACAGGGTGTGCTATGGATGGCCACTTCACACGTCTCATTTGGATGTCTCTGGATAAGAGGTTTCAGTTGAATTAAATGAATTTAAATAACCTCAGATTAAGCGTATTGCTAATTAAATTTTTTTTTGTACTGTACATTTTCCATTCTATCCGAAAGGTAAAATTTATCCCGGCTGAAGTGGGCTGAAACAGAGAGAGTGATATTTCTCTCCTAACACATCAGTGTTACATAAACCCAAGAAAACTCCCCGCGGTGACAGGAGAATCCCTTCATCCTATTTTATGATCTGCCCAAACAATTTTGGGTTTTACAAGGTTTCTTGTGCCTGAGGACATGGATCAAAGTAAGGTGCTACATCTCCTGCTAAAATGAATGATCTTGAAAGGGATAATCAAATAGAGACTCATCAAAATAGGAGATGGTGCTGGTAGCATTTGAAAAGCTTATTATACTTTTGTGATGGTCACTGCAAATTAATTGAAAATTTGAGTCTTTTGAAATGTAACGGGAGGCCGGCGCCTTAGGTCTAAGACCCCCCCCCGTTCTAGGAAGTGAATACATAATTAGCATTCACCATGCAAAAAAAGTTTTGGTCACTTTATTGTTCTGTCTTCAATCTAAGCTCACGTGGATAATGGGGCTGCTTTAAAGCATCTGTTCTCTTTAGCAGCTGATGATGGCAAGAAAACATGCATCAAAGACTTTAAAGCCGAATCTCTCCTTCCATCACTCAGCAAACTCCTGCCTGATGTAAAGCATTTTTGTGACTCCTGTCTGTGAAAAGCGCTATAAAAATAAATAACGCTTTCTCGCTTGCTTGATCTCTTTAATGTGAGATGTGACACTGATGATGAGGAACATGTGCCGCATACAGCCCAGGGCCTCTATAAATCAAACTATAGACGTATCCTAGAGGACTGCAGTACAGAAACAGGGAGCACACTCCATATTTTGATGGATTATTGGTTTGATAATTTGATAGGATTAACGCAACTTTCTTTACATGCATGGGTCGCAGGCAACGGTTCCTGTTCCAGTTTGTTTTTGTTACAGTGTTATCCATTTTCCTTTATAATTATATGTCTGTTTGTATTTCCAATATATTAAATTATAATGAAATTCAAAATCATACACATGCACATTTTGGTTTCTTCTAGACTCATTCTAACTTTCTAACTTTTCCTTCTGGATTTTCCTGCAAGGATTATTGCATTACTAAAGTTTGAATTTATTCTTATGTTGTTTATTTAGAGCAGGAGAGTGCAACACTGATATATACCCATCCCCCCTCCCTTTCCAAATGCCTTTGATGCTTGTCCCCTCCCGGGGAAGATGGCGGTCGACTGGACCAGCGCAGATATGCTGCAGGACCGGACCCGCCCCTGTTGCTTGTCTTGTGTTTCTATGGTGTATTGATAGTCATGTGCTTTTTGTATGCGCTGAGGTGTTTTTTTTCTGTTCTCAAACTCATCTCCCTGTTGGAGCTCAGTCTGGGGGGAGATCTTTTTTCTCCTCGTCTTTCCTCATGTTGTGTATTTTCCATTGTTATACCTCTCTGACCTGTCTTCCCCATGTGATGTTTGTGTAATGTATGTATGGTTGGAAGGGTAAGATGGCGCTGGCACGGCTGGCAGCCTTAACCCGATTTCCCTCGGGATGAATAAAGTATGATCAATCAATCAATCAATCAATCAATCAATCAATCAATCAATCAATCAATCAATAGTCCATGTGATAGAACTGGTCTGTTGGACCGCTTGCCAACGTGTGAAACTGCAGAGAACTAAGGCCTAAATTTTGATCTTCCCATCCTCTTATATTAGAAAGCATCATTTTTCAAGGTGTTATCCGTGGATCAAGCCATGAGAATGGTGGCCTGAGCTGTTAATAACCAGAGGTTTAAGTCATTGTGAGCTTTATAGCCTTCTTATTGACAAAGACGTTTTCAATTGCCTGAGAAATCACGATGCAGTAAGACTGTTTAGCCAAGGAGCCGCGCCCAAGCTTTTAATGTATTTACGAGGTCCATGAACTAAAATGACTTTGACACCCCTGTTTAAGAGTATTGTTATGTGTATATATATAGAGAGAGACAGGCATTACAAATGCTGTGGTGTACATATAAACAACATATGTATTATTTTTGGGAGTTTGATGGTTACAGGACCAGAGCTCAAGCATATGCTCTATTTTTTTCTATTAGGAATCCAAAGGACCCTTTTGATGGTCTTTTAATTAACAGAAGCACACGTAGTCGCAGAAACTAGGAAGGGGATGAGCTTTTAATAAAGATGAATCAGTCATGCAGCTTTCGTAGCCACCACTAAGAGGCAGTGACACACTAGATAGCTTACACAATGCACCTCCTATGTTTGCCCAGCTGTAGCTTGTGTGCTGTCATTACCCCAACCGCCCCACTTCCCCCCAAACTCCCAATCTCCCCATCCTCTTTACTATTGCCACTACTGAGCTAAGCATGAGATGGAGGTAAGTGATGATGAATAACAATCAGGGTCTTCCTAAACGGATACAAAAGGAAAAGCCAATATTAATGTGATTTTTTTTAATGTGCTAAATCTTTCATCATTCATTTCAATACAAATGTTGACAGAGCACATTGTAGCAGGGGCTCAAACACCACAATAATTAAACACTTACTTCAAATAGATATGTGAGCAAATGAATAGGACACCAACACGCATACACACGTGCAAAAATGACAAAGTAATCTCATCCATCCTGCTAAATTCTCTGCAGGAAAGTCATTAATGGTTTTAAATGAGGACGAGCTGCCACTGATAGAACTGATCCATGTGTGAAATGGAGTTAAGTGGATGAGGATGACAAGTGGAATATTTTATAACCAATTCTCATTGCTCATGGTGGCAGTGTAAATGATGCTTTTTTGTCTAGGCCTACTGCTTGGTGGTTAACAAATGACACTGACAGCTCACATTTTACTTGTCTTTGACAAATATTCAAGAGTCATCTTCATCACATGACTTTTAAATCTCCATTGTCATCTGACAGAGGTGGTGCCGGTCACTTGTCACAGGTGAAGGAGGTAAAGCCGTCCAATATAATCCAACCAAACTTGTTACTTTGTGGGGAAACCTCGGCTCTGGAGGTTGTCTATTAATCACAGGGTTGGAGTACTTGAGGAGACAACACCTCCTCCTGTCAAAGTGTCCTTGAGCAAGAAATTGAACCCCGAGATCCTCCCACTGGGAAGGTCGGCGTCTTGCATAGCAATTCTGTCACCATTTGTGTGCCAATGTGTGATCAGAGGCCATTTGCATTCTTGTACTTTTGCTCCACTACATTTGAAGGAAAATAAATATTTTTTTATTCCACTTTCAGCTTCTCACGGGTTACTGTAAAAACTGAGGTTTTACATAAAATGCATTCCCACAAATTGTGCACATAAGTGAAACCATCTGAAAAAAGGGCCATTAAGAGTACTTTTACTTTTTATATGTTCATTTTACTTATATTCTTTTATATGTTTTTAAATACATTTCTACGTGCCTGACCTTTACCTGCAATTACGTTCAATCTGTAGTTTTGCACGGTCCACTCTTTACAAGCAAAACAGTCACATCACCATGTTACCAGTTACTGTATTAAACTTTCATTTTAAATACTTGAGACTTTAGGGTTAAAAATAGATTTTTTAAAACATTTTTCTTCTTTTTGTTGGTCCTTTCAGGGTTTGCCATAGCATCCTCTGCAAGTCCTTCTTCACTACATCCATGAATCTTCTTTGTGGCCTTCCTGTTTTTCTTCTGCCTGGGAGCTCCGTCTTCAACATCCTTCATCCAGTATATGCACTATCCCTCCTCTGCACATGCCCAATCCATCTCAGCCTTGCCTCTCTGTGTCCCTGTGATATACTAATTCTAGTCCTTTCTCTTCTGGTCACTCCCAATGAAAATCTTCAGATGGACCCCAGGTGGTGCTCAAGCACCAGCCCTTCTGGTCTTTTTCACTTGGTAAGTTCAATTTTTTCAAGAGTTTTTTCCCTCAATTTCTATTTTATAATTTTACTTTTGGTCCGTGGCATCAGTTCCTAATTAAAAGCTTAAAAACCTCTTTGGCAATTCATTGTCATCGTAACCAGGTATGCACAAGCAAAGTCGTAAGGCGCAGCATTATGTGTCTGACCTGCTTTTATGACAATAAGGCGATGGTAGCATTTAGCCCAGATACACCCTTGCTTGTCACTGTTATGAAATTAAAATACTATTACAACATGTCAATACAGTTAAACATAAACAACAAGAGTCCACCATAAGCCTTTAAAAAGCAAGCTAGTCTGATTGAAAATGTACAAGTGAACTCTGTAAGGACCTTTGTGTGACAACAGAAAGAATTCATCAATGCAAATATTTGGATGTCAGAAACACTGGGCCTTGACTGATCCGCCTGGACTCCCACATGTCAACTTTTTCGGAATTTCCATTATTCTTTCACCATTTTCTTAGCTTACGGGTGTAGCCAAAAATCTCTTGGATTATTATGAACTCATGAGCACACACTGCGTCGGATGAAATCAAAGTACATACATCCAGTTGCAGTGGGTGTACAATAGTGATGTGTTGGTCATGAACGAAATGGCTCTTAGAGACGACTCTTTGAAGTGAACGATGCGAGCCGCACATTTTTTCTGCTTCACTCTGCACATGAGCCTTGTGCTTGCGCTGAGCAGAGGGGAAGGGGCGGTAGTTACACTCGAGGTAGCAGAGAAAGAGACCCAGGGACAACATCAAGAGACAACATCATCACTTTAGAAAGGTATAGTAATCATCCACAACTATTTTCAGTAGCAGATGATAAAGGATTCAGAAAGTTTATTCATGCAGTGAATCTTATGTATGCAATTCCAAGGAGGAAAACACTCTCCCAAAAAATCATCCCAGGCCTATATGACAGAGAAAGTGCATCTTCTTTTTGTTTTGCATATTTTTTGCACATATTTTATTGTGCTGTGGTTTGCAGTGTTTTCTGTTGTTTCACTTTAAATTTGTTTAAAAGGAAAAAGCTGAAAATTTAAATATTTAAAAATTTAAATGTAAATAGTTGGATTTTCTGTTTATAATTTATTTATTACATTTTATGTGTATTGAATAAATAAAAGTTTATTATATTTATTAATAAACATATATAAATAAAACCACGTTTGTTTTTTTAATTAGTAATTCATTTTGTGCATAATTTTATATTGTTGTTGATAATAAATTAACTAAAGCAACAAAACAACCTGAAGAGCCGGTTGGGAGCCGAAAGAGCTGGCTCTTTTTAGTGAGTCGGTTCTCTAAAAAGAGCCGGAATTCCCATGTACAAGCGAACCACATGTCTCTAGCTGTGGGCCCTCTATGATGAAGAGCAATCTCTCAGAGCAGGCTGTATGTTACCAGCAAAATGAAAGAACTCCCAAAGTTCATGTGCAAGTGATTCTTTATCATTTTCCACTCTATATGAGGCCGTATAGTTTACAAAATTAACATAATGCTGTAAATAAGTCTTGAAAGTAGCGTTCGAAACTGAAATCCTGAGAAAAGCGTTTACCGGGGTCAGGTATAGTGATGGGATTTCCAGCTCTTTTTAGAGAACCGGCTCTTTCGGTTTGGCTCACTAAAAAGAGCCGGCTCCTTCGACTCCGAACCGGCTCTTCAGGTTGTTTTGTTGCTTTAATTAATTTATTATTATCAATAATATAAAATTATGCACAAAAGGAATTACTAATGTAAAAAAAAAAGTGGTTTTATTTATATATGTTTATATATAAATATATGCGGTGCCTAGAGACCAAACACGTACAAACTCCAAAAAGCACATACAAACTCCAAAACACATTTCTAGCATGAACTGAACTTCCAAAACAGAGCTACCTAGATCACTTAAATTACACAATTGAAAGCATGAAAGCACATGTGTATTGTTTGTGTATTTATACACAAGCATTCATATATAGTCAAATCCTTAAAAAAAAAAAAAAGTTCATTTACCTGTTATTACCACACACCAAATCAGGTCGTTGGTACTTGATGGCTTATGTAGCCACTAGGTAACAAAAGCTCAACACATAAAATGTAATAAATAAATCAAATAATACAAAAATCAACTATTCACAATTCAACTTTTAACTATTTAAATTTTCAGCTTTTTCCTTTTACAAATTTAAAGTGAAACAACACAAAACACTGCAAACCACAACACAATTAAATATAAATTATAATGTGAAAACAAAAAGAACATGCATATTCTCTGTCATATGGGCCTGCATGAATAAACTTTCTGAATCCTTTATCATCTGCAACTGAAAATACTAGTTGTGGATGATTACTATACCTTTCTAATGTGACGTTGCTGTCCCTGGCTCTTTCTCTGTCTCTCCCTCCTGCTCTGTTCCTGTGCTACTGAGTGTAACTACCGCCCCCTGCCCAGCGTAAAGCACAAGTGCGAGAGAGAGGGTGAGAGAAAGAAAAAAAACCCCATGGCTCGCGATAAGGAGCCGGTTCGCGTCGTTCACGTCAAAGATCCGGCTCTAAGAGCCATTCCGTTCATGATCGACACATCACTAGTCAGGTAAGGGAGCTGAAACCAGAACACTTGCCCCCTGCTGACCATTAGGAATAATGCAAGCTCAAGGTAGCTCTGCACTGGCTAAATTTATAGTTAATATAATTAATAGACAACAGAAAAATATATATTTTTTCAGATATTTCAATAGAGAGTTTAAAAAAAACCTTTATTCTTTATTTAAACAGGAAAATTAAAAATATATATATTTTAAGTGTGCCCTGGCTGAGATAGACAGACAAACAACCAGCAGTGGCTGCATTAAATTAAATGTAAATACATTGTGGTAATTTTACTTTGATGTAACTAAAGCAAGTGAATGATCAGAATACTGTTTCCATATTTGTGTACATGTGCTTAGTAACTGATCATTATTCTCCTACACACACACACACACACACACACACACACACACACACGCACACACACACACGCACACACACACACACTCACATATCACCAGCACAATCGATCCAACAGGCTGACGCTCCTCATCCTCTCATCCCAGTGCCTCATGTTGGTCTCCGAGCAATTAGCCTGCTTGCATCCCAGTCAGTACACAGCACATATGTGGCTAATCTCTCTCTCTCTTTTCACTATCTCTCTTTCCTTTATCGATTCTTTTATCTCCCGCTGGACATGTTTCTTTCTTTCTTTTTGCTCAGAGCTTGACACACATAACTGGAGGTGTGACAGGTTTTTACAGCTTTTACACAAATACCCTTTATTTGCCTGTAAAGGGCTGTTGTTGGGAAGTCGGTAATGGATGTATGCGTCTAAGGTTGTCAAATCCTTGCCGTGTGTGTGTGTATAGGAATGTGTGGTGTGTGTGTATGTTGTTTGTGTAGGTGTGTGTTGCAGAGACATTTCTTTTGCAGAGCTGTCGTAAAAAATAGACATTCACTGCCCCAGAGAGAGAAGCCATTTCTGTTTCATAGACAAAAAGGTTTCTGGACTCTTTAGCGATAACAGCTTTATATGGGAATATATAGCAGTAATTGTCTCTGACAGCATGAGCTTCTTTATATGGTCTCCTTATGAAAGTGGGCAAATTGTATTTATTCACTATAGAATATACACTGAGTGACCACAAAAGCAGAACCCCCAACATAACAGTTCTGTAATAAATACCAAATAAAAGTTTAATGCTTCGTTTTTGTTCACGCAGTGTCAGAGAGCTGCTGATTCAGCTCTGTGCTCACATAAGCTGGAAGTTTATGGTCTTGTACTGGATGACTTTGACAAGTATTTTCTCATGTTTTGGGTTCACAGCGTATATGAAAGCTGCGCTCATAAAATAATATGAACAATTATAAGCAATCTAATATAAATCAGTACAGCAATAAGATACAACCTCTATGGTCCATCTATAGAAGCTGTATAGAGACATCCCAAGACAAATGACAGCACCAGTCATTTTTAGCATCAGTCACTTTATTGGTGGTGACTCACAGAGCTATGAAGTCTGCAGGGGAGAGAGTAAGGGTGGATGCACGGGCTGTTTGCCACAGGAGACTAAAGATTTTTAGTTTATCTCAGCTGTGACCCTGGTCATTACCTAACAAGTTGTTCATGATTATGAAACTATCCTCTGCGGGAAAAAATGGCAATATATAAGAGGTCCTCAAAGGTCCATATACATATGATTTTTTCAGAGTGGTTTATTGTTTCAGATTGTTGCTCTTTCAGTCCAGTCCTTCTGTAGTCTAAATCTAACCAAACCTGTGAAAGGATTTGTAGTTTAACTGATGAGTAAATGTAAAATACTACTTTTAGAATCAATTATTCTTTTCTTTGATTCAGTACAATTTACTGTTAAATAGCTGCAGACTGTAAAATGTAAGCATTTTATAAAATGTAAAGCAATTAATATGAGCTTTAATTCAGTGTTGTGGCTCTCTATGCTGGCCGGACAAATCTTGTGATTTGTTTGAGTTTTCTGACATTTTATCAACCAAACCATTCATGCTTTTTTTTTCTAGCAGAATATTTTTTTCATTTTATGAATGAATTTGGTGAATGCAAGCAACAAAACTACACACTGAAAAGTGTTTGTAAGTCTTCTGTGCAGACACAGAAAGAGTTCGGTGAAACCTTCAAGCTTGGGGACAAATGCGATTATATAGAAACAGCTCAGCCTCAACCCAGCAGGAACCTTTTGTCACAATATAGCTTAATGAATTGGAAAGAAGCGGAGATGCATTTAGTTTATAAACTTTGAACAAAGTAATCAATCCTTCTTTTTTTATTATTTTTTTTACGTTGCAGCCAAAAGACTAATGACAGTTGCCATCCAGCAGTAGAGTAAACACGACCAAGACTCCCTGCTGGCTGCTGCATGTGGTGACCTGGGAATGAAGGAGCACAGTCGTGCTGACTCTGTAAATCTGAACACCACAGAGGCAGACTTGTCACAGTGCCAACCATTCGATTTGTTTAGAGACACAATATGGCCATCTTGGCTGTGTTCTGGAAAAGACGCCAGGGGAGCCAGTACTTGCCAGCCAACTTTCTCTTGTCGCTCTTTCTCTCTTATTTTTCACTGCGAGACCACGCTCTGCGGGGAGCATTTGAAGAGGGAAATGCGTTTTCATGGTAGATTCAAAGCATTGATCAAACATACAGAGTTCTCTGAAATAATTCAACATTATGACACTTACATTGTCTTTTGCTTGATTTATGGCTCTCAGGCTCATAACATATTCATGTTTCAGTCTTTTTTTACAGTTCTCTGAAATATGATTGTGTTTATACACATTATTTAACTCTTTAATGCAAAACATCTTAATGAGCAAGCTTCTAGCAAGAAAAACCTCTTTGAATGATTTCTGCAATGACAAATAAAAGCCATTATCATTTTTACATAATGACTGCATTAACAGCTCTGATAACAGTGTTATCGCGAGTATCATCTGTCAGCCTTCTCTTCACTGCAACAATAGACGCTAATTACACCTGTCAGAAGAATTCAGCATTCACATAAATGTAGATAATGTCTGTCTGATAATTCAGCTCTGTCAATACTTGGATTTTTCACAATCTGGGCGCTACACACCGCACAGCAGCAAAGATAAAAGATAAAGACATGATACCAGTAATCATTAGCCATTCGGTCTGGTTTATGAGCACACATTTGAGCTCCCCTAAATATTAAAGGAATACATCCATCCATCCATACTCATGGAGTCTATCCTAGCTTTGAAAGAGCTCGAGATACACCCTGGACAGGCCACCGGTCCATCACGGGGTTACTTCAGAAAGACAAATAACTATCAATGCCCACAACTGTGTCCAGCCTCTATAGGTTCAACATTTAAATTACAAAACATATTTTACCTTCCTTATTACATCCTTGGTGCTGTCTAGCTAGACTTCTCTGCCCTAGGTTTCTCCCATAGACTGCACCTAAAAGACTGCTAACGTCAGGGTCTGACAAGTAAAGCTAATGCAGAAGTACCTGTATTATTTCTAATGACCATCAGGAGGCGACTCTGATGATTACGAGAAGACGTCCATTTGTCTGTACTTAAACAGAACTTGTTTCTCCTTAGCCTTTAACCATACAACATTTTTTCCTGATGAGTGTATGTTAATTTTAAATTTGAAGTAATATATGGTGTTGATTTAATAAATTATGGTCGCCATTAGAGTCCCAAAGGAGGATAAATGATTATGCTTTACCAGGTGACTAATGCTAGTGTATGAGTGCGCTTGTCCTTCGCTTTCTGGTGGAGGCAAAAACCATCAGCTTGAGGGTTCCCAGCAGGACTTTGTTAACCAATGAGTCTAAATATTGCTCTTTTCTCCACTTATCTGTGCATTTTTTGTAGTGATTTCTATTATGTCAACTGGAACTCAGGTTCACCTAGCAGAGAGTAAGCACAGCTCTTGGTCATCATTAATGGCGAACATGTTGCAGTAAGTTGTGCATGTCAATTTGAATACTGCTGCAAATTATCAGACACACCGAGAACCATTCAGTGGTCATTAAGTGCAGCCCAAGGTTTCAGTAAGTCTTTATGATGAGTGGTCATTTTTCAAATATGACAAAAGAATGAATGGATCCATTCACGTTGGCAGCAAAGCCTGTGTGTCATTCACATGATGGAAAAGTACAATACCAATATCAGATAGATGATATATCATCTTAGTCACCAGGTCAGTGCTTAATGGGGCCTTGTGAAAGATGATGTATATGTGCGTATAGCAAAAGTGAACTTTATGAAAGTGACAATGCGTTCTTTCATAGCTGTGTTTCTATTATGAAGGTAATCAGTGGTAGACAGTAAGAAAAACTCTCAAAAATTAATACAAATGTGTATGGCAACAGTTTATGTTCCCTTGTTTCCTTTCCCATTAATCATCTTGTGACCTCCCACATTTACTTGTGACCCTTAGAGGGGACTTACAATCAGGTTGGAAATCGGTGGACTAAGCTAGCCGACTTTATGCTTTACTTTATGCTGATTTGGTACTTCGGAATAACCGATTAGAATAATCACATCAGATAGTCCTTTACCTTTGATACCTAAAGCACATACCATAACACATTTCAAATGTTTTATTGCACTGGCACTTTTCATTCAGGAAAGGATCCTAATAGTAATGCCATTGCACTTATTTGGATACAGATTTACCTCTCTATCCTTCCACAGACAGCCTGCATGTGATGTTTTTTTTATTAAACAAAAAGTGTAACTGTCAGAGACAGCTCGTGTCTGTTGACTGCAGAAACCATAAAAAACAGAATGCAATATGTTTCTCAAATGTCAAGCGCAAATCTCAGAGAGGCAACGGAGACCTTTTCTTTCAATGCTGCATTCAGGCTGGAAGAAAATTAAATGATTTCATGACCCACCGTTCTGTATTTCTGTAAAAATGCTGCAGGAGGTCAACATTTGCATGGATGTTATCTATATGAGGGCATGGTGATTCTTTGGTTCGGAAGCTTTTTTTTGTGTTGTTGCAATTTTGTTGTTTTCTTTCATGTTCTTTCCAACAACTCAATTTTCATCTGATGAAACCTAAAGTAAGTGTGGTGGTTTTCCACCGAGGAGGCAGACTTTGGAATCTGGAGACCTGAATGGAAAAAGAAAGTGAAGGAACGAAAAAGTACATTTAAAAACTGGAGGAAGTCGAAGAGTAAACTTTCTGTTTACCACGAGTGTGTTCTGCTAGAATAATTGCCACGGAGAAAGATATGAAAAGGTGTGTCAAGTGTGACCTAATTAGCTACAGCAGAGACTTTAATGCTGCAGACTGTCTCTCAAGTGAATTGCCATCGAAGAGATTGCTGAACTGAACTACCTGTATGAGTCAGTGGAGAAAAACATGCAGCTTCTTTCATTTAGGAGTTTTAAAAATGTTGTTCTGCTACAAAGGAAACAGCACTGATCATTAGAATATTAGAGATACTGAGATTAAAGGTCAGGAAGTTTAATATAATACAGCTGATCAATAACAATTTAGAATCCAGCTTCTCTATTAAACAGATTACAATCTTTCTCCTACCTTTTTCACCTATTCTTTCTCAAGCACATCATCTGTTTTTATTTACTTATTTTTACTCATCTCTTCATCTACATTAAAAGCATCATTAAAATGTCTTAATTGTTCTCCTCTTGTCTTGGCAGAGGTTTATCTCTGTAATAGGCTCACTATTGAACAATCACTGGTAGTTGAACAGTAATGAACTGTTATGTGACCTGTGGTGTGTGAGTAATTGATTCTGAAAGCAGTGTTTGTGGGCAAAATGTGTGTCTGCAGGGTGAGCAGGCACTGTGTAAAAAGCAGCTGTTGTTAAGGCTCAAGAGTGTCGTTGCCGTACCAGCCTATAGATGGTGATGCTGCACTTCCTGCTGTTCTCAAAATAAGCCTCGATCTGACTTTGCTTGGGGCTTTAAGTGATCATCCCTCCTCAAACAAAGAGACAGCTGTGGTCAAAAACAGCAGATGCCCATGCCATATAGATTCAGATTTGTTATGTTGTGTTTGGGGATTATCAGATTATCATGGTTTATTTTACTGTTCTCTGCCTCCAACTTCATACTGCTGCTCATTCTTTTAGCATTGCTCTCACACAGTACCTGTAACCGTTTCCTCAAGCTGACCAGTGACTAATTAGCTAGCAAACGTTCAGTGGACATCTTTAACAGGTGTGCATCAGACTGTTGTAAGAGTGATATTCTGTATTTTAAGACTTTGCAGCATGGACTCTTTCTTTTCTTTCACAAACAAAAAACAAAAAAAAACAGAACACTGTTTTCTATTTTTTATTCAAGTTGCTAAAATTAGCAGGCCATGCTAATTTGGCTCATTAAGAACAACTGTTAAAGTGCAACCTGAGGAACTCAAATGCAGGACACAGATGAATGATTTTAACAAGTTTCAGCTAAGTGCAGCAGATTATGCTCAAGATCAGTTTTTCTAGAAGCAAAGACTTCAATTAGGTAAATGCCCTTAGGTAGGTATTCATGTGGGTATTTTTACTTTTCCAGCACAGGTTCAAGCTTCCAGTTTTCCATAGACCAGAGATAGACAGGTCTCCAACTGAAGGAATGCGAGAGTGGGTCAGGCAGGTTATTATTGTGGTACCACAGGATGGAGAAGGTAAGCTCAGGTAAGGACAAAAGGTGAGCGCAGCAAAGCAGAAGTATTTGGCCAGAGTTATACTACAACATGAGTACAATGACAAAGTTGCAATAAGTGGAGAGAAGAGCAAGTTTTGTGATGAGTCCTCCCTGGACCACACCCACTCCTCTAAGAGAGTGCTTAGTGCCAGCCACACACACAGCTACACAGAGAGAGGAGAGCAAGAGAGAGTAAAAGGACACAAGAATCCTGAAGGATGGGTGGACCATGACAACAACACCTATTGTTATTTTTAAAAGCAACATCTAACAGCTTCATGCAACTAAAACACCTCCTCCAAATTATACTTTTGCAACTGGAGCTGAATTTGTGTTTCATAATTTAATATTTTCAAGTATCTGGTATTTCTAACTCTCATATCTTTTTCTTGTATGAAAGTGAAGCACACTGCCTGAAATTACAAACACTGTTTCCAAGTATACACCAGTATATTGCTAGAGAAAGGTCATGCTCATTTCTACCTCTATATTTTCATTCTGGGATTCTACCAGAGCTTTACTTTATTCAAAGGTTTTTAAAAAAAAAAAAATCTTTATTTGTATCATACTACATGTTATTTGGCCCAGTGGTTGAGCCTCTGTGTGCTGAAGGAGGCAATATCAGCTCTCAGCTCTTTAATGCCCACCAGCCTCAAAACCAACTGTTTTCTGATTAGCCAAATGGCCTACGGGAAGAACACAGTGCTCATGATGTGGGGGAAACTTTTCTAAAGTAGTGATAGGATAGAGTTCGCTGGATTCTGTTCACCTAAAATATTAATTTGGATTTGTTTACTGACTCACCTTACCTCACCTTTACCTTGTGAAGGTAAAGAAGTGGACTACTGCGCAATGGACCGAATCTCAACCCAGTTCAGCGTGCATTTTAATTTCCGAAGACAAAGCCAAAGGCTGGACGACCCACAGAATAAACAACTGAAGATAGCTGAATGAAAGGCCTGAAAAACAAAAGAAAGAAAAACATCCTTCAGGGTTCTCTGGGTTTCAGACTTCAGGCAGGAATTTCCTCTAAAGTGTTTTTTTTGCAAAGTATTAAAAAAAGCTCCACTTTAATTATGACTATGTTCATTTTTCCAACTGCATTCAAACTGCAGAATGTAACTGTGAATAAACATGGCTGTAATTACTCAGTACCCCCCCACCCCCATAATTTGAATCTAATACGGAGCCATAAAGAGCAGAAACAATTAAAAATTCTTTCTCTGTCAAAGCATGTTAAAGCCAGACTGCACGTATGCAGCTACCATTTTACATTTTAAACATTAATTAGCTGAAAATGTTGAGTAATGTGGAAAAGAAGCATCAATCAGCTGACACAATCCAAAGTTGCTGGCTAGATATAAAAGTATTGTTTTCTGTAACTTGCTCTGAAGTTGAAGACCCCTTTTCTTTCAAAACTATTTAACCAAAAATTATTTATGGGTTAAAAGGCTTGTCTATTGCTACCTACAGAAAAAAAACGCCCCATTAATTTTGTCCTTTTTATCCAATGTTCCTTTCTGATGGTGTAGTGTAAAGTATTAGTATACATTAACCTCCCAGGTTCACCTCTTTCATTGTCTCTTCACTATAAGGCTGTAGTGAGGTTCTGCCTTCAGCACAGATGGTGAATGACATCAAACTATGGGGACCATTCAGGCTTTTGGCCAAATGCTTTTCTTTGTGTGGGCAGGTAAACTGTTTGCTGAGTGATGTGAAATGACAAGAGGCCAGACACGATGAACACAATAATTTCCTGATGGCTGGATCATTGAATAAAGATGCTGTCATCTTGGCTCTTGCAGTAAACAAGCAATTGTTTTAGAAAGTTAAAAAAGAGAACTAATCGGATGGAGAGCTTGTAATTTCAGTTGGAGCAGTCTGCAGTGTTTGCTCTGCAGTTTTTATTGTATTCAGGGATGTGAAAAGGGGCCGAAATGGATTTGATTGCTTGTGCTTTTAGAAGTGATGAAATGATTCACAACACATCCGATGACATTAGGTTATTGTGACCGTTAGTTTGGCTTCTCTGGGATGAGTGGTACATACTGAAGTGCATCACAACCTTGCTTGAATATCTGTGTGACGCCAGTTCCAGCTAAGTTCAATAAAGCAACATCCACCTAACCGCCTCTAAGAGAACTAGCGGTATGAGCTGGTATACATTTTCTGGACAGTAAAATAAAGTAAATTAAGTAAGGTTTATTTGTAATGCATATTGCACAGACAAAACAACAATGTGTCTGACACTATTACCAACATACCAGCATTAGTTCTTATGGTACTTCTCCTGTTAACTCCCACTAAGTCTCCTAAAGGGTCAGAACAGTGACATCATGAAATTGCATATAAACAGCATGCTGTTATTTCTCAAGCTGTAAAATCTGGCCCCTCATCAGTTTGCCTTGGAAGTCCACACAGCTCCTGGAATCACTAGGGCAAACAAACCCCTCCACTAGAGAAGGTGGCAATTCACTAATGATTGGGTGGGCTCTCCCTTAGAGATAGGATGACGAGGCTGGTCAATCAGGAGGGCCCAAAGTAAAGCTGCTACTCATCCACATCAAAAGGAGCTAGTTGAGATGGGTCAGGCATCTAGTAAGGAGCCCTCCTAGATGGGGTATTCTGGGGATGTGTTACCTCCAGTATCCTCCCTGAATGAACTCAAGTAGGTGGTCTGGGAGCGGGAGGTGTAGGTTTCCCTAGTTTGTCTGCTGCCTGCATGACCCAGACCCACACATGGATGGATGCTATTAGGGTGTCAATACTCCACATACCATAAACATGAAAAGTTAATTACATATTTTACATATTTCAAATGACACACTTAACTTAACTTAAGAAAATTGCTGTATTATCTATACGTCGCAACATGAAGCTGGTCTGAACACAGCCGTCCACAGGCAGTAAAAACAGTATATATAAAATCTATGTTGACATTCAGTGAGGAAGCATGTAAAAAATTTCATATGCATTTCAAAGACCTGTTTATAAGAATGAATCCTTCCATATATTATCATTCTATGGCTCTTAGAAAAGATCTGAGAAGTAAAATTGGTGAAAATCTGAAGTGAAAGTTGCTCAAGGAGAAAATTCGTTGTACTTGTTTATAAAAAGTACAGGGTAGCCAACCTCCCCAGCACTTAATGAATGCTTGACTGAGTGGAGCAATTACAGGGGATAGCTCCATTAAGCCATTTACATTTGCTCAAAGTTAGATTGCCTTTAATTTACTCTATTTGGAAAACTTGACAAAAATAAAGGCATGCATATTATGGAAATTACCCATCTGCATGTAGATGTTTAAAAAAAATCTCTCTAGTGTCCACATGTTTGCTGTACTATATGCTCGCATGTGAATAACAAGCTGTTATCACTCATATAGTTCATATGGTAAATGCTGAAGCAGCTCTAATATGTTATTCATAAAGCTTATTTGAGGTTGTTTCCATATAAATAAAGTATAGTTACAGTTATAGATACTTCCCGCTCGAATCTACCACAAAGAAAACTGTTGATGGTGTTTGTGGATATCCCTTACTTATCGGGATATTGTTTTGCTATGGATTCTTTTTTAAATTGAAGTTTTCCCTCCATCATGTTGGGGTCATCTCAGATGTTTCAGCAACAATCATTTGAAAACCGCAGTACTAGGAATGTAAACAAATGCGAATTTATTGGATATGAGCAGATAATGTGCTCTGTGCAGAAGCATGAAAGGACCATGACTTTCCATGATTCGCCATAAAATAAACAAACAGACCACAGGCAAATAACACCGAGGTGGTTTATGTGTAATATTTAGACATTTTGTGAGGTTCATCCTCACTAAAGCTGGATTTGTTGTGCAATGGAAAATAGCTTTGGATTTGTGTTTTTTTACATTATGATATGATGTTGAAGCCTGCACCCTGTCTGAGCTGACAGTAGGAAGTGATGAAGTTTCAAGTTTGAGACCAAAAGCATAGACTGTTTATAAAGGATAGACATAGTCAGCTTGACCACTGCCACCATTTTTTTTATTTTCAGAGAGGATGCACTTCTAAGTTAACAGGTAAGCTTGTTTAACAAGCTGTATTCATAAAGTGCATGTGTAATGTGCAAAAACACACATCATTTGATTATCATTTTAATACTCCCCAAGCCTGAAACGCAAACTCTTGGAAGTTTGGGAAAGTTTCTCTTTGCTTAAAATTCCCCTCAAATGTGCTTTTTTGTAAGCCTTTACAAACTGTACTGTGGTTACAAAGTCATGCCTCACTTCTTTATATTTTGTTTGAAAAATGATAAATTGGTAAAGTGATTTATTAATTTATTGGCATTTATTGACAACAAGCTTGGAAGTCATGATCGCCTTTATTCTTCAGCAAAGCTTGAACTCTCCTAGGGAAGCTTCCTCTGAGACATTAAAAGATCTTCTTTGCATGTTGGCTGTCTTTTGTTCCATTCTTTGTCAGCACTACTTCAATAACGTTGAGGTCCAGGGTCCGGGGAGGCCAATCCATAACTGACAATGTTCCACGATGCATGTATTTTTTAAAATCCACATTATATGTCATGCTGAAAAATGAGGGTGTTGCATATTGATACTCTTATGTCATTTGACATACCTTAGCCTTTTCTCCACATTTGCTTTCCATTGAGACAAAGTGTGATGAGGGTTCAGTGAACAGTAAATGGATCAACCTCTCAAGTCCTGCATTAGGTCTTTGCTGGATTTTGCCTCCTATTTCTTAAGGACTTGGCTTTCAGATACTATTGATCTACTGTAGATAGATTTTTAGACCTGCAAATTTGTCTTTTGCCGCTTGTCCAGTCCCGTCAAACATTTGTATGGCCACACTGCACACCATGCCTAGATAAGCCAAGTTTTCAGCTAACAGCTGCTTGTTGATACAAAAATTCTACTCTATGACTGTCAAACTGTGTCATGATTGGCATTTTTCATAGATTCAACTAAAGAAATGAGAACAAATTATGTGTTTTTGTGATATGGTGCTGGTAATGAAGTGCCTGAGGACAAAATGTAAAACTGGTTCTTTGTCTTTTATGTGTAGACACAGCACTTGCCCCTGCTTTGAATTAGGCCCCTTTTTATGCTCGAACAATTCAAAAAAATAACTCACTTCAGGTATAATCGGAACACATACACAAGCAGATATATTTGTGGCATACATGGATACAGACAGTGGCTTTGTGTTACACCCCCACAGACAGCGCCGCCCTTTAAGCCATCGGCAAAAACGGACAAAATTATATTCATTCCTTTTTAAAACGGAAATAGTTGAGATTCATGCTTCTGTACGTTTGTAGGCACCTTGTTTTGTCGTTAGCCATCATCTTCAAGTAATGTTCATAATTGAGTGACGCTTTTCCTCGCTTCACTCAAACTTAGTGTCAAGGCAACTGATGTTAGAGGTACAAATACTCGTCAGAACATATGGTATAATGAGGTGAGGGGGGGTAGGATGAGTTGTTCTGACACTAGAGCGTGATTTTAATTACTCTGCATAGGAGGTGTCAAGTGCTACCTAAATGCTTCTGAGGCAGGCGGCAGATCTGTTGAAGGTGTTATGATGAAAGTATAGAAATGCTGACAGTATAACAGAGCGACTTATAGTACACAGTTGATTTCAGCACACACATTCCCTCAGGATGTGCTAACCTCACACAGCTATGCTGTTTATGCTATTGTGCATGACCTCACACAGATGATCCCATCAAGAATGACTACAAAGCGCTGTCAAAGCAGTCTGAAAATTGACTTTTAGGTGGGATAAAAAAATATTTGCAAAAGCAGGATAATCAAAACCAAACTTTGGTACAAAACCAAAGCATGAGCCGGTGTAAGCGGGAAACATTAAGCCTGCCTCCATGTGCCACACAGGCAGAGATGGGCAAATTGATTCAGGGAAAATTCTGAATGTGCTTTCAGCAATATGATGTTCAGCACTGATGTGGGCTTGTGGGCTATATTTTGTTCAGCGGTGGTGATTAAAAGCCTTTTGAGTCACGAGAATTACCGCGTATGCCTCTCACCCTAATGCTCAGCCAAGAAAATGATCTACCTGAGATTTCTTTTCCCTTTTCCTTCCTTAGACCTATGCACTCAGGTTTGTTTCTCTCCAGCTTTTCTGTAATCTCTTAGGTAGTCCCTTGTCAAATTCTCAGCAAATTTATCATCCATTCTTTTTCTCCTTTGCCATTAGGGAGAGACACATTACACTGCACAGACTTTAAACTGCTGCCAGAAGAAAGAAGGGATAGAAACAGACGGAGGAGGGTGCATTAAAGACTTGAGAAGTGCTTGGGATAAATAATCATATTTCTATGCACCCACGATGCTGGAAAAGCACCATCTGGGACAGGCCGTGGATTTGCATTACAATATAAATGGGAAGTTGCTGGAGCTGAAAGGGTGATGTGAAGTCATTCAGCCAGCCCCCTCATACTGACAGGTCGCATCTCCCTTCCCCACACCAGGCAGCAGGCAGGCGCAAGGCACTTTGTCGGTGTGCGGTACGCTGGCGCACTTTTGTCGCTCGACTGCCCCTCCCCTGCATCCCCCACATCCTCCACCTTGTCTTTTTTTAAACATGCACGCTCATCTTTTTTCAAATGCCACATCTCCACACACATGCAGCAGCTTGATGGTGTATGCACCAGTGTCTTCGCTTTCAGATGTGATCTTCAGTGAACCTTCAGAGCGTCACTCAAATGCGAGTAGGTGCACAGGAAACAAGGAGACGAACACAGAGGAGGTGGTGTGAGAGGTGGTGTTTGTGGCATATAGACAGATAATAAAACTACTATATGTATCCTCATACATAAACTCTGCCCACACTTTAAGACAGAACAGTCAGCTCATCTTTCCGGGCCTGCAGTTTTTGCCAGTGCCCAAAACATGCAAATGCATTTTCCATATTCAATTTTGCGAGTCAAGGGGCAAAGGCGATTTATGCATGTTTTATTGCATCTTGTATATTTCTGCATTCTCTCCCACCTTTAGGCCCTCTATTAATTTCCATTTTAAGAAGTTTTTGCATGATTGAACACAGGTTCATTCCCCTGATTTTGACAGTACACCAACAGATTCTGAATACTTCATGGAGGATGGCACCACTTTGCATGACAGAGCAATGTTGGCATCAAAGAGCTGTGAATAAGCATCATGTTCAAATGACTGATTTCTGCTGTAGCCTGAGTCAGAGGATGCACTGAACCTGCTGAAATGGTCTATAAGTGGTATATTGTGTTTACTGGTGCAACCAAGAGATTATGTAAAAAGGATGAACTTGTTGATTTTGACACATTACGATTTTTCTGTTTTTCCCTTAGTGATTGTTACTTATGCTTGTCTGATCCAATATTCAGGCAGGAAGATTTAAACCCTCGCCTTTCTCATGAAACTTTAAAAATCACACTTGCTGCAGCACACATTCTGACAACATACAAGATCCTTCTGTTTATCATTTTTGGTTCTGGTATAAGAACATCTTTCACAAGCTTCCACTATTTAAATATGCATAGCAAAACTACATCACTTGAAAGAAGGAGAGATGCCAGTGTTGCAGTTCTCACACTCAACATGAGTCACACGAAATGCGCATTAAGTGTTTTAACTAAATAAAGCTTAGTTTGCCAAAGAACAGATTAACCCAAAAAAGTGAAGGGAAAGAGAATTTTTGTGCAGTTTCAGAGTTTCTTTCTCTTTGTAACTTTCTTGCCATAGCAAATGTAGTTTAAAAAACTGAGAACCAAGTTATGAAATGAAGCACTGATATATGTAACTAATATATAGGTTTAAAAAAAGGACATACAAAGTCAACAAGGAGAAAAAACTGGGATCTGAGTAAAATCACAGGAGGCAATAATGTGGATGCTTACTTTTCTTGATGTGCATGACTCCACTTCTACCCTATATGATACCCACAGGATACAGAAAGAGGATGAAAAAATGGGTAGAAAATCATTACAAAAAAGTTCAGTGTAAGTTTTAAAAATATTGATTAACATCTGCTATTTTACCACAAAAAACTGGATATCAGAGTAAAAAAAGCACTTTCTCTGTAAAAATTTTCACCTTGCAGCTATACTTCTGTGAAAAAAAGGAAAGTTTGTCACATGATAGGTCTCAGTTTCTTTGTTAAAGCTTCTTTTGTCCATACGTATAAGGTCGACGTCTTAGAGCTGCCCGTGGGACTGACTTGTTTACTGTCTAAAAGTGTTCTTGAAGATAAAACAGAAATGTCTGATTTTATGACCAAACAAATGTCACCAAAGGTGTCAAGCTTAGCGTCACCTTGCGTAACCCTGTGTTTCTAGTTTTTGTGCGGAGGTTAGGCAAACAACTCAAGCTCCTTTAAATATCTTTCAGTTGAAATATCTCTCGCTGAGAATCAGTCGTGACAAAAGCTACCAAGTGATTTCTTATGATACCTGCCGTGCTATCTGCTAATTTGCAAGTGATGATGTTTCATTTAAGAGAAAAATATGATGTGAAATGTGTAGACAAAGTCGTGGTTAGAACTGGGAAACAGAAAATGACTGCATTTTGATTTATCTGAAGTGAAGTAGCAGTGGGAGGCTCAGGTACAAAGGTGATGCTGGTGACTTTTTCCAGGTCTATTCATTTTGTCTGTCCGCAGCTGTGTAGACCTTTCGTTCTACTGTCCCATTGTTTTCTGCTGCGAATCCCTCAAAGTTCTTCCATCAAAAAAGAAAAAAAAGGAGAAAAAAGAAAAAAAAGAGAGAAAAAGGCTGGATAATAGCAGCCTTTGTTGGATGTGGCTTTGAAATATCACACATTAATGGATGCCATTTTAGAAGTGCAGTTGCTGTTAAGTATGAATAAATTGTGATAAACGTTGCATGGAGAGATAATATTCGTTAAAACGCACGGAAGCGGAGATACATAGATTCAACCTTCAACCAAAAGAAAAAAGAAAAATCAAGGAGCTGGAAAAAAGAGTAAAAGCACAATTATTTTTTCAGGCTTCAGAACAATAAAAGAACAGAGCAACCTTCTTACAGCACCAGCTAATTTTCCATAATGTTCACGCTGATTGTCAGCTCAATTTTCTTACCTCACATCTATCTAAGCCACATTTCTTTTCCCCCCCTTTTTTAAACAAAGGCTGGAGAATCAAACACCTTACATTCGTTTTGGGATTGTGTTTTCTTTTGTTGTGTCTTATCAAAGGATCAAAAAAGTCATAAATACAGACTGTGCAATGGCACTGAACAGCATGTATGTGCTACTGATAGATGTGAGCAGACAAGCTCTGAGAATTCAACAACAAAACCTAAACTGAAATCAAAAGAGATACAAAAATATAAAATACTTTCCCTGAAAAGTCTTTACTTCACATCCTCGTGAAACTACAGGAACCCTTGCAGTCTTTATCAAGCTTGTACATTGTCCACTAATTACACGGCAATAAAGCTCCCACGTTCAGTTTTCTTCTGAAAAGTTTTCAAGTTGAAGTGGTCCACTTCTCTTTACTGTGCCTGGGATTTTGTGTCAGCTCAGCTGGTGCTATTCTCAGAGCTATATTAATTGTTAGCTCGCTCTTTGATTTGCTTCATATAAAAGGTCTTTGGTTAATTTAACGGATCGTGGAGTGAGCTTTTCAAAGTACTGCTGGGTATAGAAATTACAAAGAGTAATCATACATCATTAATCTAAAAATACTTCTTAAAAGGAGTTGCTTTTCTTTAAATTGGTTCCGCTTCAGGATGACATTTGAGCACATTACAAGCAGACTGAAGTTCAAACAAACTTAAAAGGTGTCATTTCTGTCATGGCCGAGTCCTCTACATCCCATTACAGGTACTAAATCTTCCTTGATTGACTTCACTCAGCTGCCTCTCATTGTCCTGATTACTCCTCAGCTGCTAGCAAACTGTTCCAGTTTATTTGGACCTGATGCTGCATTCAAGCGAGGCCGACAGAGTGGAACGACTGCACAAACCTCTGCTGTTTCAGCTTGTTATGTGCTACATTAGTTCAGGATGTTTAAATAATAAAAAAAATGGTACATTGTTATATTAATACAGTATCCTAAAGATACTGAAAATACTTGTACATCTGGTCCTTTCATCCAGATTGAAGTCATTCAGATTAAAGCGTTTGGATCAGCTGGGACTGGAGTTTGCATGCGGCCACACTTTTACCATCAGGTGCAAAAGTTCAATATACGTCATGAGCTCATCCTCCCAGGTGGACGTCTTTTCTCTGTTGCTTGTTTTTGATCAGCTCCCAGAAGAAGAGTATCTGTTGGTCAGCACAGCAGTTGCCGTTAATGTGTTGCACTTAATTGTTTGAGAGTTTTTATTAAACACAAACTCACAGCAGAGAACAATTTCAGTGTTTTTGTAGAAAGAGGGGTGACATTTACCCTCGCAGATGCAATATTGAGATCATGCAAAGAAAGAACACCTCCAGACAATAATCAGATTAAATCATTTGCAATTATTCTTATCGGATTATGAAAAGTTTTATTCCACCCTTCATTGATTTGGTCCTGTTTATTCTAATTAAGGTGTTTATATTTTGGCATTTATACTAATTTAGCCAGTGTTGTCTGGTAATGGGATAAATATCTGAAATATGAGAGAATATTTTATGCCAAGTGCAGTGCAGCAGGACAAAACTGAGCAAAGGTGAACTTGACATTAACAGGATTTGAATTAAAACCAAAATGACACGATTAAAGCTTAACTTGCCAGCTGTTTATTTACCATGGCGGTAAATGGGACACCATGAAACTTTCACTGCTTGATCATCAGCTTTTTGTGATTCAATCAAACATTTAGTGCAACATTCTTCTCTTTAGTTTTCTTGCTTCAACTAATTTAAACCTGTTCTGAAGCCCAATTTGACCATTGTTTCTCTCCTTGGATCATTCATGACCTACAGCCTAAACTTTAAGTTTACAGTTGATAACTTTTGGTTATATTTGCTGTACCCTTGTGGTTCCTGCTCATTTTTATTTATACACATTATACATTCGATTGGTAAAACCTTGTCATCCTTGGGTGCGCTTTTTTAAAAGGACACATAAATGATACAAACGCATATCACCAAGCAGCACAGCCAGATAACAGCAGTAGTTTTAATACGGCATCAAAGATTCACAACTTTACAAACAGGCACTTCAAGGGAGAATTTATTGCTTTTGCAGCGTTTGTTTGCCGTCAGCTTGGCACGGAAGTAGCTCGCCACTTCTGTGTTCAAACTTCATTGTGACGGGCCCGAAACGCCACCATATCAATCATTTTACACAAACAGGCCAGCGACTTTCATTTCCAAACTCAAATGCACAGTGATTGGTTTTCATTAATTAATTAATTTCCCCGCTTTGAAGTCCTTTTCATTGTGATGATGAAGGCTGAAGAGCGCATTATGGTGTCTCAAAGAAAAGTAGCTGTGGAATGAATAATACCTAAAAAGTTTCTTTTTCCTTTCTTAGAAAAAAAAAAAAAAAGAGCAGTGCCGAAAGCTGTGCTCTGTTGGAAGCAAAGTAGAATTGCTGAGATGTACAGTGCAAGACTGTACTCAGTGGTTTAACTGCACTGTGATTTTGCGTGTGTGTGTATTTGTGTGTGCGCACTTGTGCGGGTGATTGCAGAGTCCTGCTACACTCGTAGCAGGCTCACACTCATAAATCAATGTCGTGTTTTATTTAGAGACATGGCCAGCTCTCGCCCAGTGAACCCCCCCTCCCCCACATCTCCCCGGGTAAAGACAGCACACACGAGCAACAGCAGTCGTGGCTTTTGTTATCAGCCGAATCATCACAGGAGTCCCCACAATTTCCTCCCCCCCCCCCCCCCTTTTGTTCTCTTACTCTTCTGCCTTTCATTTTCGACCCAGCATCCCATTCCATTACCTTCAACTGTGACATTTACTCACTCTTTTATGATGAATTCATAAAATCACGACAATGATAGCACACTGAGTGCTTTATGGAAACTCATTATAGAGTATCTATCTCTGTCTCTCGCGCTCTTCTACACAGACACATACACACTTTCTGTCTCTCAGCTGCACACAAAAACAACAGAAGCAGCACATTGATGTGAAAAGTTTGGCTGTTTGGCTCTCTGTGGAGTGTTCTGATAATGCTATCAACGCTTGGCTGGCTGATACACTTGGTGAGGCTGCAGTCGTTTTTCTCTGAACTCCTTTTTCAGATCACTCAAAGTGTCTCTTTGCCACATTAAACCGAATGTTGTTGGTTAAAGGAGAAAATGGCCTGTAATGATACAGACTTTAAAAAAGATATTCAAGATATATTTCACATAGACCGAGAAATGACCACCTTTTTAAGAAACTTTACTTGTGCTGCAGTAACGAACAGTCTGCTGAGTACTATCGCATTTTTGCCATGATGTGCTTCAAGCCCATTTCCACAATATTCTTGCTATGCGATTGTTTAGAATTTCCGCTCTTTGTAAGAATTCCATTTTTAAAAGAATGCGTTTACAGAACACATCGTGCTGAGTATTTCTCAAAACAACATTCTTCTAAAAGGAAATTGGAAAATCTACAACACCTAATTCACACGAAAACATCCAACACATCACCTCCTGACTTGCTTTTTCAGCCGTCCACTCAGGACTCAGCAATACCAGGCTTCATCCCGCAGCATAATGTTTTCTCTCACTGCTTACATCATCATCTCAAACCTTAAGTGACCTGAGCACCCACACCCTGATTCTCCACAGTCACCACAACCCTTCAAGGTTTGTCTGTACCAACCATATTACCATGCTCTCTGGTTTGATGAGAAAACTCATATAACCTGAAGGCTGAGTTTCCATTACCGACCTACCCGTAACTCAAAACTGCACGCTTTGCCGAGGCACTTCTGAGCAGCACTCTCACTTTTGTGGGTTTAAATCGGAGCAGAGGCAGATAAGACCCCATAGCTCCAGGTGAGCTCACCAGCAGCAAGATGTACATCATCAGAGGGTGGCAATACTTCAGTTAAAAATAGCTTTGCAGAAGTGTAATGCAACAACATGTGATGCACTTCAGATGCAGCCCCAGATTGGGATGTGAACTTTTTCTGAAATACTGACATCCAGGTTTCATCATTTATCATGAATTTCAGATGTTTTCTTACAGTAAGATCATAACTATTTTAGAAATAATCTTGTTTAGTTAATATTCTCTGTTGGTATTTTTTTCTAGTGCAGGGAGCACAGCAGAGCATGGAGTGCATGATGAAAATGGAGAACTGAAGCGCTTTGCTTAACACACATGTTCCACATAGATCAAAAGGTTAGACTGATCAACCGCAGCTCAACTTTGCCATTTAGGCACAGCCAGAAGATTTTATCATTCCTAACTTGCAACAATACAAGGAAAAAACGCCCAGGACTGGAAACTGCTTAGGATGCATTTGAAGTGGAGGCTGATGGTTCATGTACTACATATCTTTTTAAAGTTGATCTGACTGATTACCTTTCTGTCATAATTGGAGTTGTGCCCTTTAATGATGATAATCACACCACCTATAGAGCATGAGGGGGTTGGAAATGATTTGATGAATATAAAAATATGCATAAATGTAATACAATAACGAATCCACAACACAGCTCTAATTTGCCAGATAGCTGCATCATTTTTGGTGACGTCTGTTAAGAATTTTGAAGCCAAAAATCACCTTTTTTCTGCAGTTTTCTCCCTGGTGGTTTGTGTTTCTGGAAATCTTTGGTTTCTAGTTACTCAGAAATGTCACCTTCTCTCTGTCTTCTTTGAAGCCTTGTTGATTTTTGTTCCTGGTTGCCAATTATATGTTAGCTAAAATGTGATGCTACTACACACGGGAGTAGTGAATGGTTTTCACCCTTTTTTCACCATTGTGATGCTCCAGTTATCCCCAAGTTCAATATTTTCATAGCAAAAGGATTCTGTATGTATAGATTTTTAAAATGATTATGAACTAACGTCTCCTCCAGTTAATTTGTTCCACAGCTGGAGCAAGGTCCTAAGGTCCTTTGGGCTTAGTGCAGCAGGATGTTATTTGATTTGAGGGGGTACACAAGGAGTCAGGTTTAGATGCTTCTTGAGATATAGATTTTTAACATGTTTTTATTTATTTATTTTTTGTGAGTACAATGGAAAGTCTGGACAACATGTTTGAATTCTGTCCCAGGGTAGAGAGAATGCCAGTGTGATGATGAAACATGCTATCCTTGGCAGCACTGATGATGATACATGTATACTGGTGGAGGGTCCAAGAGGGGGTTAAAAGGCCTTACTGAGTGATACTGTCAGGAGAACAGTGGGTCACAGTTGTCACCTACAGCATCTCAAAACTTTGCAAGTGTCCTGCAGCGTCACAAACTATTTTAATTCCTACTAGAGAAATGCTGTAGTGCAGGATCAAACATTTGTGAAATCACAACAGGGAAAGTGAAAAGGAGAAAATTACTTTGAACTTGAAAGACTGACACGTATAATTGGCAGCATTAGAAAGAATGAATGAAACTATAATGTTTCCGTGGTTTATGGTACTGACTAAGATAAGCCAGGATCAGTCTAGAGAGTATTTAAGGACAGGTTAAAGGAAAAAATGTTTTTGCACCACCATCTTACACCACATCAGCTTCAGCGCAACTTGTACAAGTTTGTGGACTGTACTGGAGGAAATGTATTTTTCTACTATAACTATAGTCACTAATTTGGTGTTTTGATGATTACAGTGGTCTAAAATAAACTTTACTTTAGTTTGTCTTTTACTACACACTGTCATGAGCTCCTGACAGAAGCAAGGACCTCCCATAGAGATCATGAATCATAGACATTTGTTGTGCAAAGGTTGTTTTGGTGACATTTCATCAGTGACATTTTAGGAGGAGATTATTTTCCCCTTCAAATGTTTTAAATGTGTAAAAAATGAGCAAATATATTTTCTAACAAATACAAATACACTTTAAACTACAAATATTGGAATTATTTTGCAATCCATTGATCAGGCCAGCAGCTATTGTGGCTAATAGTGGCTATATTAAAACTTGATAAAACCCCCTAGCCCAGGTTTATGTCACATGAACAGCAAAGAGATATTGATAAATTATGCAGCTTAGGCCTTTTGCAAAATGATTTGTAGTAATTAAGTTACTTTCAGACTCAGTGCAGGACTCAGTGGAAGTTGACATGTTTTCTGTAAATGGTTCCCTCTTTCTTTAAAAAAAAAAAGCTGCAGTTCATTTCGAAATTTCCAAGTAAGGTGACACTCAGGTTATAATACTCTCTCATTTGCACTCTACATAATGGCTTATATATAGACTCACTGTGCACACAGGCATAAAATGACGTGCACAGACACACAACTATACACACATGCACACAAATCCAGTCAGAGAGAGACAAAGCCCATAAATAGTAGCACTTGCATGAAAGAGATAGCAGGAGAAAGTATTTCCGAAGGTGGTTGCTTGGTTTATTTGTGGGGGTGTGATGGGATGGCAGGAGCCATATCTGAATAAACTAGACTTAAGTAAACAACTCGAGGATAGCAGTCAGTGTGGAAGCCAGTACGTAATTAAGTGGGATTAGAGACGTTTAAATAAAGTCAGCGAATAATTTGTAATCCTTGTCTGCCACAAATCATTTACATTCAAAGCAAAAACACAGCTTGCATTAGATGTCAATCACACAGAGACAAGCTGATTTACATACATTTAAAAAGCAATGCACACCACGGTCCCTCATATTTCTACATTTCTTATGCATTCAGAAGGAATTGCACAATTGTATATGTGTGCAGAAAAGAAGTGACACGGTCTGGCATGGATCTCAGTAAATGAATAAGCATATACTGCAGCCCTGCTACAACTGGATGAAATGGAGCAAGAAGAGTGAAAAGAGGGCAATTTTCTGCCTGTGGTGTGTGGAACAGAAAGTTCTGCTGTGGTTCCAGTTTTGTCATTTTCCAGTGGCACCGAAGCTAAGAGCAAAGTGTCAAATGGAAATGACACCGGTGCTGCACACACTGGGGAATACATCTGGCCTGTAATAGAGAAAGATTGAGCAGATGCGAAGGATGGGGGATTGGAAATGAATGGCTTGTGAGCAGATTTCCCTGACCAGTCTTCATCATCAGTCCTTATTCACTATTTTATCCGTTTTCTTTTTTTTTCTTCTTTCCAACAGTCTGCCTGTCTCTGGTTCCCTCACTAGTTTACTGGCATTCATATACATTTTATTGCTTGTCCGAGTCCAAGACAAATGAAGGCCCATCGACTAATCTGTTAGAAGTTATGCAAAACATAAAGCAGACAAAAATATCCCACATCGAGGGGCATCTGTGTTAAAAGTCTAAGACTCCATCTAAGCTTCACAGCATGTGTTTTAACTCTCATCTAAATTTGAGAGTTAACTCTTTTGCGTTTTCTGCTTGCTTTTGCAATCTGCAAGGTTTAGAGTTCCACAACTCATTCATTCCTCAATCTGTCACACAGTCAACCCCGTGAGCCTCAGGCTATTTTTTTTTCCACTTGAAAAATTCCCAAATTTAAAAGCTCCTTAAGTCTAAGGCCAAAACAACACTTTGCTCTAAATAACACCTGCAAGTCTTTGAGTGTACTTCCAGTCAGTGAGGTTTTAAAAACTTAAACACAAATTAATAATGCCTGATCAAAACTGCAAATTAGCCAACAGTGATAACAGTGATAAATAATAATTTTAATGATCCTGTTTACTATTCCTCATGTGTGCCGAATTTGAAACAACAGAAATTAAGCACATCAAATGGTGCCTTTATGAAAGTGCTACCACAGGCAACAAACAAACAATTAAACAAACAGATTCAGGTTGTATTTTATATATGGGCATGTAGACCAGTGTATATATATATATATATATATATATATATATATATATATATATATATATACACACACCCAGCACACCCCTGCGGTCGGTTTATCCTTCAAGCTCGGGTCCTCTACCAGAGGCCTGGGAGCTTGAGGGTCCTGCGCAGTATCTTAGCTGTTCCCAGGACTGCGCTCTTCTGGACAGAGATCTCCGATGTTGTTCCCGGGATCTGCTGGAGCCACTCGCCTAGCTTGGGAGTCACCGCACCTAGTGCTCCGATTACCACGGGGACCACCGTTACCTTCACCCTCCACATCCTCTCGAGCTCTTCTCTGAGCCCTTGGTATTTCTCCAGCTTCTCGTGTTCCTTCTTCCTGATATTGCTGTCATTCGGAACCGCTACATCGATCACTACGGCCATCTTCTTCTGTTTGTCTACCACCACTATGTCCGGTTGGTTAGCCACCACCATTTTGTCCGTCTGTATCTGGAAGTCCCACAGGATCTTAGCTCGGTCATTCTCCACCACCCTTGGGGGCATCTCCCATTTTGACCTCGGGACTTCCAGGTTATACTCGGCACAGATGTTCCTGTACACTATGCCGGCCACTTGGTTATGGCGTTCCATGTATGCCTTGCCTGCTAGCATCTTGTACCCTGCTGTTATGTGCTGGATTGTCTCTGGGGCATCTTTACACAGCCTGCACCTGGGGTCTTGCCTGGTGTGATAGATCCCAGCCTCTATGGATCTTGTGCTCAGAGCTTGTTCTTGTGCTGCCATGATTAGTGCCTCTGTGCTGTCTTTCAGTCCAGCTTTGTCCAGCCACTGGTAGGATTTCTGGATATCAGCCACCTTCTCTATCTGCCGGTGGTACATACCGTGCAGGTGCTTGTCCTTCCATGATGGTTCCTCGTCTCCCTCCTCTTTCTTGGGTTTCTGCTGCCTGAGGTATTCACTGAGCACTCGGACAGTTGGGGCCATCTTCCCAATGTATTCTTGGATGTTTGTTGTCTCATCCTGGACTGTGGTGCTGACACTCACCAGTCCCCGGCCCCCTTCCTTCCGCTTAGCGTACAGCCTCAGGGTGCTGGACTTGGGGTGAAACCCTCTATGCATGGTAAGGAGCTTTCTTGTCTTGATGTCAGTGGCTTCTATCTCCTCCTTTGGCCAACTTATTATACCAGCTGGGTACCTGTTCACGGGCAGGGCGTACGTGTTGATAGCCCGGATCTTGTTCTTACCGTTCAGCTGACTCAGGACTTGCCTGACCCTCTGCAGGTACTTGGTGCTTGCAGCTTTCCTAGCGGCCTCTTCATGGTTCCCATTTCCCTGCGGAATCCCCAGGTACTTGTAACTGTCCTCTATGTCTGCAATGTTGCCTTCTGGTAGCTCGAGCCTCTCAGTTCTGACTACCCACTGACATCCCGATGTCATTGCTGTATATCCTGGTGTGTGGATCAGTGAATCGATGTCTCGTTCACTCTTGGCATACAGCTTGATATCATCCATGTACAGGAGGTGGCTGACAACTGCTCCATTCCGTAGTCGGTATCCGTAGCCAGTCTTGTTAATGATCTCACTGAGGGGGTTCAGGCCTATGCAGAACAGCAGTGGGGACAGAGCATCTCCTTGGCAGATCCCGCACTTGATGGTGACTATATATATATATATATATATATATATATATATATATATAGGGCATGTCTATGCAACAAAGGGCATTAAAAACTTGGCTTATTGAATAAACTAAGACTCCAGCTTCAGTGAAGTAATGAAAAATTGACAAATGAAACGAATAAAAGTGCAATATTTTCATCACATAGTTTTTTCATAGTCTAAGATATGTCTGATGCTCTTTTAATTGTATCCCCTCATGAAGCCTCTTCTTCTGTAGTGGTTTAATAACAGCGACTGAAACATGAGAGCCATGAGCTGTTTATCAAATATTATATTCAGAGCAACAGTGCTGACTGCAAACCCATATTAATTCAAAATTTAGTTTGCAGATTTTTTGAAAATTGTGTTTCCCATAATGAAATACACTCTAGCTGTCTGTTTGTAATATTGCTCTGCATTTAAATGAGATGTTGTTGGCTTGTGATGCAAGACAACGCTCAGAAGAATCTAACCACAAACACCAGTGTTATATAATTTTACCTAACAATGTAATCTAATAGTATGTATCGTTCCATTGTCAAAGTCTACCCTAATCTGGATGGCTAATGTGATATAGTTTTCTGAAAGACATCAAAAATTGTCTAATTTATTAAAACTATGAAACAGCAATGTTGGCTAGATACAAACTCTTCATGATAAATTTCTGTCAGGATTAAACGAAAAAATAAAATTGAAAGAAGAGTGATAGAGCTTCTTTTATTGGGTAAACATTTAAACAGTGTGAGCCTAACTCACTCCATTACAGCAATATACACACTCAACAGCCACTTCATTAGGTAGGGGGTTGGACACCCTTTTGCCTTCAAAACACTGTAATTCTTTGTGGCATAAACTCATCATCATGCTGGAAAAATTCCTCAGAGATTTTAGTTCATATTGACATGATAGAAACACAGTTACTGCAGATTTATCAGATCTTATCTCCTGTTCCACCACATGCCATAGGTGCTCTATTAGACTGAGACCTGGTGACTGTGGAGGCCATTTGAGTATGTGCTGCATGTCGGAGCACAAATCAAGATTTATTAGAGAAGGCAATGTTTTTCTAGTATTCATATTGTCAAATTTCTGTGTAAATGTGTGTACAAACGTACCATAAACGTTCATTCCTATCGCTTTTCTCCTCCATCTTGAACTTTTGTCTTATCCACAGGTCCTGTGGTATATCTGGTGGTAAGGAACGTAGACCCAGTCTTCCTGCCATGCTGATCTACAGCACTGACCTTCACACTGAGAGAAAGAATGGAAGCAAGGAGCTGACCCATAACCACCACTCAGCTCAGTCCAATTTTGGTCAACCTGTGGGAACTGTAACATCAGTTTCCTGTTCTTAGCTGACAGGAGTGACATGTGGTCTTCTGCTACTGTTGCCCACTTGCTTCAATGTTCGATAACTTGTGCCTTCAGAGATTCTCTTCTGCAAATGCCAGTCGCAATAAACGGTTATTTGAGTTACAGTTGCCTTCCTTTCAGCTCAAAGCAGTCTGGTTATTCTTTTCTGACAATAAACCTTTTTTAGCCAGAGAACTTCTGCTCACCAGATATTTTCTCTTTGGACCATTATCTGTAAACCTGAGAGGTGGTCATGTAGAAGTTTCTGAAATACTCAAACCAGCCTGTCTGGCACCAACAACCATGTCACATTCAAAGGCACTCAAATCATCTTTCTTCCCCAGTGTGATGCTTGGTTGGTTATCTTCAGCAGATTTCCATGACCATGCCTACACTAATTGCACTAATTTGGTGCCACGTGATTGACTCATGAAGTATTTGTATGTAAAATATTACTACTGTATTGTGTTATTTCACTAATGATTAAGATTTCTAGTGATGGAATAAACTTTTTCTTTGGAATCGCAATAACATCATATATTTAACATGTTAATCTTAGCAAGTGTACTGTTTATGCTTAATGTGCCCAAGTGAGGTGGCATATCAAAACTTTCAAAACATAAAGTACAGGTGAGGCTAATGAGAATGCAATTAGTTCTGCAGATATGTAGTCATAAACCAAAGCACTGAACAGCTGCTGGAGGAGAGAATAAGAGCTCATCATCCTGAGGGAAATGGGAACGTGCGCATCAAATTTCAAAGCAATCCAATTAATAGTCAAGTCTTTTTTACTGAAAAACAAAAGACAACCTCATCACACTGCTTGAAGAAAAGTCATTATATCACCAAATACACAAAGGCTTCATCTGTAAATCCCAATGAGACCACAAATATCTATGCAAACATTCAAGGAAATCAGTAGTGTTACTACTGCCATTTAGGTCTGAAGAAAATAAAATCGAGCATGACTTTAGTGCAGGCAGGGAAGTCAAGCTGAGCTGCAATCTGGTAATTTAGAGGCTTTCAAAGCCAGCCAACATCAGGTGATAATTCTGCTGTTCCACCTGGCAATACTCTACTTTTACCTGCCACTCATCATCACGAATTTCAACTCATCTGCAAGCCATTTTGCAACCCGCCTCAACCTGCAGTCTTCCTCATTTGTGTAAGTGTCCTGTCTGTTTTGTTCCCTACATGGATCTTGCATGTAGGGAACTGCATTTCGTTGCGTTGTACTTGTGACATGTGCAATGACAATGAAGTTGAATTCTATTCTATCTTACTACTGTTCTCTGTAGCCTTCTAACATTCGCCTATGGAAGAGAGGGGAGGTCCCAGAAAAGAGCTCCATACTTACCAGTTATAAATTATAAGCTGATGAATGGATGGAAATAACAACACTGTCTTCTTACTATTAAAAAACAAACAAAAACATTACCAGTAAAACAGGCCTTACTATTTAAAAAAAAAATTGCATTCAGGTCACTGTGCTGACAATCTCAATCTGAAATAAATTGTGCACACCTGTCCCACACTGCACTGCGATAATAGAAAAACAAGTGGAGCTGAAATGTCACCTGAGTTTAAGTTATGCAGGCTGCCCATTACCTTATTGCTTAGCTGACCATTCAGTTTAAAGCACTGAATTGTCAGTACAGGTCAGGGTGTACTTGTTGACTCTGTGTGCTGGAGTATAGTGATTGTCTTTGCAAATCATTTGTGAGACAAATTAACTGTTTCTTTTCCTGTAAACACAAAATTTTTGTTTCATTCTTTTCCATCCACAGTCTCACTCGGGGTCATTTCATTTAAACATGACAATTTTACCCATTTTCTCTTGACCTTATTGTTTAGTAATTGCTTTCAAGGCAGAAAACAGAGAGGAGTTTCTATGGAGACGATAAATCTGCCATGTAGTGAATAATATGTATTTGCACAGCAATTTTGTGCTTCACTGACCCCTAAAGTCTAAGCCAGCAAATAAATAGATAAATAAAAAACAAAATACTTTACTACCAATTAGACCATGACTGCACCTACAAGTTTTAAAGTGCTATACCGTGTTCATGTCTAAGCAACAATAATGAACCTTGAAATGAAGCTTTTAGCTGCTATCCTACTTCTTGTTATCTTGTTTGTGTGTCCTGACATGAGGGTTTCTCTGGAGCTCTTTCCAGTCACAACCTTTGTAACTGAAACCATAAATTCTCTTTTTCTATCTTCAGGGTGTTGTGATATTTTGATACCACGGTAGCATTTACAGGATATTGCTTTGTAGTGAAAACTGTTACTCAATAAGGCCCATTTACTAGTTGTTTTTCTCTTTCTCTGTGACCCAAGAATTGATGTGTAAGAATCACAGGCTGGTACCCCAAGGTCGAAAATACCACAGAGACGAGACCACTTCCTTACTCCCATCCTCCCTTCTTTATCTCTTAGAAAAAGGCTCGTTAAAGGCCAGGTGGTTTGTTTCAGAATTCACTAATGAAAGAACTCTGTATTCTATGTCTAGGAGTGTATTTTGCTGGAATGATCATAAATTGTAGCTGAACTGATAAACTACACAGGATACTTCTCTGCTCACAAGGCAGGAAGACGTTTCCTTATTTGGTCTGTACTGGTTTTGAACTGAGAATCTGCTGACACACGAACCTTTTTCCTCTATATAAGCTGTTGTCTGATGAATAAACCTTGAGTTGATTTGGGAAGGCAACCTGAAGCAGTCTGTGTTTCCTTGTTCTCCCAAGCTACTCCCGGCGCTGTAACTAACCCAGCTGAATGGCATACTTGAGTGTTACTTTGAATAATTAGGAATCTAATAAAGAAAGGACAGAACTCTGCTTATCGGTGCTCGTGCCTTGGAGGGAAACCGGGACGGAGATTTTCTCTTCACAGGGTTTTATCATTTCCCATTTCAGCTGTTTAGTGGGGGAAGAGCTGCATTGAGAGAATCCTCATTTAAAAAAGAAGCAAAAAGTATCCTTGTACAGCCGGAAAAAGGAGCATCTTCTGAGGGGAAATAACATGGAAATCCTGTTACTGTCAAGTGTTTTAGGTAAATTGTGATTGAAAACTCAAAACAATTAGCACTAACTGTGACACTCAAAAATAGCTGGAAGTGTGAAATTCGTGATGATAACAATCTACTTGTCATCTAAATTCAAGCATCACTAAAATACATTTAATGACACTGTTGAATAGAAATTTCATTTCAATTTCCAATCTTGTGTAATCTTGTGATTTTTTTTTTGTTCTATACTAAAATGCATAATCTTATTGTTTTAGTTTAATTTTAAAATCTAAATCCTTCTTTTATTTTCCTGCACAAGAACAAATAAAAAAAAATCATCTAACATAAAACTGCTCATGACTGTTAGCTGATGGGCGGCATTCAAAGCAAAGAAGGAAGAACAGCACAAAAACATGACTCCCACAATGATTCTGCAGTAGAAACATGCACAGGTAGAAGGGGAGGCTGGATCCTGACTGCTCATCTGCATGTTACCTGTTATAGTTAAGGGTCTGGCTGCTGGGGTCGGCACTCACTCAGCTTTTGCTCTGTGATCTTGGCTAGCTTAGCGTTAGCATGCTGTCTTGGCAGATGCTTGCAAAGAACCAATGTTGTCTGTTTTCTGTCCTGGATGCAGTTTTCCACTTTACTATTAATCTTGTCTTTTTGTGCAATAAAAATAAATGTCCATGTTTACACTCTAGAAGCTCTATGCTTCCTCCTTTGACACGCAAACTGAAATCAGCTGATTGTAGTTCCAGTGCAACAACTGATAAGCAGGATCGATAGGCAGGCAGACTAACAATTCCAAGGAATTGGACTACTGGCAACCGGTTTTCTGCAAGCACCGATTCTTGATTCTGATCCCTAGTCAGATGGCAAACTGACATTTTCAGTTAAGTTTTAGTTGCACAGGTGAGAGGTGTGTGGCTGGAGGCCTCTTAGCTTGAGCTAATTTGTCTCTCACATTGAGTAGTTTAACACGTCAGCACGAGGTCCCAGTGCAAGATGATCAACATGAACCCTGACTAGAACAATCCATCGTGACGTTCCTCTTCGCAGTCAGTCTTTCTCCACACTTCTTAGAGCCTGTCCTCCTCAAAGAATATGCTGATTACACAGGGTGATTAAAGCATAGAGAAGGCATCGGCCCCTGCCAGCAGCTCGCTCAATTTCACAATTAACAGACATTAATAGACATTAAGACATAAAGCGATTTAATGTCAGTAGGGAATTAAAGACAGCTAAGCATGGAACTTAAAAACAACCTTATACAGGGAAATTCACTGCACAGTAGATGCCTAAACTTGATAGAATTAGGTGTTTGAGCACCAATACAGCTTAAAACATAATTGGTGATGAAACACCTGTAAATTACCGTCATTATTCAGAAACTCAGGCTGTTAAATACTGTGTTGTCTCATGCTGCGTCAAAGACATACTCACAAGGTGTCCTTTGGCACTGGTGGTCTGATGCCAAGGGATCCTTTTACAAGTGCCCATATGTAATGACTTGGTAGCAAGGCCCCCTCTCACTACCGCCATAAAGTGTCTCATGGTGCCGACATCAAAGGACACCTTGTGTGCATCTGTGAGATTCCAGACTTGTCCAAAACCACATGACTATTAAGGAGAAAATGTTAATTAAAATATGTGGTGAAAGCTAACAATTTTCATGTTTAAAAAGAATAAACTAAACTATGATATGAGCAGTAGCCTCGACCCAGCTGGGATCTAATTCAAAAGCCTAAGCTGATGACCTCAGTAATAATAGGAAAGCTGAGGCATGTGCTATGAAGAAAATTCAACATAACTAGGCTTTCTTTGCTAAGCTAAGCTAACTAAGTTCAGCTAACTTAACAAAACTTAAAACCCCAGGCAGAGATGGTGGTTGTTCACTGTCTTTCTGCTTAAGGAGCATTTTTTTGTGGGCATGCTCACATAGAAGGGGGCGTTTAATGGACCATTTGACTCTTTTCCTTCCAAATAGAACGAGTAATGCTGCAGAAAATTGTTAATCTTGCAAACTTGTGATCATCTCAAGCATAATGAGCGGGAGAAAAGAATATTATCTCAAGTTATATTTATTTTAGTGCCTGGCGCTGCTGTTTATTATTAACACAACAGCTGCACATTTGAACTCTGAAACTTTTGATACATTGAATGTTACTCACCCCCCCCTGTGACCCTGAATCAAATAAGCGGAAGAAAATGGATGGCTCGCTGGCTGAATGGATCCATCCAACCAGCCCTGATGGATGTTACTCCGAGTGTTCAGGTCTGAAACTCTCTCACAGCCTAATAAAGGAAACATGGAAATCCCTGCTTACTAGTCAAAGTGAAATTAATTTTATTGATTGTATGGCGCTCTTAGTGAGAAACATTCTAGTGTCAGATCAGGACCATACATAAAAACATTCACACATTTTCTGCATCACCAGCTGAATGTATGCAAATTCTAGTCACAATGTGACGTTTCATTTTCACATGTCAGTAAGATAAAGTTCAACAGGTTGCACATATAAAATATACTCTTTAAGCAGAGCATTTTTATATTTAAGCATATTTTAAATAAAATGATTGTTGAACAGGTGGTGCTTCCAGCCAATATTAAACCAAAACTCTGAACATAAACTCCTCTGGACAAGATTATGTGCTCAGCATACGTTACTATGGTGATTTAGCCAGGTTAAAGAGCCACCTTTGTGATACAGAAATCTCTGACTCTAAGCTCAACATGGCTCACTAACTCATTAATCTCTCTTCATAGTACTGACCTCAGTCAAATTGAAAGTAAGAGTTTAAAGACCTTAAAAGTAAAAAATGTGTTAAAGGTAAAAGTTTGACTAATTTGCTTTCTACAAGCTGTAGACGTTTATGTTCTGAAGTTACAGATGAAGTAAGAATAGCACTGATTTGTTTCTAGATTTGAATGATTTACTCTTTGCTATTGTAGTTTCAATTTGCTAAGTATTATTTATTAAACTACTGAATAGACTGATAACTTGAGTGGAGTAACCTCCACATGGTTGACCCCATGTAGGAGGATGTTTTTTATGTGTGGGCTGTTTGACTAATCAGGAGAAAGTTTGAAAAAGCAATTATTTGACTGTCATTATAGTGTTAGTAAAACAAATAAATAAAGGGTCTCCCTATTGTATTTATGCCCGTGTGTGTATGTGTGTGTGTGTGTTAACCAAAAAAATAGCAACAAAAGTTACACAGTTTAGTCAGGGACACTTAGTGAAAGATTTATGATTACTGAGGGCGAACAAAGTACACAGAACAAAGCCCCTTCAACACAACATTGTTTAAATTTGATACAAAAAGTCAGCAGATGCCATTTAAAGTACAGAAAATAGAAACGACAGGAAGAGACTAAATTGAAAACAGCACAAAGCATTTCCCGACTCACAGACATTTAAACTGTAAAAGATGTTGTGTCACTGCAGGCATTTGGTGTATTTACAAGCGAATCTACACAATTTTTCAAGAAAACATTTTAGATCATATCAAATAATTATCCCCACGAGGACACAGTTCCAGTTTCATGTGTAAATCTGTTGGTTGGTCAGTTCAAACCACTTTAGTGTCTTGGGATGATAGGAACAGCACTGCCGGTAGTAGCCATTAGTACTGTTGGGATTTCCAGGGTGCCTCAAACCAGTCTCTACATCAGTGGATAGTGAGTCATTCCCCAGTGAATCAAACACATTTTAGTGCGTTAAGATGCAAACCTGTGTTGTAAAAGTCTTGAGCATCTTTGCTCATTATCCTCACTGACTGGTCGTGTTATTTCATCTTAAGTCATGTCTGAAAATGACAGTAAGTCAACAGTCAACATTTTAATTAACTACAACACAACAATAACACAATAATAACACGACTATAAGTTGTCTTAATATTATTTTGCAAAACACCTGATATTTTAAGAATGCATTAATATCATGTAACTTCACATTAGAGTAATACTATTTTAATATTTTAAGACATGAATCATTCATTAGCTGATAACTGGAAAAAATAAAGGTGTATTGGTGCTTAATAACTCATAAAGATGTTTTTTTGAATTTATATTGTACAACTCATCTTGCACCAACTCTAAAACTGTGAGTACTACATATTTGGGAAGCTGAAATTCTATGTGACCCTTTTACAAATCAAAAACCTTTGTTAAGTAGGAAGTGCATTTGTTCTCTGCCTTAAAGAAACAAGCTGAAATGTTTGAAAATCTCTAAAGTGGATCATTATAAAAGAAAAAGTTCTAGTTGTTCTGACACTGAGTAGCAGTGCAACCTATGCATGTAAATACACTTCGTATTTCGTGCTGTAACCATCACTTAAGAAAAGAGGCTGTTAATTGCTGTACTTGTGCGCTATAATGGATTCACTAAGTGCGAAGAGAAAGCAACTCAAGAATAGGGAACTGTGTAGGTTAATAAGTGTCAAACTACTAGTGAATTAGTTATGAGTAATTCCTCAATTTAGACTTGAAGAATTAGAGATACGTTTTAGAGTTGTATATACAACTTTCAGGCTTGTGTTTTGCTACAAAAAAATATAATTATACCTTAATTTTCTTAAATTGCATATTATTTAAAAAAAAAAGCATTCATATTTCAAATTAAAAGTCTACACGCGCTTCTTGTGAAACTCTCCCAGTATGAGTGGGACGCAAGGTCACGGACACACAGCTGGTGTATTTTTGGGGTTATGGTACTCCTACTTTACTTATAGGGTCCATTCTACAAAGCAAACTTTGAGGGTTCGTGTACTGCACAACAACTTCCTTACTCCTAAGGGTTTGGAGAAAACCCTTGCTTAATATCTAAATGGTTATTGAATATACTTTAGTATAAAAGTAATGCACAGTATTTATAATGACTAATACATATGAACACCAAAAAGCAGCTAATTACTGGAGAATGCATATCTTTATTTAAAATGAAGAAGATGCATTAGCTGTCTCACTGTCCTTTCCCCCCTTCCCCTCCCTCCTTCCTGTCTTGCGTTTATTTATATAACCACACAGCAAATATTAGTTTGCATTCTGCAGACATATGAACATTTAAATAAACTTCAGCATATGCGCTGAATGATGACATCCTGTGCTGTTTCTGTTCAGAAATATCTGAACCTTATTGTTGTAGTCTTTTTAAGTGACTTTCAGAGTAAACACCTATTTGGTTTGTACTGCAAGCTTTGGATGTTTTCAATATGCAGCCTTGACATTAATTTAAGATTCAAAGCTCTGGTGTTGTTTTTCAGTGTAACGGCTGCACTTAAACGTACTAGGATTCCTCAGAGGGAGGTAGCATGCTGTCTTAAATGTTATCCATTAACCTTAACAGTTTTGGATAATTTCTTTTCTTTTTTCTTTTTTTAATTTTCAGGAAGAAGAGTGCCTCACAATGACGATTGGCTTCACAATAGCCTTTGTATCAGTAGATGGTCACTGGGGCCCTTGATGTTGTTCTGGCACACTCACTGTGCAATGAGAAATCTAACCATAATGGGAACCCATTAACCTCATCTTAAATTGGCCAATCTAAGCTTCGTCAAGCCTGAAATTGTCATGATTAAAAGCAAAAACTCAATCATGGTGCTGCATAATAAATTTTCCTTGCATGTTAATTCTATTATGGACAAGACAAGAATGATTTTAATCATTTTCAGAAAATTTGGATTTAAAAAACAGTGACTTTCGACCATCTAGGCAGCAGGCTTTCACGCAGTTCATTTTCATTAAATTATAGCTCATTGTACACAGGCTCTCTGAGCCTAGGTAATATATGTCATCATGGAAACCCGAGCTAAGAGCACTCTGATATTGTGTCCCACAGCACAAGGAGGTCCACTGATACCATTTCTAGGTATTTAGATAAATACCCAACTCGTCCACTTTCCCTTCCCAACCATTTCCATATCTCTGCCATTTCATGGCCCCAGGCTTTTATAATGAAATATTTTATGTGATGCTTTTAACTTCATTGTCGAGCTTTTTGTCTTTGGGCTTTGTTGCAAACACAGACCCAAAAGAACGTTAGTGCTTCAACTATAAACATTTTCATCGCTCCCTTAGATGAGCAGCTTTGAAAACAAAAACAAACAGATGTTTTTGCAAGTTCTGGAGTTATAGGCTCCCCTCCCCCCCACCCCCCCTCCTATGTTTTCGAAGCAAATTTATTGGACATCTGCTGAGGAATACCAATATCCTGAGAGACTGGAAGCGCCACTAAATCTTTTTAAGAAACAAAAGCTAGTGGACTGAAATGCAACACTCAGACTCTTAGAATAGAATAAGAGTTTATTGCACACTTAGATATTGAAGCTGGTTGTAAGTTGATGAGGGAATCACCGCTTGAATAGAGGGGACTGAGAAAGCTGATGGCTCTCTCTGGAGATGCAGTCGGTAGAGGGGTTGAGGGGTTTGGAGGGGGGGGGGGGTTGCAAGCACTGGAGAGGAAGTGGGCAGAGTGGGGATGGTGGAGTCCCAGGAGTGGCGTGCTCTCGAAGCCACTGTGGAGATTTAAGTTACAGAGAGAAACACTAATTAAGCACAAGAAATCAGGAACCCTAGGAATTTGGCCTGAACAGATCTACCACTGCGAGGAGCTTAAGAGTGGGAAGGTTATAGCCCTTTAGACTTTCTGCTGCTCTGATCCTTCTCACATCATGCAGCATCTTTGTCTAACATCTCTCCCTCCCCAGACAAGCCCAGTCAACTCTCCTGTGCCTCTTTGGGGAGGTCCGAGTCAAAGTTTGAAACATCAACAAGGAAAAATTTCCAACAGTTCAAACAGACTTGAAAAGGATCAAGTTGTCATTTGTTGCATGTTTAAGAAACACATCAAACATCAAGCATACACTGCATTTGCAGCAGAGGTGGGTAAATTGAGTAAATTGTACCATTTGGGTACGCTTTCACTGCAGCATGCATTTATTAGGCCGGTGGTCTACTGATCTAAGTTGGCTGCCCCGGCTTGCTGTAACGGCTGAATCTAGGGTGGGAGATGATACAAAACCATCACTGGCCTAATTTCTTTCCCTTGGAACTGAGGCTGTTTGATGGGAAGTGAAACTTTTTTTTGCTGAAATTATCAAAGTTTACAGCCACTATAAGGGAAAACGAATCAGAGGACTATTAGACTCTAGAGAGAAATTTCTCAACAAATACACTGAAATATAAGAACAAGAACAATAATGACAATGATAATAGTTTTACAGTACTAATGAGGATATGCAGTATTTTGATAATAATTTAAATGGAAGTTGACAGTAATAGCAGTAGATTGTGAAGAATGTTATGCTATAGTTAATTGCTACTTAATTTATCTTGTCGGTAGTGCTCTTGTACTTTTTTTTACCTATCACCATATGTTGACAAATAAAAGATGCTTTCTTTATTGCTTCCTTTCATTCCTTGAATTCTGATGATTTACCAGCTGGCCACTTATTTGTTCGTACTTTGTTCTCGCTGTCATTTGATTTTACTTTTTCTGCAGATTTTCCCTGTACTGATACACAGAGTACGAATACACGTGTCCACCTCTCCTTCTTTGCGGCACATCACGTCAGTGACTCACTGCATTGGAGTCAGAGAAAGATGCTGGCTACGTCTAAAGGACCTGCTTCTGTAAAATGCCTCCTGTAGCGATGAAACCATAAAACAAGCCAACAGTTGTACAGATGGTAATGAAAAGATTGTGAAGGCAACGTGAGGAATATATCATTCACAGTAAAAATTGGCTGTTCTACAGCATGCTGATATTTAGACTATATATATACTATAGACTCTGTTTCAAATTGCTAGATAAGTAGAAGAGACACACAGAGAGAGAGAGAGAGAACATGCACACATTCACCTTCTGTGGTCTTTCACAGCCTTATAGCTAATAACATGTGTGAGCTGTAGCTATAGCTGTTGTTTTAAAGAGCAGCTTCAGCTCTTTACAGCAGGCCTGATTCTCTATCCACTAGCATTTTTGACTGGATGATTTTCCTCGTATGTTTCACTCAAGATAATTTTACACAGTGAAAAGTCTTAAAGAGAACACCTGCCAGGAGCTGCGCCTCATCTAGGTCTCTGGTTGTTTGGATGGCTCGCATCTAGGGAGCAATAATAACCAGAAACTACTTGGATTGTCTCATCTGCACCAGTAAAAATAAAAAATAAATAAAAAATGCTACAATGAACTTAAATGTGAAGTAAATGTGAAGCAGCACTGCAAAAGCTGGTCAAGACTGATGTGGACTGAGAATCCCAGCTGTGAACAAAAGCAGGCAAGCAATGACGCAATCAAGAACAACCAGACAGGCAAACATTTCCAATGTTTGTTCTTTTAATTTCTCTGTATCCAAATATCTCTGAAAACTATGTCAGAAAACTGTATTGAGCAGTTTCTGATGCAACAACTGCAAATTAACAGTGCACTGTTTTGCCCCAAATCTTCGTCCAGAAAATCTCGGTATGGTCATGCATACGTAAGGGTGTGAAATCTATTTGCATCATTACTAACCTACAAAAATTCATTTTAAATTCATAGAAAATCAACAAGGATACATACAACCTGTTTTTTTACTAGGGAACCTTAAAAAGAAAACAAAACAGGAAACAATGATCAATTTGGGCATTAGCCTGCTTAGCTAACACATGTCTGTCTAAGTAGCTCAGGCCAGAGGACTCACTTTGAATTCTATGGATACTTAGAGCCTTACAGACTGTGCTGAAAGCTCTAACTGTTTCAGAAAGTTTGAATTTTAGGGATAATACAGCTTTTTTGTGTCAACTCCGAGTTCCATATTCCTACCAGGATTGCACAATGGCAATCAAATGTAGTAGCGCTGCTCTCCATTTCCTCTTTTCATCCTTAAGTAGGGCCATCTCTTGTTTGTCAGTGGTTTTGCCATCCTTAAGCATCGACCCATATTCTTCTACTCATACTTCACTTGACCTTTACCTGATCAGAACTACTTTCACTGGAACTCAGCAGAGTTGTTGCTTTATTCCAGAAAGCCATGCGTCCATGTATCAAATGAATGCTTTATAAAGAGAAGGGTTTGCAACAAAAACTTAAAGAGAGTTTTTTCAGTGAATACACTAATCCGCTTCTTTTAATTAACTTTCCACTTATTAAAGTTGTGGAAAGGTATTAATTGTAAAAACATGTTGTGTCCTCCCCCTTGAAAGCTCGTATATAAAAGACCAATATTTTCACTTGTTTATAAAGAAGCTTAGTGATATCTAGAAAACCTGCTCATCTCAGTGGTAAGTAAAATAGAAGGAAATGTTCGGTACTTTTCATCATACTAAACTTTAATTTGCATCAAATCCAAATTGAAACGTTACTGACCTTAAACAATAGGACTATTTCAGGAGGAAAACTTCAGTGTTTGCTAATGCATATTTCAAAAGTGCATCTGTAATGATAAGTGAACTGTAAAATACCTGCAACTATTGTGTTTCATTATATTAATGACTCATAGCATATTGCAGTGCACAATGACAAGAGATAAGGCAGAACAGAATAATGCCATAGACAGTGCATTAGTATCTATATGCTGTACAGTGGTACCTGTTATGACACATAATTATAAATAAATATAAATTTAAAAATGTTATAATAATATCATTTAAAAATGTTAAAAGAGTTTAAAATTTCTTGGACTATAAATTTCCTTGTCAGGCTGTAGAAACCAATGCAAGCATTACACACATATTAAAGGAAAAAACAAACAAGGTCATTTTATTAACCTTTAACCTAAACCTTAAATTAAGATTTGATTGTTGACCAGAGAACAGTTTTCCACTTTGCCCAGTCCATGATTGCTTTCTGGATCATGTGTTTGTTGATGGCTCACACAATGCTTGTAGTCACTGATTTCTGTCCATGCAAAGATTATTTTTCATGATTGATTCATACCTGTTTTTAATTCAGTGCCCTCTGAGGGGCTGGACATCACAGGAATCCAATATTGATTTCCAGCCTTATCCCTTGCACACAGAAATTTCTCAAGATTCCCAATTTTTTTTTTATGATTTTATGCACTGGAGATAACCAGATGAAGATAAAATCTTCACAATTTTATGTGGAGGAAGATTTTTCTGAAATCGCTGCACAATTTATAGATACATTTTTCTGCACATTCGTGAATCTCTGCTTATCTTTATTCCTTTCACATCCAACTGGTTACAAAAGATGCGAATGGTTATCTGTCTCTCTGTGTTGGCCCTGCATCAGATTGTCGACCTGTCCAGTGTGTACCCCTCCTCTCGCCCTGTGGTAGCTGGGGCTCCCTGCGACCCTGATAAGGATAAGCAGAAGAGACTGGATGGATAAAACTGAACTGAACTTCTTAGAAACTCGGCCTCTCTAACATGCTCTTTTTATACACAATCATGTTACTGATTTGTTGCTACTTAACCTGTTAGTGGCAAAATCTTCCTCAGGTTATTTCCTTTTACTATCACTTAATTATCCAGCCTTTAGTCCACCTGTTGGTGGCCTTTATCCTTCAAGTTTGGGTCCTCTACCAGAGTCAGGACTTGCCTAACCCTCTGCAGGTATTTGGTGGTTGCAGCTTCATGGTTCTCATTTACCTGTGGGATTCCAAGGTACTTGCAGCTATCCTCAGTGTCTGCAATGTTGCCTTCTGGTAGTGCCTTAGTTCTGACAACCTTTCCTCTCTTTGCAACCATCCAACTACACTTTTCTTCCAACATGTCATTGCTATATATCCTAGTAGTATTGATCAATGAATCAATGCATGAGACCGCTAATAACCCTCTTAAGACAGAAACGATTTGATTTACAATTTTCCAACCGTCCTTGAATGACCCATTGATTAATGATTTTGCCAGGAAAATAACCAACAACTAAAATATGCCTGTATTCCCAATAGGAAGAACCAGTCCTGACCTACAATTGTAGTTTCTTTGTGTTTAATCTATCTATAAAGGTTTTGTTTCATGGTGTGTAATGAGGTCTACAGCCTCAGGGGGCTCTGACTATAGACTTCAATCGTTCTAAAAACGTATTTAAAGCATATGAAAGGAAGAGGTGAGAACAAATCCAGACATATTTATATATGATTGCACAACACGAAGAAATCAATCTGCAGATGTGACTGCTGAAAATTACACCAGTTCTAGAGGGGCACTAATCCAAAAGTATAAATAAAATGAGCTTGTGATTTGTGATCTCTCTCCCTCACATGCTCTCTCTCTCTCCCTTTCTCACACACGCACACACATGCACGCACGCTTGCATGCACGCTCGCAGACGTGTAAAACTTTAAAGGCTTTATGTGCTGAAACACACCTCCATGTCCATTCCCAGAGGCCTCATTAACAGTGCTGGGCAAAAGAAGGGCTCATAGTAGCCTAAGATACTCAGAGACTGTTCACTGTACAAACAAAAGCTTCAAAGTGAGTGTTACACACACACACACACACACACACACACACACACACACAGACCAAAATCACAAAATGTAGTGAAAGTACACCCATGTGCATTGTACATGGATGGTGAAAGCTCATTATGGTGGGTATCATGTTGTTTAGTTAAGTTGTTGCGGCATAGCCTGCAGTCTGAGCTAGCATCTGTACATTAGGTTTCCTTTTAATCCCTCCGTGCCTTTGGCATCCATGGCCTACATTAAAGTCTACTGCTTTTGTGTTGCGCTGACCATTTGATACCAATATGTTGTGGAAAATATCACATAATTACAGTTCAAGATATCACGTCTATTATACCGGTATATGTTTGGCTGCACAGCCTAAAGGATTTTAGACCAATTTCCTCTTGTGATTGCTGCACCCACTGCACCAATCATAATACATTAATGTGGAGTAACAGCACACTGAGACAATCTGCAAGATGATTTTCACCACAGCATGAAAACTGTCTAATGAAAAGGCACTAAGATAATTATTTCTTAGCCTTTTAATACACAGTAGAGATTTGGGAGACTAAGAACTGTGATAGAGAAAGAGAGAATTATATTTAGAGGGAAAAAGGCAAAAGAATGAAAAATGTAATGATTGTACCATGAGCATGTCCACTGCACATAGTCATTTCCATGGTGAGCATTAGATATGTATCTGAATGCCGTTTGTGCCTCTCTCAAGGCCAGCCAGCTTAAATAATGATGATTCTGCCTGGGGGACTGTTACTAAAGGAATGTATTTTCTAATTAGATAAAGCCACTTTCCCAATTTGCTGGCTGCTTAACCATAAAGCATGGCTGTGAGAGAAGCCTCAAAGACATCTTGAGATGCTGCCAATCCTCATCTCTGCACAGTCTATCAACCAATGCTCAAAATCACATCACCAGGGAGACAAAAGAATTTGCTTATGCATTTCTCCCTGTCTACTGATATGAATTCTGTGTGTGTTTGTGTGTGTGCATGCGTGTGTTCCAGAGACAACTGATGGTAAAACTATTTTTCATCTGTAGCCAAAGAAAAAATCAGATTGGCATTACTTAGCCATTACCTTACATGTAATGTGTTTTAGCTGATTCTGGGTAAACACACAGACTGATGACAACAAATGTTTTTCAGGCTTTGTTCGATATTTTGTTTTATTATTTATAATTTTACTTATTTACAACAATTCAAGTGAATTCAGTTCAATTTTATTCACATAGCACCAGTTCATAACAGCCAGCTAAAACATAATATTAATGAGAAAACTCAAAAGACAACAAGAAATCAAATCAAATCCTGTATGAATAGCACTTGGTGATGGTTGGGAGGAAGAACTCCCTTTTAACAAAAAGAAACTCCTGGCAGGCAAGAACTGGGCTCAGCCAACTCTTGTGTCTAGTTGGTGAGTTCAAATTAAGGGAATTATGAAATAGAAATAGAAAAAGGAGAACAAAGGAGCAGTGAAAGGGAAGTGGAACAACACCTATAGCGGCATTACTATAGGTGTATCCAGCCCTGAATCTAAGCGTTATTAAAAAGAAAGGTTTTACACCTAATATTAGAAACAGAGAGACTGTCTGTATCCTAAACCCAAACTGGGAGCTATTCCACAAAAAACTGAAGCCTCTGCCTACAACTTTACTTTTACTTTTGTAAAATCTGCCATGATGCCAGGTTTCTCTTAAAAATGAGATTTTTAATCTCAATGAGATTTTTTACCTGGATAAATAAAGGACTAATAAAATAAAAAATAATAAGAAACCACAAGTAAGCCTGCGCTGGCCGTGCAGTGCTCTGTTGGGATAAAATGGAACTCCTGGGTTTTTAGATATGATGGATAATTCTGGACTTGTATGAGAGACGAAGGATTTCATATTCAAGTCTGGATTTAACAAGGGGCTGATGAAAAAAGTAGCTAATATGGGAGAGATGTGATCTCTCTTTCTAGTGCTTGTTAGTACTCTTGGTGAGGAAAGCTGGATCAACTAAGGTTTTTTCAGGGAGCTTTTGGGACAACGGGATAATAAGGAATTAGAATAGTCTAGATTTGAAGTAACAAACGCATGAACTCATTTAACTCAGAGACAGGATGTTCCTAATTTTGACAGTGTTGCACAGATAAAAGAAAGCAGTCCTAGACAGGGGCACAAACACATTTTAAATGAAACCAGCAGAGATCTGGTGTAGATTATGAGTTCTGTTTGCTTTTGTTGAAACTTGTCCCTGCAAGTAAGGACACTGCAAAAGATCCCATGTCATGGATCTTTGACCTCTAAGCAGTTGTGCAAGTAACAAAAGAAACCGGAGAGAATTCACAGTGGACACAGAACAGAACGGACATTTAAGGCTGCTTTATTTTGTAAGTGCAACAAAATTAAAGCTCTGAGAATTGTATGAAAGGATATGCAGGGGAAAAAGAATTGCAGGGAAAAATACGTCCATTGTTTATTAAGACGATTTAAACGTGTTGTGTGTGTGCACAAACTCTTCGAGAAACCACACACAAATCTAAGTGAAAAAGCAGACACACACAAAAGGAAAAAAACATTTCTAAGTCTCCTTGCTGTTCAGAGTAGATTGGGGGGTATGAAATGAGAAACAATATCACACATGGACAAACACTCTTAATTAGTAGTGAGATAGAGTTCACCTGCAGTGGATTTAATTTGCCTGCACAAGAGGAGAGAATATTTAAGCATCGGGTGGATAATCAAGATGGCACAATACTTCAGGCCTGCAGGCACCTGCACACAATCGAAACGCAGCCTTCCTCTTTTGTCTGCTAAGATTAAATGATACTTATGTGGAAAGCGACCTTCAGTCTGTGTTGCTTTAAAGAGACATGATCAAAATTGGTAATATGTCACTCAGAGGTGGAGGTGTGTTAATCTCTTCGTAGTCTTTCCTTAGAATTGCAGCAGAGGACCTTATATTTAAATTACTTTTTGTCAAAACAGTTATCTCTGGCTATTTACGTGGAAAGGTATTATTATTCTTCCGTTTGATTATTTCCTTTGAAATACACGATTTCAATTATGAAACCATGACCTTGATAAACAATTACGAAAATCTATGGACAAAATAGATCCTTTTAATAGTAATACTTTTTTTCCCAAGTCAGGAAGTGCTGTCAATAAAAATTGGCAAAAAGCTGAAGATACATCAGGGAACAAAGCTTTTTAATTAAAACAACAGGCTTCACCTGAATCCACAGTTGTTGTTGTTTTTTTTTTTATTAAGTCTGCTTCATACAAATTTGGGTTTTAGTGAGTTTTTCCACAAAGATGGAAATCCACAAAGTTTTAATGTGACTGATGAATCATAATGGCAGGAAGTGATTTCAGTTTATGAACAATTCACAACAACAAAACAAGCTATTAAGAGTTATATAGATATATAGATGTTTTTGTGTGCAAAAATAGGCATAATTGCTACCGCAGGAAGGATTGATATGTGGGGGAATAAGCTTATTTTCTTTCTGACTGAGTGTTAGATTAGAAATACAACACTTGTTTCAGGACTCGAAATGTGAAGCTGCAAGAAATCATCTGGAACATAATCCCCCATAAAACCTCAACTTGTTCTGTTTGGATGTCAGTGTTTGTATGGAATTAACAAGCAAGATTAAACGTGTTAAAAAGTGGGCTTTTCAGGCAAATTCAGGCTAGCCGCTTCCTCTGCTTTGAGCCACTTTATCAAACTAAAAGCATGGCTCGTTTTTTTCATCTAACCAAGCAAATAAGTTTTTTTTTCTCAAATGTTAAACTATTCCTTAGACACAATCCTTTGAGGTGCTTGAACCATAAAAAAGTGTTTGTCACAGTCCGGGCGGCACCTCTCTTTTATCCCTCGTATTTCTGCTGTTTTCACCTTCTGAAAGCTCTGTTTGCTCTGCCTGTGCCTGTGGCGCACACCCTGGCTCTTCAATATCATAGTTATAATCACAACATTGTGAACAAAACAAACTTAATTGCAAACAATAAACATACTGTGCCCCCTGCAGCCTGCACTTTGAAGGAGGATTGGAGGATGAGGGAGGTAACTTCAGGACTATTTCTGTGTTTTTAGTGCTACAAAGGTTGCATTGTATGCTGCAAGCTAGGGGTGTCACAACAAGTGGTACTAATGATAACAGTGGTATTTAACAACTTGTTCAAAGTCTCTGCACACCTGAATAAATGACAGGTGCATCAGAAAAGGAAAAAAATGTTTGCAATGTTTTATTGATTCACGATGTATCGGTCCAACTCACCGTCCTCAGGATTTAAGGAATTAAAAATATAAAAATACTTATCACATTAAAACAGCACATATAATAACATCCCAAACCATCTAAGTAAAGTGTAGTTGCTTAAGTTGCTGGATGTGCATACACACAAACCTTTCTTAATGAGGCTCAACAAAATAAAATTAAAGTTTTTAATACATTTAACAGGAACCTCTGGGGAACTTGTTTTGGACAAATGCTCACTTGGTCTTAGAAAGCATACTCAAAGGTCAGCATCACCATAACTGTAAATATATGTTTTGTTTAAAACATAGCCAATACACTAATTATGATCAAATTTCACAGAATGGGATAAACTGAGAAGACAGGCCATATAAAGTACAGCTTCAGTAGTTGCCTATTAAAACTACAATTACAGCCTTTTTACTATATGCCTTTGCCAAACTGCTGATTTGAGGTTTTGGACCAGAGCTTATATTTCTTCATATTACTGAAATCATGACTCCTATTAGCGGGTTTCAACAGCTTTTATGGACCATTATCACATTTTTCAGCCTCCAGTCTTCCAGGGAGTTTAGCAGCATTACAACTTTTTGTGTAGTGATGTCAGGATTTTCAGGAAATGTTTAGAAGCTCTAATTTTTATTTAAAAATATAGGCGTCACAGAAATCTTTTGTTACCCCATCTATAACCCCATAAAGGTCCCTGACACCAAAGTTGAGAAACTCTGCTCAGCTGTGTTTTTAGCCAAGCTGTGAGCCATGTGTATTGTTACATTCACAGCGAGCACTCTGATGTTTGGGCCAAAATAACAGATGACCATGTTGACGAGGCTGGAGCTGTCACAATTCCCATTCACCTCTGTGACTGTTGGCACAACAAACCACACTTCTCAATCTGCCTCTCCTTCCCGACTCAAATTAACAGTTGGACTCACATAATTATAAGTTATTACAGTAATATTTCCATTCTGCTGCGTAGTAAATAGTGACTGCTAATAAAAAAAAAGAAAAGCTGATCCCATAAAGCGTCATCAGGGATTCTAATGAGTTGGACTGCAGCCAAGAATATTTCCCCCCATTTGACGCTGTTTCGGTATAGGAGCTTTTAATGAGTGTCATAATTATGCACCCCAAACATAATCTTGAAATGAAACACAAAAAATGGGGAGGGCAGGAGATATCCTCTTCCTCAGCAGCTGCAAGGCTGAATGCGAATTTTCAGATCATGATGGTATGAAAATTTATTTTCTTTGGGAAAACATTCATTTCACTCTGTCAAGCAATGATTTAAAATGCAGGGCTAATAGCTTTCATTCATTAATATCATATTATGACACAGTGAGAGACGATAACAAAATCAAACTTGGGTCTCTCATTAATATATAGGGATAGATTGGCTTGTTATGCATAAACCATGAATTAGCTAATTAGGAAAATTACATTAGAGGTTGAAAAGTGAACCCAGCACCTGTTCTTGTGCATGCTATCAGTTAAATCTGCAGAAACAGCAGATTCATCTGGATGATAGATGCAAATTGGAAACTCTCGTCCCGTCCGGACTAATGCTTGTTCCTCTCACTCTTTCCTTTCTTCTGTTTTTTTAAGGCAGCTCGGAGAACACGACGAGTATGCCAAACATCCAAGTGCATGAAGAATGAACGCCGTGTTGTTTAATCAACTTAATGCAGATTAGCGACTGTAGTTCTGGTTTGTTTCTTAAACTTTTAAATTAAGGTAACAACCTTCATGCAGCTTTAACAAACCAAAAAAGTCTGAAACTTGCAGCAAATTTTGTGGGACAGGAAACTTTAATTAGTTTTGTAAATGGCTGAAAAGTGAACAAAATGCGTGTTGTGTAAAGCGCAGTGTAGACACAAAAGCTAAGCAACAACTACCTGATAACTTGGAAAACGCCAGAAACTAATTAAAGACCTCGAAACCTTTGTTATTTTTTCTTTTTTTTGGTAAAAGTTTTGGGTAACTCTCATAGCTGCAAAGGATTCTCAATTTTTTTGGTTTGTTCTTATGCAAATAATTATTGCACCTAAAATATCTGCCTGTGATAAATCAGATTTATTGATTTAGCAAGATATATTAATGTGGTGAGGTAAAACAAATAAATCACACCACCTACAATCGGAATCGCAAGCTGGGGCTCTGATTGAAATGTTACATTGCTTTCTCATTATAACTGAACACAATTAAAGAAGCAGACTCTGAACATAGTGTGCATAAATGTCAGTGTTGTTTGTTGTTGTCTACCAGTCAGAAAAACGCAGTGCTGGGTTATAGGATCAGGAGAATAACCTTGGAAACAAGCAGCCTCTTAAATTCTGTCTAATAATGCATTTTATCCTCTTTTAGCCCAGCAACAGAGGGGGAACATTTATACCTTTTTGCTTGAGCTTTCCTTGAGTTTCAGCTGTCGTTTTCAGACATCCAAATGTTGGGTCCTAAAAGATGTGTGTTATTAAATGTTACAGTATATTTTCTTCACAAGTTCTAATACATTAACCTGTGAGTAGTTTGACTTGATAATGACTTGAAAATTTCAAATCCACACACTGATTAATTCACAAAAATGCCTTTTCCCATTTCACTATGTTCAATACAAGCCACTAGGAAAGGTACAGACAAAAAAGACCTTGGAAAAAAATCTGTTACCTTGCATGTTCGCCATCACTCATAATTAAGAAACTGACTGGAAAAATATGTTCCAAGATCTTTAAAGCAAAACAAATTAAGTGCAAATAACTTAACTATTCTGAACTTTTTGGGCCATTTTAAATGTGAGAAAACTTCGGTAATGCGATTAAGCCACAGGAAGTTGGATGAAAGCTCATTGGTAATTCCTGTAAGATGGGTAAAACCAATCCATCCCGTACAGACTGGGTTTGTCCTTAAAATGTTTTTATTCATTTTTGCCAGAGGGAGGATAGTTCCACTTAATGTTTAAAAAAAGGTTTGCAGTTGCCACACTTCTCTTTCACTATTTATTTTTTAAAATTATTTTTAAAAATGAATATGCAAGTGCCAGGCTATGTAGTATAATTGCATATGAACGTCCTTGTTATATTTGGATAATGTTAAATGAAAAAACAAGCTCATGACTTACGCACTTTCGACTTGGTATTCTGCAGAGTAATGCACTGATCTGTTAGCTAATGAATTCACCCTCACTAGGGGGTACTGAGCTAGGTGATATCTCAGTCTCTTTCAAGCACATGTAGTTTTGAATTACCTGTCTCACTTCTTCCTGTGAAGAGGTCTTCTTAAGGACTGAGAAAAGACCAAAGTGTCAGTTATACCTGCAGGCAGTGTTAACCTCTACAGTCTTTATATAGATAGTTATTCATGAAAATAATGAAGGACATCAGTGTTTGTTGGTGGCTTAACTTAGGTGTTGATGCAAGAAAAGTAACTAGTCTATAAAGGCTTTATGAAGCTCTATTATACAGCTAAGTCCACCATTATGTTGGAGGTGCAGTGTGATGGCCGTTGCGATTGAGATTGCAAAACTAACTGTATATCAGTTTTTCGTAACTTGGTGCATACAGTAAATGGTGAAGTGATGTAATAACAAGAAACATGATATCATGAAAAATGAAGACAGGAGCGCCAAAAACCAGCTTTTCAGATTTCTAAGCCATGAAAGGCTGACACAAAGCTGAAGTAATTGCTACCAAAAGACTTGTCTACAGTTGTATATGACAGTATCTGGCAGCCGATCATATACACATTAAAAATTATGTTGAAATAGTAGTTCTTGTAGGTCATTCCACTGAACCATTTAACTAGAACTATGAACCGGCATTGAATCAAATTTCAATAGTGGTACACAGTTGATCCTGCAGACTCAATGACAATTGCTTATTTGCCTGCACCTCCAGCACAATGGGAGACATGTCATCACCCTAGAATGCCTAACTGTGTGTGAAAGAATGCTAACATGAAATCTCCTGGAAAAAGGTTTATCTTTCAGGGAGTCTCAACAGACCTTTTCATTCCCTTAGCATCAAATACTGCTGTTCTGTCAAAGCCACTGACATTTTACAGATATGCACAAACTGTGTAGTGGAATCAGTAGTAGAAATTAGCAATGGTTTTCTATCAGCTTATTTCCCCATTTGCATAGTATAAGGTAGTACTTTTACAAGCTGTCGGCATTTTTTGGGGGGGATGAGATAACGCATCTGCAAAAAATATTAATGTGTTGATGCCAGAGGCAAAGTTTGGGGACTATTAAAACCATTGGAGTGCTTTGTCTGGGAACTACGAGTGTCACATTTTGTGCAAAAATATCAGGTAGCTATCAGAATAATTACACTGAATAATTACACTTTTTTTTTATCAGTGAGTTTATTCTAGCATAAATGTCCTCAAAAAAGGACCTTGAATGTCTCTAGCAAATTTCATGGCAATCCATTTAATAGTTTTTGAGAGATTTCTGCATGGACCAAAGTGATGGACGGACCAAATTATAGTTTGATCAAAAGAGTAGAGCTGTGAGAGCGAAAGAGGTAATAAGACGAGAGTGTGGCTTTTGACTGTGTGCATCAGATCAGCGCAGGGCAGTGTGTGTTTAAATCAGGTATAATCATAACTCTTAGAGGAGGTGATTTAGGGTCTGAAATGTATGAAACCACTTAGTAAGCAGATTAGAGGGTTGGAGGGCGAGTTCTCAATTTTGTAGTTGTTTCAAAAACATTAATTAAATTTTGCTGCTCATGAGAACAAAAGATAATAATACCAAACAATTTGTTTGTGAAGGGCAACACGAGGTGCTTAAAAAGTAAAGCAGAGCTGATTAGCGACAAGGACAAAGTGTAATAGAGTTCTTGCTCGTGTAAGAAACAATTCTTTTACTGTGGTCTTACTCTGACCTTCTGCCAACAAATCCCTGTTTTTGTAAAATATTTTACTTTGCTCTTTCATAATTTAGATAACAATATCCTAAAATATGCATTATTTGTCTCTTGTCTAGCCCTGAAACAGACACACATAGCCTAGCATTTAGGTACATTCACATTTTATTTAGTTGCTCTTGGGTTTAAGGTGGGTTGTTAGCTTCTCAGGTCAAATCTCACATTTGCATGTTCACGGTGAAGTCGTAAACACATATTGTTTATTTCAGCTTGTTTATTTCCCCCAAAAGTTACAGAGGTAGTATGGATTTTATGCCAGGGTATAAACCTTAAAGTGAAACAGGTTGTTTATGTGCAGCTGCGGTTAAGAGCACACAGGATGTCATCTCCAATTACGATAATTTATATTATGTGAAAAACAGGCAGCTTCAACAGGTTAATGTTTAATTCAGTACCTAAACTGTTGATGGAGGATGTGATAGACGCCTATGTACTTGACAGCATTTGGAAAACTTTGAAACTTGCGAGATGGAAAGCGAGAGTTGGGAAACCTGCATCATTATTTTACAGGTTAAGTGGCTGAGGAGAAGTAGATCATGAAGGAGAGGCCTGTTAGCTGAGATTTTATGATACAAGGAGAACAAAAAGCCTTGTAAAAATTCTCTAACATCCATTCTTTTAAGGACTGGTTCCATTCATATCTATGAATCTGCAAAATTGTTTTCCAGCATTTCCAAATTGTCATCGCTCAGTACGAATGCAGATATATGCACAGAACAATGAAGAGTTTCAGAACAAATCACACTCACATGTGTGTACGTATGCATATATCTGAGTTTGTCTGGCGTGCAGGTCTGCGTGTGTGTGAGGCAGTAAAAAGAGCTCGTACTGCACTTTGGCTGGTGTGGGTGTAAGAACTAAGTTATGTCTGAGCTGAGTGCCATATATTAACATTTCCTGTATATAGGGAGCCACTCACAAATGATGATTGCTCGCTATATGTAATGTGAGACTAGAAAAGATATGCTAGAACCATGATACGTATAATTACTTTAATCTTCCTCTTCAGTTTTTATTTTATTTTATTGTGTAACATGTGTCTGATCTGGTCACAAGAGATGCAACTGTGCTGTGAGCAGATATCTGATATTTGTGGATGCAGCAGAAACAGGTCACAACATTTATCTAAATATGTCCTGAGTTGTTATGTGAATTAATTAGGACTGATCTGGACATTTTTAATTTCCTCTAGTACACCAGGCAAATAAAAATCTGAACTGAACAAACCCAAGACTGAATCAGGGATAAATAACTGCCACGTATTGGAAGTAAAAAACCCACAATGCTGTTTATTGAGGCCATTTACAAAGTACATGAAACCCAAAATTCAAAAAGCAAGCCAAAACGAAATCCACAAGAACACAGAGGAGGATCGCAGATGCTCAGACAAAGAATGAAGACAAGGGCGGGCCTTTATGTACACAAACATGCTGAGGGCTAATCAGGGGAATGTGACACAGCTGGAGAAAACAAGGTACAGCTGAAACTAATCAATGGCGAGACACTGACGAAGAGGAAGTAAAACTAATCACAGTACACAACTGATAGGATTTGACTATAACAGGCATAATTTTAACAGAGATAAAATACAGAAAAAACCAGAAGCAAAGTAATTGCTAAATATTTAGACGTTTAAAAATAATAATCTGACACAACTGTCATTGTTATGCTTCATTACTGTAGATACAATGTGCTAATAGTGGGTTGGACTTTTGCCTTCAGAGCTGTGGCATAGATTCAACGAGGTGCTGGAAACATTCCTCAGAGATTTTCCTTCATGTTGACCTGATAGCATCACACAGTTGCTGCAGATTTGTCAGCTCCATGATGTGGATCTACAGGGTGGTCCATTTATATGTATACACCGCAATAACATGGGAATGGTTGGTGATATTAAAGTCCTGTTTGTGGCACATTAGTATATGTGAGGGGGGCAAACTCCTCAAGATGGGTGGTGGCCATTTAGAAGTCGGCCATCTTGGATACAACTTTTGTTTTTCCAAAAGGAAGAGGGCCATGTGACACATCAAACTTATTGGTAATGTCACAAGAAAAACAATGGTGTGCTTGGTTTCATCGTAACTTTATTCGTTCATGAGTTATTTACAAGTTCCCTTTGTTCACAGCCATTGACATGTCGAAGAGGTTAACACGTGAGGAGTGGATCAAAATTGTGTTGATATCTGGTGAATGCAGTAACCGGGTCATTGCAGCAGATTTCAATGCAAGAGACCCTACGAGACCACCCATCTCCCATGCTACAGTTAGCAAACTGTTTGCTAAGTTTCGTGAAACTGGTTCAGTGTTGGATTTGCCAAAATGTGGACGCAAGAAAATTGTCACTAATGAAGAAACATCAGTGGCTGTCCTAGCTTCATTCAGCAAGAGCCCACAGTATAGCACTCGCTGCATGTCACTGGAGAGTGGCATTAGTCGAACGTCCCTTCGGCGGATATTAGCTACTCACAATTGGCACCCTTACAAACTCTAGCTACTGCAACATCTCAACGAGGATGACCCAGATCAGCGCACAGAATTTGCAGAATGGGCAAAACAAAAATTGGAACAGGACCCTCAGTTCACGCAGAAGATTTTGTTCAGTGATGAGGCAAACTTTTATGTGAATGGTGAAGTTAACAAACAAAACCACCGCTATTGGTCTGACACTAACCCACATTGGATGGATCCCTCCAAGACTGTTGGAACAACAAAGTGATGGTTTGGTGTGGTATATGGGGTACAACGATAGTGGGTCCATTCTTCATCAATGGAAACCTCAAGGCCACTGGATATTTGAAATTGCTACATGATGATGTGTTTCCCTCTTTGTGCACTGAAGCTGGCATGTTCCCTGAGTTTTTCCAGTAAGATGGTGCACCACCACATTATGGGTGCCAGGTCCGAGCATTTCCTGGAAAGTGGATTGGTCGTCATGGGCCAGTTGAATGACCCCCAAGGTCTCCCGATCTGACCCCTTAGACTTTTATCTTTGGGGTCATCTGAAGGCAATTGTCTATGGTGTGAAGATACGAGATGTGCAGCACCTGAAACTACGGATACTGGATGCCCGTGCTGGTATTTCTCGGTGTTGCTATCAGTGTGTGAAGAGTGGGAGAAGAGGGTTGCATTGACAATCCAACACAATGGGCAGCCCATTGAACACATTTTATAAGTGGTTATAAACTTTTAAATAACTAATGAAAGAATAAAGTTGAAACCAAGCACACCATTGTTTTTCTTGTGACATTACCAATAAGTTTGATGTGTCACATGGCCCTCTTCCTATTGAAAAAACAAAAGTTGTATCCAAGATGGCCGACTTCTAAATGACCACCATGGTCACCAACCATCTTGAGGAGTTTGCCCCCTCACATATACTAATGTGCCACAAACAGGACTTTAATATCACCAACCATTCCCATGTTATTGCGGTGTATACATATAAATGGACCACCCTGTACATCCCAAAGGTGCTCTATCGGATTCTGATCTGACGACTGGGGAGGAAATTTGAGTACAGTGAACTCATGTTCATGAAACATGAGACGATTTGAGCTTTGTGACATGTCGTGTTATCTCAGCCATGTGGGCACATTGTGGTCATAAAGGGACGGACATGTTTGGCAACAATACTCCAAAAAGCTGTGGAGTTTAAACAATGGTCAGTTGGTACTAAGGTGGACAAAGTGTGCCAAGAAAATATCCCTCGCATCACTACACCACTACTCAAGCCTGAACTGTTGTTGCAAAGCAGGATGTATGCATGCTTTTATGTTTTTTCCTCTAAGTTTTGATCCTTCCATCTGAATAGCCTCGTTAGTTGATGTAACATTTTTCCAAATCTCTGCTAACCTCAAAACACATCAGTCAGATTCAACAGGAATCTTGGATGGAGATTGGTGGGGTTTGAAGCAGTGTGCAACCATAGATGTGGCTTTTCTTTTTCACCTTGAACCCTTCTGTCTCATTCACAGGTTACTCTGGTACATATGTCCAAGTGGCTGAGACCCTTCCTGCCATGGCGGTTTACCTAACTGACTTTTAAGCTGACATGAGGATGACAGCGAGGAGCTGTTTGGGATTGACCCATGGACCACCAGTCCACTCGGTCCAATTTTGGTGAGCCTATTAGAAATTTAACCTCAGTTTGCTGTTGTTAGCTGACAGGAGTGACATCTGGTGTGGTCTTCTGCTTCTGTAACACATCTGCTTCAAGGTTCAATGTGTGGTGCTTTCAGAGATTGAGAGAATCAACTAGGCAAACCGTAAAGATGTTTGTGAAATACTCAACCTGTCTGGCACCAACAACCATGTCAAGTTTAAAGTCACTTAACTCAACTTTCTTCCCCATTCTGATGCTTGGATTGAACTCAGTGTACCTAATTAATCGCTGGCCAGCCAAGATTATAGGTCAAAGGATTTTACATGAAATTTCTGGGCAGACTTATAAGTTGCTCTTTTAAATATATTTTTTTCTTTAGACAGAGTCCAACTCTTTTCTTTTTCTTTATGTGAAGATGTAGGTTAGTGGCTCAAAGTGTCCAGCTCGATATTTAACGGAAAGAAATGAAAACGGCATTAATCTTCTCATCTCAAAGCAAGCTGAACACTAATCCTTCGAAAAGAAGAATAATAAAAAATGGTAGAATTTGCAGCTTGCCTTCATTGGTACCAGTAATGTTTGGTACTGACCAGCTGTTTGAATTTAGGTTTTACTTGTTCTTCTTCTTCGTGTGCTATTTGCCTTTGTTTGAAATGTTTTCTTGATTTATGTTTTGATACACATAAAGATCTGTTATTCTCACTTTGCAAACATTTCCATTGTTAGTGACCTTATTCATTCCAAATTTTCAATAAATGTCTTCATCCAGTGAAAATGTCCTAAGTAAGTCCTGCTTGAATGAAAACAGTTTCTTTGGTATTAGCTGTGCAAATGTGAGAAGAGCTTTCTGAGCAAATCAAAGTGAAATGAAGGGACTGGCAGCATATTAACTTTTGGCACGGAAAGTTAAATGCAAAGGTGTGATATAGAAGGAAAAAAAAAATCGAATTTGTAACAGCTATGTTCGCCTTTGTTTCCAAATCAACGATGTTGTAAAGATGTGAGGAATGCCAGCACAGCATATTGATACAGCATTTTAATCAACACAGTTTGAAAAGGCCTCATCTTAAACAAAAAAGGCAAAACGAAAAAACTAGATCTTATTCAAGCCTTCTAGCTTCACTGCGCACCTCTTTCTGGAGTAGAGAACAGCAGGATGAATTTTGTCTGTGACACAAGAAGTCTTAGAGGAAAATTTAATTACTTTTCCTTATTAGATGCACAATTTTATTCAGCAGCATTTTGTGATGTGCTGTCCTTTTGGGAAAGCTTTTCCACCCCAGAGCGCTGTTTCTCACTTTCTCTCTGTTTTGTTCTTCCAAGTTCTGTTTCTGTGTTATTACACAGAGGTCTCTTGCACAGAAAACTGTGAATCATCTGATCTGAGTTTTCTTTTTTCTCCCTCTTCTCCTTCTTCTGTCCTAGCCCCAGGCTCAAGCTCTATCATGGATTTAGTCACATTTTTCTCTCTGTGTTTTAATTGTTAAGTCTCCTGGTTCTCATTTCTGTCCACATCCATCAGTGTGCTGCAGCTCGGTTCATAGTGAGCTCTCCCTCTCAGCTCTCAGATCCATAATGTTAAATTCAAATTCAAATTCAAATTTTATTTGTCACGTACACAGTCATACACAGTACGATATGTAGTGAAATGCTTGGACAACTGCTCGTGACCTAAAGAGAACAAAAAAGGAAAAGGCTATGAATAAGATAGGAAATAAATATGAAAAATTAAAAAGGGTAAATTTAACTAGGAAGGAATAGAATATAAATTAAGGTTAAAAATGAAATAACTGTACAACACAAATTAGAATGAGTTAGTTGGCAGTAATAGCTTTGCAATACTAACCTAAAAACACATCGGTCAGGCTAGACAGCAGTTGTGGACTTGAAGAACTTAGATGGAGGTTGGCGAGGTTCGAAGCAGCGTACAACCATAAACATAAACTTTTCAACTTCATTCCTACGGCTTTTCTCCTCCACCTTGAACCTTTCTGTCTCGCTGCGGTACACCTGTCCACGCGACGTGGTAAGTGGCTGAGACCCGGTCTTCCTGCCATGCTGGCCTACGGCACTGACCTTCAGGCTGACAGGAAGGATGACAGCAAGGAGCTGTTAGGGGCTGACCCATGACCACCACTCAGCTCAGTAACGGCAGGGCACTCACTGCCACCAGAGCCAATTATGGTCCAGGCAGGCAGCTACACACTGCAGACCCAAACCTTCCACAGGGTGAGCTGCTGCCCCTAATCTCTTAATACCTCAGCTGCACCTGCAAGGTGACCCATTGCCACCACAAGACAGAATGCACAGTACATACAGCTCAGGGAGGGTGAGGTAGTGTTCTGTAGTCACAATAAATGCTCTGAAGGCACGTTCATGCATATAGAGATCATAGCAGATTGCAATAGTTTTTAATTTGCTTATTGTAGATCCAGTATAGAGTACTTGACAAGTTTTGTGTATTTTGTTTCAAATAAGCTACTCTCTTATAGCATCTTACAGAGAATGAGTCATGACACGTAAGTGTTTGCGATGATCTCAAGTTATAAAAGAAAGCATAGAAAAACTTTACAGAACAATAAATCCCACTGAATACTTGGCACTGTCAGGGTCTCTTGACATTGACATTTTGATGAAAGTCGCCCTATCGGAGAATAAATCTGACTCATAAAACCGGATTGGCTCATATATTTACAGACTTTTGTCACAGATTGCTGACCGTCGATGGCTAACACAATAAAATGAATCCATGAGAAGATTTCTCATATCCCTCTAAATAATTCAGTTTTTCATGCTTTTGCGTGAGTGATAACTGCAGCAGATGTCAGTATGGGGGAGCTTTCTCACCCCAGTGGTTTGCTATAGATGGAAATAGATGACTATTATCAAGTTAAACCTTCAAGGTAGTAAGTATGCAAGCACGCCATATGCATCCCATCTCGATTTGAGCTTTAAGATTCAGTTTGAAGATGCACAGAGCACAGAGAGGGCTATTTGTGTTCCCCCCATACACAATTACTGGAGATACAGCACAAGTCATCCAAAGGAGCATTATGTGCTTTGTAAACACATCACAGCAGATAGGAGGTTGAAGGTTTTTGGCACTCAGAAGAATAAACTGAAACTGATAAACAAATCAAGTTTAGGTCTTAAGACAGCTTGAAAAGCAATTTCTATTTCTGACATCACTAAAGAAAAATGTATGTTTTTTCATTTGCAAATTCCTTCAGGGGTTAAAATGTACACTATGTGAAAATGAATGTGAGATATTAATAGTATGTGGCTACTGTATAGGTTTTGTTTGAGAGTGGAGTAGATTTTAAAAATAAAATTGCATCTCTGACACAAAAACCTTTTTCTGAATTGCTCTGTTTTACAGTGGTATATATCAGCCAATATTATGTATTCAGCTTGAATCTCCTGGTGGTTAATTATTCTCCTCCTTTCTGAATTATTCTAAGAATTTATTTGTTTATAAACTCTCAGGGTTGTACACAAGAAGTTTAAATATTTATTGACTATTTATTGGGAATTTTAAAATCAGTTGGTGGCCTTGTTTCAGATCCTGCACAGCTGCTCCTCATCAAGGAATGTGGTGGTTGTCTGTCAGGAGAGAAGAATGGTGATTGAGATTGTGATTAAGGTTTACCAATAAGGAAAACTAATGCAAATGTGTGTGTGAAATAGGGAAAAGTGTTGCAAATAAGTGTTTGTAAGTTAATGATTACTCACCTTTCTTGCCTGTGTCCTCTTCAAGGTGTTTGGGCAAATGTTTCCCCGGGGGTCCAGACACCATTTAAAGGTTCCGGGAGAGACCATGGGTAAAGAGTGTGGTGAATCTTTTTGTGCTTGGGTTTCTGGGTTTTTATAATATTGGGTTTGGTGTAACATTAAAGTGTGAAGTATTTATTAATATGTAAATGTGAAAATGTATTTATGTATTTATTTATTCTTATTGATATATTGTATACTGTGGTGGAAGGTTGGGATTTAAGAATTTACCTGAGAGTGGAATAATGGTTAAGTCTGTGACAGCTGAACATATTTAAGGCTGCCAGTTGTCATTAGAGGGGGATTTTTTGTGCTGTGAAGAAGCTCGACAAGTTAATTGTTGTAAGGAGAGCCATAGAGCAAATAAATACTTTGTTCCACTACACTTGCCTTGGTCTGTCTCACTGTGTTTCCAGCCGCTAAGGGCTGCCCTGTTACAAGGGTACTAAACAGAAGAAATAAAGGGAACATTAGAGAGACATTTTGATATAAATCAGTACCTTTTCCCAAATTGTGCCTGAAAATTGATGTTAATTACCTAATGGATTTCAGTAAAAAACAAGGGAAAGTGTTAAGGTCAACTCTAATGTTTCAAGAATAAGAAATAATTATAAAGATAATAACATTCATGCTTTTAATGGAGAAGTCATTAGCATTTTTTTCAAAGAACCCAACTGTGGTAGTTTTAGAAAAAGACAGCAAAATTGATTTTGTCAGCCAAGCTGAATGATTTTTATCCTACGCCAATAGTTAGTTAACAGTTTTTGGGGATCTTTTTTTTTTTTTTTTTTTTTTGCATTTTTAAGCCACTGAATGCACCATCCAATCCATCCAAATAAAAATTAATAATATAATCACCAGCCCATTAGAAGTTCCTGACAATGCATTAATGGAAGTTGATAAACCCATTCTAATTCCATTTTTTCCATCACTGATAAAATCATGCCACTTGCTCATGGTAATTAATTACTGATATCTGGCAGATTGTTAGTGATGTCTATGCCAAAGAGTTAAGTGTCTGCAGTTTCTGTCATCTCATCCACCCATTGGCTCGTTCCCCATTTAATTTTAAATTTAAAACCCAACTGCATGGAAAAACAGCAAGTTCTTGGGATTTATGGCCACTGTTGTGGAGATAAAGAGGTTTATAGCTCTCATTACAGCACAGATTTCTTTGGTTTATATCATATTCTGGCATAATAATGTCCTAGAAGAATATTCCTCGAATTGTATTTGGTAAATCATTGCATGTCGCACAACTTGATGAAGAATCACTATGACCGGATAGAGAAGTTAGTTATAAATAAATTGAGGAAAAAAGCTGTGGGAACAGGTGCGTAAAACACATGGTGAATATTATACAATGTTGTTTGCTGTCAATTTTTTCAGTCATACTAAAAGAAAAAGATCAATGTGATGGACTGTTTCTTAAAAGGAGCACCACTTTGGGGTTTTGCAATGTTTAGAAAAATCGTCTTTTCACGGTAGTTCCATATTTTCCCCACAGTTATAACATTTGGCAAGAGAGCAAACAAACAAAAAACAAAACTGCATTTCAGTTCCACTCAGTTAATCTGATCTGTCATTATACTTGCGTATATGGAAACATCAGCAGCTTTCAAAAATGTCCCAAAATGTCAAACTATTGCTTCAGTGAGCTCTTCAGGTTGCCTACATCCTCTCCACTGATCCCCAGTTCTTCTGTCTGTGACTAATTCCTCCAGCACTGCCAGATGGATCCTGCAACTTACACTAACAAAGCAAGTATACTCTGTAACAAATGTTCACTTTAGATATGCCAAGGGAGTCGTTTTTGTGGAAAATAAATTATGAGCCAAAATTAATATTTACTTGATTTGCATACAGATCTTATAACAACCCAATATTCATGTTCTACTTGTATAAAGAAAGAAAAAGCGGTGGCTATCATGCTCCCTTCAACAAATACCTGTAGAGAACGTATGTTTCTTGGTTTGGAAAATTAAAAGCGTGACTTTAGCTTCCACTGGAGGCCACATGAGGGGAGAAAATAGCATCAATATGGCAGCAATTTAGATGTATGAATAAATAAAATAAAGTGTAGCGGCACAGGGACTGGTATCAGTATTGGTGTGATGTCACTTTCTGAATCATAATCATAGATCCAAGAGCCAGTAAGCCAGTAAGATCTTAGGCCAGTAGGTGCAGAGTAAAACCTCTTATCGTCTCCTTGTGATGAGTTTGGGGCTTTAGGACAGATATTTTGAGACTCTGGGGCTGAGCTTGATGTTTCTGAAACCCGACTCAGTGAACTGAAGGTCTCATGAAACCCCGGTTTTGTTAGTGGCTGCTTGTTTCTTGTGCTGAGAGATTTGACTGCACTATTGTCATGCTAACAGACTGGGGAACTCTGAAGGAGCGTGTTCCAGGTTTTGAGGCTAGATGTGTGAGTGCAGTTGGCATAGCAGCAGGATGAGTTTGATTTTCATCCTTACCCTGAATTGCCCACGGTAAACGAGGATGAGCTTGATTTAATTGCAAGACACAGAGCAACAGACTGTGACGGAGGCTAGTCACACAGCGCAAAGGAAAGCCCAAACTCGGTGAAAAACATCTCTTATACAACTGCAGGATAAGTTACAGGGTAAGATTTCTACAATCTGCTTCATGGGCTTATGCTTTGGTTTTTGGTGATTAATTTCAAGATTATGGGAGCTATAGTTACTTAAAGTTTGTCAAACATCTGCAGAGTCATGAGATAACTTTACCACCAATGAGGTTTAAAGCTTGTAGTATAACAGCTTTCACTATAAGTAAGTAATGTGGCCAAATAGTAAATCCATATAGTCAGGGAACATCAGTAAAAAAAAAAAAACCTGGAAAATAAACTGAAGAGAGAATTTGATATTTAGTTGTTAAACCACGGTTACATATATCAAGATCTCATGGACACAGTAATAAAGCAAAAATTTGACATTCCAGAAAATACATTTATTCGCTCTCTTGCTGTGAGTCAGATTAGAAGATCAATGTCACTCTCATAGCTGTCTGTTTAATATAAAGCTACAATGAGCAGCTGGGTGGCTAAGCAAAGCATAAAGACTGAAAGCAGAAGAAAACTGTCTGGCTCTGTTCTAAAGTAATAAAGAAAAAGAGAAATGGAAGAACAAACAAACAAACACAAAACCCCACACAAATCTATTTTAAGCTGCTGGGCCTAGTGTGACGTTTTGGGTTGAAGTTACCAAATTGGAAGAAGCACTTCAGAGTTTAAACAGTGTGGAAACTTTCCTGTTTTCTCTATTCTGTCTTTGTGCTTTGAATGCACAAAGCTTACTAATTAGAGCATTTCATCTCTTTTTTGTTGCTCGTCCTGCCTCACAGCAACAACATTTTCAGGAAATCACGTCTCCTACCCAAGAAACAACTCAGCTTCTAACCCACAAAAAAGAACTGAGTACACATGTTTTTAAAAACGCTGTATTCAAAAGCAAGCTTTGGGCATATTGGTAGGTAGATTTTTTTTTAACCTTCAGATAATATAGCTCCACTGTCTAGGCTAAACTAATCGGAATGACTTTACATTTAACTGTAGGATATCATGATGGTATTATTGTTTAGGATTGTGATTTATTTGAAGCACTTACCTGCCCCAAGAATATCAATATTTATTTTTGAAGGTAAGAATATGTGTCACTTCAAAGAATTAATAAAACAATCTTCCTTTTACAAATAGAAAGTTGAAATATTGGGCAATCAAACAAACCCCTGAACACACTCAACAGACCTAATGCTACAGCTTTTAGTGGTTATAAGACATTCGAGTGTTTACTATTACTTTGCAGATGTCAAATGTAGACTTGTTGGGAACTTAGTGAAAATCACATAGTGTCACATTAAAGATATAATTTAAGTGCCGAGCTGCCATTCAGAAATGCAACTACAAAACCTTAACCCTGCAGCAATGGTGCAAAGTAGTATAGTCTAATGAGCCCTCTTTTATCCTTGCACCTCAAATGAGAGCAGACTTACCTTAAGAGAATGCTAAATAGAGCCTTCAACCCATTTTGGCTGTTGCCAGCTATTTCACATGATGGCCTGTACTGTAATGATATGAGCACTGATCTCCTGGGAGTCATTAGATCTGATAATTACACCGGTCCAATAACCGCCAAGGATTATTGGGCTATTTTACACAAGCAACTGTTGATGATAATGTCGCAATACATCCTGCCAAACAATTCCAAGTACGCTTTTATCACCACTCAAGATCACATCAAATAGCGTCCATGGCCACTCTAATCACTAGATGTGAATTTATTTGTACCGTATGTGAATTCACAGCACAGAGCATTATCAAACCAGCACAAGACCACTTTTCACTACTTTTTACGTGTGCTGGACGTACTTTTTCCATGCTAGTATAGACACATAGAAGCGAAAGAAGTGCCAAAGGTTAGGATTAAGAGAATCTGTCTCAGACAGTTCTTGCTATATGTCTTTTCTTTATCAAAATATAATCCCAGGAGTCTCACGCTGATCTGTTTGTATCAAGGGCAAACAATGGGACTCTCTGCAGAGGGACAAAGCACACAGCATGCTTCACAACGGAAGCCTTTAGAGTTTCCCAGCATGTGCCTGTCCATCCATGTCTTACACACAGCTTGTCGGCTGGATACCACCTTCAGAGAAAACTTGATATGTTGATACTGTTTTTATTTTGTTCCCCCTTTTTCTTGTTCTTTTTCATGTAGTGGAAACTTAAAGACAAAAAAGTGAAACAAAATCTTTATTCAAGAAAATGTCCAGAAAGAAAAAGTTAGAAATCCTTTTTGTTTGTGTGGGTAAGTAGAATCTAATAGGTTGAACAAATGTGATATATGATTAGTAACACAGTTAAGGTGTTTGGGTAGGTGCAGGAATAAAAACAAAAACAAAAAAACCCAACTAACTAGCTATTTTGACAGTTTAAAATGTTTCTTTCTAAATAAACTCAAAATAATCTGTGCAAAAGTGTAGATTTCAATGCAAATTTCTCCCTATTATGCGCAATTTTTTACTGTATAACATGCGGCTGCCATATTTTTTGTTTGTCACCAATATTATGTTTTAACTGGTGTTACTGAAGCAAGTTGTATACGTCACTAGTCATGTAATGCCAGCTTGTCATCTAATGTTAAGTGGCTGTAACTGATATAATACTATTACTGTTTATTTGACCTTCAATGTATCTTTGTGCACCTTGTGCAGATGCTAAAAACACTGTATCTGCTTTAATGCATCAAGTAAAAGCATATTTTAATGCAAAATCTTGCATTCATGCAGACTACAAACAACTTTTGACAGAAAGAGTTGTTTGTTGTCGAGCAAATGTAAAACACTGACATTTTTAACCTTAATGGCGAAGTGCGAAAGTATTTGGGGACGATTGTAAAATTAAAATTATACTGGGCTGAAATCTGAATACATTGCTGTTTCATTTCCTTAAATTATGAATATTATGGTGTCTTGCATTTTACTTTCTCTTACACAGTGAAACATAAATCACTTGAAAAAAAAAATGCTGCTGCTATGGTAGCAGGAATGGTATGTGTATGATTTCTTGGATTTTTGTCAGCATCACACCCGGAGCTGACATTCGCTGCCTTTTTGAAAGCAGTGATTACAGTAAAATGTTGAAAGGTTGACAGCCAAAACAGACAATTATATTAACTGGCCCCTGGTCTTCTTGTCAGTTTCCATGAGTGGCCCTCAGGCTAAACTGTTAGAGAATCTCTGGTGTAATAAAGCAAGAATGGATGTTCTGATTAGAGATTTAAGGGTCTCGGTGTGTTTTTGTATATGTGTGTCACTGTAATTTTCCTCTGCTCTACAGCAGTGCAATGACTACAAGTGAGCTGTCAAATGCTTTGTCATTTAGGAGATTTCTTGAGCATTCAAGTGAATACCTAAGCTTAGTTCAGTGCCTATAATGAATGATCTGTCAATTATTGAGACCCAGAAGATTCTTTGTTTGCCCTTATATCTAATTTAGTCCTTAAATCCAGTGTATTGCTTCTTGATATCTCCCCTAAAAAGTAATTGGGAACTAGCTAGCAACACAGGCTTATACAGAAAACTGTGTTGTAGTTTAACACAAGCGGCAAGGCAACTTGTCCCATAGACTCCCACTCTGATTCAATTAATTTTGACCTTGAGAGCTGAGTGGGAGATGAGGCCAAGTTAAGACTGACTCATGCTTCTTGCTACCTTGTCACAGTTATAAATCTCAAGATTAAAATCCCTCTGTGGACACACTGCAAGGTACATCGCCTTTGTTTAAGAACATTCGTTTTACCCTTTCAACAGGAAAGTCCTGAGATGAGAGTAAAGACAAAGCGTTTTAAATAAACACAAACTTTTTGCTCTGCACCTTGATCTCATTAATGTAACAACGAGCAGTGTGAAGATAAGCCGGGACTGATTCCTGCCATTTGCCAGATCACGTGATGCTATTCTGTGTCTTCCTTCGGAATATTGATCAAACGACATTAAAGAGTGAATAAGTTTCACATTCTTTCCATATTGTCAGCCTTTCATAGCTCAACTTTACATATTCAGTATTTAATTTTTTATTTTAATTCTCAGGGTTGCACAGGATTGAAATTGTGCCGACTGTACAGTAAGACTGTGTCACACTGAGCTCTATATATGGCAGCTGGGGAAGTGACAATAGCTGAATGCCTCTTCACAAGACCAGCACATTTTTGCAAGTGGAACACAAATGTGCTGCTAGAAAAAGAAAATAAGTACCTCACTCTGCTTCATTTCCAGTTTCTCCAAAAACAAACTGGCAGAATATGGAGAATCAAAGAGGAAAGGGAGCCTGCTGTAATTCTGCCATATGTGCATTTACTTGCATAGTGAGGTTTTTTTTCCCCCTCCACGTAATGTGTGTTGTAATATTAACAAATGAATAATGCAGACCCTTTTGTTTTCTGCACTGTTTGAATTATAGAACATATTGAGGTGTATATTTAAATGCAGCATATTGATCTGACAGAGTGAAAAATACCACACGGTTTCACTTTGGCTTCTAATTAATATATGAAGTACAACAGGCAACAGGCCCAAGTTGATGAGTAACTGAGGAGTTGCATTTTCTCAAGAGAAACACCTCCTCTCATTTTGTGGAAAATAGTCTTGTTCTGACTGTGAAATATGAAATGGAATATGAAAGTTTAATATGAAGGACGACATAAACAGATCCATGTTATCTGTGCAGTGGTTAGAAAAAAACAAGAAAAAGCATTATTGCTTCACCCTATACACTCGTCTTTCTTTTTGTATACATCACATAGGTAAACATTTTGAAAAATAAGCACATTTCCTTTGAGCTTCCAACAGTAAGTGTGATATCAATCTCTTGTCTGAATGCTAAATTTCAAACTCCAAGATGGTACCCATGGCACCCATACATCTTTAATGCCATGCTACGTGATTTTTACTTCTGAGCGCATAGCGCATAGAGTCGAGGTGATGCTGTCTATATACCTTAGAGATGTTACTATATACTATGCTGTAACTGTTTCTTTTCTTTTCACACTGCCTTTTCTGCTGTGTTTATTTTTTCATGCTGGAGGCTTTTGGTGAGCTCAGCTGTTGGTGCCATGGATGAACTGAAAATTTGAGACTGTATTGGCTTTTTCTAGAGCCTTGTTGTTAGTGAGGACATCTAATTCAGTGTTTCCCAACTTTTTGGAACCACTGCACATATTTGACATTAGAAAAATCACATGGCACACCACCAAACAAAACAGAAAGCATGCTGATAATTTTTCCCCGCGCACCAGGCATAGCAACCAGTGTACTAATCAGGTGGAACCAGATAATCTTCCACAGCACATATGATCATTTCAGTGGCTGGGAAACACTGATCTACCTAACATAATACTTTCCCTAGATGCTTATCCGAACCATCAAAAATGAATGCCTAACCCTTAGAATAAAACCTAACCATTGCCTAATTGTAACCCTGACACAAAAAGCTCATTTGAACACACACACACACACACACACACACACACACACACACACACACACACACACACACACACACACACACACACAATGCCTAAGTTGTAAATGGTTATTGGTTGTGTATGTTTTCTTTATATGTGTTGAAAATAGGTTACGCGTTCTCTCAGCTAAATAGATTACTCTTCAAAATATTGATTATTCATTATATCATTGCGTAGGATCCTTGTGTAGGTCGACACTTGCAAAACAGTGCATTCAGTTTGTGAGCACTGAGGAACATGCATTAGATTTTAAGTGTCTGAGAATTTGTAGCTAAACAAGCAAGAGAAACAAGACGTTCAGTGTCTCCAGCACCATTGTGTTACTGTAGTAAACGATTGTACTTAGTGGACCTCAGTTTTCATTCCACAGCAAATGCTTTCTTTATTAGTCTGCTTTTTTTTGGTTCCGTGCAGTATTGCATAAATTTGTATTTTACTCTGTGACTACTGAACGAAAAAGAAAAAGGCCCACAGATTAGATGCATCAGGGTGCTGCTCTGCTTTACAAAATGTATAACCTTGATTATACATAAAGACCTGGATGGCCACTAACTTTCTGCTTCTTAATTCCGATAAAACTGAGGTTATTGTACTCGGCCCTGAAAAGCTTAGAAATATGGTATCTAACCAGATTCTTACCCTGGATGGCATTACCTTGGCCTCCAGTAACGCTGTGAGGAACCTTGGAGTCATTTTTGACCAGGACATGTCCTTCAGTGCACATATTAAACAAATATGTAAGACTGCGTTCTTCCATTTGCGCAACATCTCTAAAATTAGAAATATCCTGTCTCAGAGTGACGCTGAAAAACTAGTTCATGCATTTATTACTTCCAGGCTGGACTACTGTAATTCATTATTATCAGGATGTCCAAAAAACTCACTGAAAAGCCTTCAGTTAATCCAAAATGCTGCAGCAAGAGTCCTGACAGGGACTAGAAAGAGAGAGAGCATATTTCTCCTGTTTTGGCTTCCCTTCATTGGCTTCCTGTTTAATCCAGAATTGAAGTCAAAATCCTGCTCCTCACATACAAGGTCTTAAATAATCAGGCCCCATCTTATCTTAATGACCTTGTAGTACCATATCACCCTATTAGAGCACTTCGCTCTCGCTCTGCAGGCTTACTTGTTGTTCCTAGAGTATTTAAAAGTAGAATGGGAGGGAGAGCCTTCAGTTTTCAGGCCCCTCGTCTGTGGAACCAGCTTCCAGTTTGGATTCGGGAGACAGACACTATCTCTACTTTTAAGATTAGGCTTAAAACTTTCCTTTTTGCTAAAGCATATAGTTAGGGCTGGACCAGGTGAACCTGAATCCTCCCTTAGTTAGGCTGCAATAGACGTAGGCTGCCAGGGGATTCCCATGATGCATTGAGTTTTTCCTTTCCAGTCACCTTTCTCACTCACTATGTATTAACAGACCTCTCTGCATTGAATCATATCTGTTATTAACCTCTGTCTCTCTTCCACAGCATGTCTTTTATCCTGTCTTCCTTCTCTCACCCCAACCGGTCGCAGCAGATGGCCCCGCCCCTCCCTGAGCCTGGTTCTGCCGGAGGTTTCTTCCTGTTAAAAGGGAGTTTTTCCTTCCTACTGTCGCCAAAGTGCTTGCTCATAGCGGGTCATATGATTGTTGGGTTTTTCTCTGTATCTATGAAGCGCCTTGAGGCGACTTTTGTTGTGATTTGGCGCTATATAAATAAAATTGAATTGAATTGATTAAAAAAAAAAATAATAATAATCACGGCCTGATGAGTGTTTACTTTCATACACAACAGCGGTGAGTTATCCTCAAAAAAGAAATAATAGCCTGCTACAACAAGCAGTCAATGTCAGTCTAAAGATACACTGTAGGACAAGACTAAAAATTAGAGGATAAAGGAGACGCTTGTAGAATCGACTGTGATTCTCTGAAACTATCCAAACAATTTGACCGCCTTGCTCACACCATCATCATCAGAGGAACTTTCTGTTTTGCTGGGAATGACAAAGTCCACCTAGTATTTGAAGTTATTGGCTTTAGCATGTTCAACTACAGTTTTTGATGAAAGAATGGACTCAAAAGCTTTAAAAAGTGTCTTGAGAATTTATGCCAAAGCATTGGGAAAAATGGAAATGCTCTAATATCTTAATGGTTTTGCGGATAACACCCATGAATTGTGTGATTACAGCTGGACACTGACTATGACTTTGGCAAATAAGTCTGTTATCTTGGATATTCATGGATGCACCAAAGCTTTAATGCTCTTACGGGTACTAGCCATTTTTAGATGATTTATTTACTTATTGTCTCTATCTGTGCAATTACTTTTGTTTGAATTTGAATTAATCTTTAATAATTCCCCACCGAATAAAACCGCTTCCTCTTTCTATATTAATCCGGTGCCATAAGAAACTTAGTCCAAAATATTATTGGGGTAAGCCATTCCAAATGTCCCCTTCTCACTTTGGTTATTCTTCAGTGCACTGTCCTGGCATATCAGTAAGAAGCAAATGTATTTTGTTGCAAGTTGCTTAATAAAACTGCTGTGGCCACAATGGCAGGGAATTAGAAGGGAGGAAGTTTGCTGATTAGTGCAGATGTAAAAGCAAACATGTTTGCAGTAGTCATTTCATCTTCTGCTCAATTTTTTGGTCCTGCAGCTCATCACACCATATATACATATACATTATGCTTATATATATATATATATATATATATATATATATATATATATATATATATATATATGTATATGTGTGTGTGTGTGTAGATAGATAGGTAAATAGATAGATGGCAAATTGAACCTCCCCCACCCTCATTCAGATCTGGCGTTTGGAATTATTTTGGTTTTCATGTGACGTATGACCCTGAAGGTAAGCGCGTCATGGACTGAAGTAAAACAGTATGTTGGATGTGCCACGCAATGCTCAATTACATGTGTGGGAACTAGTGTGTTAGCACAGTTAGCTCGTTAACGTGTTGGCCGTCCAGCCCCACGCACGGGGCGATCCGCGGTAGCTCGTTAACGGAGATTTGCCGTGTTGTGGCGTTAACGTCATTTCAGATTAACGCTGACAGCACTAGTGGGAACACAACGAATATGACTGCACATTTACTCCGACATCATCGTAGTGCAAAGACAAGTGGAAGCAGACAAAAACAGCAAGCACGCATGCTACAAACTTTACCCGAGTCATTTAGACAGCCGTTAGCACATGATTCTCCTTATGGGGACCTGATATGTTTAATATGCTGCTGAGAATATAGCCCAGAAGAAGCGTATAGTATAGCTTTTATTTTGGAAAGAGACATTTCTCTGTAATAAACTCTCTTTTCCAAAGATGAGTGATTTCTCGATCAGATAGATTTATTTTTTATTACTTTGTTGTTTCAGCAACATTAAATTTAAAAACTGTACTTTTGAGTTACAATATATATTTATAATTTTAATAAATGACAAATTAAAAAGGCATGAACATTTTTTTTGTATCGAAAAATGTCGATTTTTAACCTTTAAAAAAAACATTTAAGGAAACAAAGTTCCCTCATTCGTTATCTTTCATTCATGCACTTCAGACCACAGGTGTTGACAAGCTTTAAAAACTATAGACTGAGGATGCCAGACTTCTTTTACATTGCAGTCCACATCCAGTCCAGTTTGACCTCAAATGGACCTCCCTTTTCTGTCTGTGTAAAAAAGGTTTCACTACACACAGAATCCCTCAGATATCATTATATTAGAAAAAAGACATGCAATTTCAAGAGTACATGATAAAAAAAATGGTGCGAAGTAAAACATCTATGTGAGACTGAAAACAGATGGTTAATGTTGAATCTACTACAAAATCCCCAAATCAAGCTTCATAGTACAGGTCTCATTATCTACAGAATTCACCACAGACTAAACTTGATAACCTAAACATTAGGTTGCAATTCCCCCCCAAAAAAAGAAAAAAAAAGAAGCTGAGCCGTGGAAGAAAGATCCATTGACTGGTGAAACAAGAATCAGCCTCCATCAAACTGATGTGGAGGGGAAAAAAGGAACAGCATAAGACTTCATCTGTCAAACATGGTGCTGGTTCTGTTATGGCTTGGACATATAAGGCTGCCAGTGGAACTGACACATTGACATTTATTGATAATTTCACTGCTGACAGAAGCAACAGGGTGAATATAGAACAATACAGGTGCATTGTGCGCTTCAAAACTCACTTCAAAACCTCTGCAGGAAAATTTCTGCAGGACAATGATCATATTAAAAGGAAGACTTGTTAAAAGGCAGGGATGCTGTGTGTGTGTTTGGAATTTGTTTCAATCAAATAGTCTTTGCTTTTACAATTTTCTACATTGTAGACCAATAGAGAAAGCATTAGAAAAAAATGTCATTTGAAATAAAATGAAAAAAGCTTTTGCAAAAAAAATCTAACTTTCTGGTGAAGCTGGCTCTTGCGTGGACCACGAAATTAACCCCATGAAAGATACACCATAAGTTCCATTTGCTGCAGAGGATAAGTTCACTGAAGTTACCAGCCTCAGAAATCACCAATTAATGACACCTCTTATTACTATATCAGTGCTTCCCAGAGTTCAAGTGGAAGGCGCATCTCAGCATCAGCTGCTCACAAGAAACTGAGTTGATTCAGGCCTTCACGATCACATTGTTACAAAGAAACTAATACTGAGGGAGGCCAATAATCAGAAGACAACTGCTTGGGCTTGTTGAGCGTGCCAAGGGAGAGAAGAGTGTACAAAGCTCTCATTAAACTAAAAGAGGGCTACTTGGAAGGACATAACATAATTTTTTTAGATTCCAATTATGTTTTGGAGGAGATACTTTACTGCAACCTGGAAATTTCAGTGTTGATAACAAACCCTCAAATCTTTATCCAGTCACTTAGCGCATCTAATAAATAGCCCTTTATATAAAGTTCTGCAAACTTTCCAACTTTGTGTTCCTATGCTTTTTGCTTTATACACACACACACACACACACACACACACACACACACACACACACACACACACACACACACACACACACACACAAAATACAATAGGATAAAATAAAAAAATCAAGGGAATAAATTGGATTTGTCTGGTTTTTTTTGGATTTTTTGCTATCTGAAATGTCTGCCATATTTGCCATCCAGTGGAAATGTGGTTAGAGGAGGGTTAAAAATTAATACAATAAAAACAAACAAATAAATTATGAATAATTAATATAATTACTGTGGCATTTCTGTGGGTGACATTGCCTTTTTGATGCCAAAGGTCAGAGGAGGAGGGCCTGACTGCTTCAAGTGGATAGGAAGGCAACAGTAATGCAAATAAGCACATTACAACCAAGATATGCAGAAGAATTTGGCACAATTTGACATAAACAACATTAGATCATAAATCCATCCTGATTTATATCAATGGATCAGGCTGCTGATGGTATAATGGTGTGGGAGATATTTTCTTGGCACGCTTTGAGCTCCTTAATAACAACTGAACATCTAAATACTCTTGCTGACCATCTCCATTTCCGTGCTTTTATGACCACTGAATGCTTCAAGCATGACAACACGTAATATCAGACAGCTCATGTCATCTCAAACTGGTTTCTTGAACACAACAATAAGTTGACTGTACATAAATGGACCAGATTCAGTCCAATGTACTTTGAGATGGAGTGGATATGGATGTGGATGTGCAGCTGACAAATCTGCAGCAAACTGTGTCACGCTATCATGTCAGCATGGACTAAAATCTCTGAGGAATATTTCAAGGACCTTGTTGCATATATAACATGAAGAATATCTGAAGACAAAAGAGAGCCCAACCTGGTAGCATTGTGTACCTAAATATGCCAAACAATTCTTTCTAACAGGCCACCATAATTTAAAACACACTTTGGCAAAATAAACATAAACAGTGTATAAAATATAGTGTATGTGACCTATGTATATCTATCTATATATATATAGATATACATATAAATCTATGACAGATATAAAGTGTGCCTTTCTGCACATCGATTGTCTTTTTAAAAATATATTGCAGATAAAAATCTAATTTTGCAGCTTTTCCTATGATCTATTAATGCTGTTGTTAATGTTTTAAATGCAAATTTTAAACATTAAAATATGCTTCTGCGGTAAAGACAAGATCTGACAAAATATTCATATTCCTGCAACATGGTCCTTCTTAGTTATTCGGAGACTGTGTTGAGCAGCACTCACACTTCAGCAAACAGAACTGCTGATAAAAGCATAGGAAGAAAATGTGGCCAGTTTCTGTAAGTACTCAGGAGAGGGATTCACACAATACACATGCAAAACCCAAACACCGGCTGCAGTGCTGACTAATGAGAAACAAATGAATTCACTGAGATAAATTGTTCATTAGTGTTTGCCATCGTAGTTTGTTGGGGATTTGAAAAGTTCAGTGCAATTTGTGTTTACAGAATTAATGGTTTCATCAGTTTAATTCTACCAGGAGGCATCATTATTCCTCTGCTGTAAGGTAACTCTGACAGGTACAGTCAATCACTAGTCCGCAGCCATATCATCCTCGTCTGTTAGCGCACAGTGAGATGTGGAGGCTTGAGAATTTGCAGGCATCTATTTTGACAATTCCTCTCCACTTACAAAATTAAAATAGTTTTCTTCAGTGTGCATTTTTAAATGGTTATTGACTGTGTACAAGGTGGAGCTATGCACATCAAGTCCTGCGTCTTTCAGAGGAAGCCGAGGCAGGTCATGCTGTCTTTTATAAACCACAGGATAGATGACACGGGGAACTAGAACAGTGCAATTGTTTAGAACTTCACAGAGCTCCCTCCCCATTGCACGTACCCACCTCCAAGTGTGTGTCAAGCAGCGATACCGACAGCTTGACAACATAGCTTGCATCTCATACCCCAAATCTCTCCACAATCAACCACCAGGGAAAAAAAAAAAGAACAATTGAGAGGTATTAAAAATGTGAAGCCAGTTTCTTAGATAAGACTGCCTCTGTAGGTGCCCTGGTAGTTAAACATAGCCCAGCATCCTCTCACATCCCCATTTAGACACAAGTTTGTCACTTGGGAGGAGGTCGTCGCGGTGACAGTGATGAGGAGGCCCAGACGCCAGACATGCTGTCAGCGCTCGTTAAGGTCAGCTCATTAAAGAATGAAATAAATAAACTGGTGATGGAAAATGTGAGAGAGCAGACAGTGAAGGGAGAAGTTTCTGTCTCCTCCCATTCTGAGGAAGAATCCAGCGAGGGAGAGAGATTGTAGCGATTGAGCTGTGAACCTGTGCGACACAGCTGCGTTTTCTGCAGCTAATGATTCTTTACAGAAAACGGATCAGAGCTGAAGCACTTGTCATGTGTCACAGAGCCATGCAGCTGCTCCCCCCACATATACCAGCAGCTCAGAGGATGCCGCTGATCAGAAGATGCTGTATGGAGGGGAGCAGTGTAGAGATATGGTGGGGGCGGGCGTGGAGTGTGGCTCCAGCTAAAGACTCTGATGCTTATTGATCATACTCAGAAAAATGGCCAATTGGAGATGAGAGGACAGATGCACACACCCAGAAATGCTGCAGATTTAAAAATCTGATGTAGAGCCATCAGCCGTCAGTCACACGGATTTTCACAGCTCACATATTTTTGACTTTTTCGCTCAGGTTTCTGAGAGGTTGAACACATAGAAGGGGAATGCATGACAGCACTAGAACTTTAATTTTCCTCCTATTACTTTAGGAGAGAAAAGTTTTCCCATGGTGCTCCTTCAAACAGAGGGCATGAAAAGTCTTGATTGATGCCAAAAAAATAAGAAAAACAATCAAATGAGCGTTTGCTTGTTTCACTCCACCGACCATGGGAACATCTGTTGGATTTGCCTCCGTGGACACTGGAAAAATATCAAATAGGATATGAGAAGGAAAAAAGGGAGGAAAAAAATATAAGCTGTGATCTGGGAACAAAATAGGCCTTTTAATGTGGTGCACAATATACAGATTTTGGTTCAACTTTTTCTTGCTTCATTTCTGGCTTGATGGAAGCACTATACCGCTGGAAAAACAAATCAATAGTTCAGCCTTCTAAATGTCCTAAACAGAGCCATTAATGTTTTGCTGTACTGGGTTGGAAATATACAGCTTTCCATTTGTTATTTTGGTTTTTGATACAGTTTGTCCACTGCTCTCCAGCTGGAGAGTTTAAATAAGTGGATGTAAAACACCTCCAGTTAGTTCTCCTTGTTCAGTCTCTATCCTTTTACAATCTAAACATCATGATAGGAAGAGTGACCTCCCAATAGAAAAAACAGACAATACAAAACCCACCGCTTCACTCTCATACTTTTGCTGCTATTTTAAGAGAAAAAAGCCCCCTTCTATACTTATTATTCAAGGAAAGGTTAAAAAACACTGCATACTGCTGCTGAACTCTACATATGCTCAGAATCATTTAAGACGTGTTGACTTCCTAAGCAGTCGGATAAAACTGCTTTAGCAAAAGCAACTAAAATGTTCATTGTCATTCACTTATATGAAAACAAGCTCCTGCACATGTTAGCAGCATGAAACATGTGAATATTTGTTTCGTTATTTGCTCTGACCGTAGGGTACATGCGTATAATACTCGGCTGTTTTGGATAAAATAAAAGATACTTTGTACCGACACTAACTGTGTTCTTCCAATAAAATCTTATTGAGATGTTAAGTAGAGCAGTGAGTATTATGGTGTTAATTTAAAGTGTCCATTATTTCCCCCCCAATTTTACACATTAAGGTCAGTTTATTTGTAAATCTGTTGAATGCATAATACTTTTCCTTTTTTAACCAGCAGCATGTTGGAAGAATATTTGCTGTCATGAGCCACTGCTGTTATAGCTGTAAAGGGCCCTTTTTGTGGCTCTGAATGAGATCTAAATTGTAGGGAAATATTCCCAGTGATGTACTGACTTGAATTTGGAGACAGCTCATTTTTAAAAAATGGGCGTCATAGAAATTGGTTGCAGAAAGTTTCAAATAAGTGGACATTTGTCATATTAGGGACGTTCTAATGCAGTAGTTTCCAAATTTCTTCTGGCATGCTTCCCTTCCCAACTATAAAAAGGGGTCCAAATGTAATTTTTGGGAAATAGCACAATACCATGTGCTGATACATATTTGATTCTTTTTTAGATTTTCTTTCTTTTGTACCTACAAAAATCTTATTTTCGCTCAGTATTTTCCCCTCGATCATCCATGTCACACCTGCAATGGCGTCATGCCCAACCAGTGAGAGAAACACGAGTCTAATGAAAGATGCTATCAGGCTGCATGATGAGCTGATGCATTAGTGCCATACTGAAAGCAAGACCTGCGGGATCTTAGCTTCTGCTGAATTCATTATTTTTTTAACCTGTCTCCCAAACTATCTTCCAAAATGAATGTATTAATAATAATAATGCTAATGTAGAATGCCAGAAAGTTTGAAATCTATCTATTGAATCAAGCTCATTCATGTTTAATGCTGGTTATTAGATGGCTAGATACATCAGAGAGTCTTTGCTCTGTTCCCACCCTACCTTTATTAATTCAGCACCCTCTATCAGTCCCGCTTCTCTTTCCCCTCAAGAGGGACGTCTGTCGATACTCCTTCACCAAAGCCCCGTGACGAGAGAAAGGGAGAGGGAACAGTGATCAATTTCAGATATGCCCTGAAGCACAGGGTTTACTAACAAAAGAGATTTCATGCGCTGTTAAAGCTATTGAGTGGCCAGTGGATTAGCTCACACTTCACATTAACCCTGAAACTCGACGACAAAGGCCCACTTAACAAATGCCCCGCAACCTACGCTGTGTGGGCCCACTTAGGCTCCGATAGCATCAGCGGTAATTGAGACACTTCAGAGGCAACAAACAGTGGCATTTAGGGGACACTGATGTTTAATGCCGGGTAATCCAAACACATGAAATCAGACGCCGTGGACTCTGAGTACAGATGTCTGTTTGGAAACATATGGCTGAGGTTATTGTCGGGGCTTCTATTGACTGAGGATGCCAAAGGGTTTTAATCCTTAATGAACATATTTCACAAACGGTTTAATTTAATTCTCTCTTTATCTAAAGGAACCATTTGGATTACACATACCTTACAATCCTTTCTATTGCTATTGATGAAGAAGAAAGTGGGAAACTGCACTGACCAGGAGTTATAGATTTGCTTAATTGGATTTTTCTGACTGAAGTAGGAGCTAATTATCTGAACACTGGCTACATTTTAAGTACATCCATCAAAAGATGCCCTTCGCTTTATAGACATAGGAAAAATACTGTTTTAATTATTAATTGGACTCCTCTGTGACAAGTCATCTCTTTCCAGATAACGAACAACATGTAAGATGGAATATAACGCCATGTGTGACATTTGATAAATAGTCTGCAGCTTGTTTCGAGTGGGAGCAACTTAAAAATAGTTTGCAAGAACAGCACAGACTAACCGAGAGTATTTCTTACAGTGTTTTCAGGGCACATCATCATCCATCACCGCTATGTTACAATGAGGACTGACTGTGTAATTTGTTTGCTTTGTTTGCTGACAGCAGTTGTTTGCTGAATCTCATGTTCTCCTGAAAAAATACAGCAGAGGAAAAACAAGAGAGGAAAGAGGAAAAACTAAAACAGTTTCAGAAACTTGTCAAAGCTTTCATCTTTTTTCCTCATGCATTGTTTTGCTTTTACTATTCAGTGCGCACCCACACAATGTAGTGTGATTGTAACAATGAATATATGGAGTGTTATTTTTTTCTTTGGATGGATAACTCAAAATCAGATGCTGGTATTGGTACTGGCTCTGCAAAAGGTGTTATTCCATCATGATGAAAAGCCTCATTCAGAAACACTGCGACGCACATTAACACTATCAACCCCGAGCCTCGCATGCATACGCTGCTGTAGTTAAATTCTTCGCCTATTCATAAAAATAATTAGAATTTCAATTAGACTCATAACTCAGAGGGTTCTCTTTATTCCATCCTTTGAGCAGTAACAAATTTCAAGTTATAGATGTGCAATCATAACTGATCTACATATTCATTTCCTCACACTTATCCTTTAAATGCTTCACTGAGCTGATGTTGATTCATGAGGTTCTGCAGCAAACATTTTACCTGACATGAAAATCAAACAGAGTCTGCTTGAGATCTACAAAAGTTTTTAATTTAAACAGCTGCACGGGTTCCTGTAAGACAGTGACATATTGTTGTGTGTGTGTACATAGCATTTGAAATGAAAAGCACTCCTGTTCTTATTCCATTTCATGGTGTTCATGGTCCACTGCAATCTGCTGCAGTTCCTTTTATGCATAGTTTTCTGATTTAAAGAGACCCACAGTATTTGGACAAGTTACTGAAAATGGGGAGTTTTCATGTAAACAAAGCTAGCTTCTTTGACTGAAACATATGTTGTTTAAAATGACGGATGTAATTTTGGACAGTGATTCATAGCAATTTTTGAAGGCATATTGTGTGGCTGATAGCGGCATCAGAGAGGAAAACATGTATATAGGATTGGGGCAGTACATATTTTGTGATTTGGGATGGTAACACATTTTCCCAACCTCTCAGTTAATCCAAAATGCACTGTACAACAGCACCAATGCAAAACAAAGAAAAATGTGTCATGCTCCTACTGTACATCTTGAAACATTTTCTTTTCTTTTCTTTTCTTTCTTTTTTTTGCAGGATTAACACAGTTTATGCTCTTAGAAACAATGGAGTTGTCCCAAATTCAAACTTATTTAATTGGAGTACTTTTATTTATTAATTTTTTTTTTTTTTTTACCTAAAGTTACTCAACTCAAATGTCCTGCAGCATCGAATTCTTCTTTCGCTCTTGCACGCTTGCTTAAGGCTTTTCATTGTTTTAGGAGCAGCAATAATTAACTTGGGAAATGAGTGCATCTCACATGAAAAAGCACACCAGTTTTTCCCAAGATCTGCATCCTAAGCCAGAGATTACAGACACTTTTGATCTGTTCTTAAACACAGATTTGTGCGAGTGTGTGTTTCCCTGTGTTGACAATGGGATGAAAAAAAAGAAGAAGAAGCAGAAGAAGTGATTAGCAGAACCAGAAATCTCATTACGCTCTCAGTGCAGAGGCTGCTGTGTTGTGTGAAACACTGCACCGACACACAAATGTACACTGCACTGTTTGCATTCACAGGCAGGATGTATGTTCACATCCACTCATGTGGAAAAGACACAAAGCTTAATTTAAGTAAAGATTAAATCATTTTTCTTTTTCAGAACAGAGACGTGTTGAACAGGTGCATTCTGGAAATACCACGGGTTCTGCTTGTGTGAGGGATAATCAGAGGCTGAATGGAATTATATCACATGGTCTTTATTTACCCATATTGATCTGCCTGTTATAATAGTCCAGATGAATGTTTTCATGGTGAAAATGAAAAGCAATTGAGTCTGACACAACATGGTGCCTGATTCTTGATGCAGTTTAAACAGATGCTCTGCACCTTCAGCCCATAAACCACCTGCGCAGTGACTGTAAAACATTCCTTCTCACCAACCCCCTAAATAATGAGGACATGAATGGCAATTCTATTACCTGCTAATCTATATTCAAGGACTTTTGGTACACTGTGTGCTGTGTCTATGCTTCCCTCGTGTTTTCACTTGCTTACAGTGTACCTGAAAGTGAATCAGTGTGTATTAGAAAAACATACTTTTAAAAAAGAAAACTTAAATATGACAATTTGATTTCCATTGTTACATGAAATGGAAAAGTTTCCGAATAGAATCGACTGTTTGCTACAATTGAAGATAATTGCAGTAAATAAGCCAGTGCACTGTTGCGCAGCACTTTTTCTGAGGCCTTTTAAAGTCTAAACACAAAATAGCAGTTTCTGTATTTTCAGCCTTAGAATGTGTTTGTGTTTCTCATAATAGCTATAGATACACGTCTCACAGTCTAGGGACACACACACACACACACACACACACACACACACACACATTATATATTATTATTGTAGTCTGTAGGAGCTTGAGGTGGGTGTAGCTAATGAATTAATTCCCAGCGTTGGTGCTTGAATGCCCTGAAAACCTGCTAAATAAATTTGAGGACTTGTGATCATTTTAATGGGAGAGGTAAAAAGAAAAAGTGAGAAAAAAAAGGACAGAAAGAGAAAAAAAGTTTCACTTTTCATTTTCAAGTTTTATTATGACCTTTGATTCTTCAAAAATAGAAGGGAAGACTTTGCAGAATTTAGCAATTTTGGGTTTCAAAAAAGTGATTCTCTTCAAGTGCATTCAAAAATTGAATATATTTCCCCTTACTCTGAATCTGCAAGCCCAAATTACTCATAATTTTCTTCTCGTATTGAAACGAGGAACAGTGTCAGTCAAAATCAGGTGGATTTAGCAGAGGAATAAAACCAAATGCTTATTCATTTATTATTTTAATTATTATTATTTCATCAGAAGGTCCAGGAACACAGAGATTGACATTCTTACAGGTACTGGGATACATAAACTCAAAGAATGGATGAAAAAACCCCACAGCCATTGGGGATCTTAAGATGTAAGCATTAAAAATAAAAACTGTCATCTCAAATCATATAGACTAATTAACACATACAGTTGTTGCACGTACCAGCTGTCACCAACTTCCATGTGCAAGAGGGGGAGGAGGAGACACAGGTAAAGCAAAAATAAAGAGCAGAGCACCAAAAACAGAGGAGCAACAGCAGACACACTGAACTTGTGCACTTTCATCACGTGAGCCTACGACATGACTACGTTATTGAACAGCCAGTAATGTGCTGCTATGATAAACCTTGTTTCCAATTGCCAGATTGCTTGTCTGTTTGGTATGTATGAGCAATATAGCATTACAGTACTTCCTGTATGTGTTTTGTCTTCTGTCTACATCTACATCTACAGACAAAGACAGCCTGCCATCCCAGCAGCTGAAAGCCAACAGGAGCAGTGACAACAGAACATAAATAAACACTCAATTAAAACAACTACTGAACCCACATAAACATCAAATAATTAGCCGAACCTTCCTTGCCAGTGATGATTCATACTTTATTTATTATTATTACAGATTAGTTAAGCTGATGTTTTGTTAAACTTACTGGCTTATCCGACCCTCGACTGACAGACCCCATCAATATGGCCCCTCCCCTTAGGTGACTGGCATCCACCTGCAGCTTGAATGACTTCTCCACACAGGGAATAGCCCGTACCAGAGCACTACATGTAAGAGCCTTGATATTCTGGACTTATTCTGACTATTAGTTACTTTTTAAAACTGTATTTATTTTTTTATTGTTGGCATAGAGGGTCCAATCTGGTCAATGCAATCATCATTTTTGTGGAGGTGGTAATTTTATCCGGCTTAGCGATACAATTCATGTATATAACCCTTAAGTTTGGCTCATCATATATCTTGTACTAACATAAAAATAGAAAAGAAGAGCATTTAATACATGTTCAGAAGGCTAAAATCTTGACTTTCATTGTGAGTTTTCTAAGGCAGCATTTCTTTCTCTCATAAACATTTTATATCTTGCATTCCCATTCCCACCTTCTCTTATTCTCATGTGTTTGTACCGTGTTGCTCTATATGCCGTCATGTGCCATAACTGAATAAATGCTGAGACCAACAGCTGTTCCCTGAAGGTCAACAAAGCCTGTCTCAAAACAGACACATTTACAATACACACAAAAACATACATAAAAGCTCATACCTTCCCTGGAAAGCTTCAGGTTTTATTTGCTCCTTCCACAGCACCTGGACAACTGCTGAAAACGCACAGAGCCTGAGCTCTCCTACACAATATCCACTTAGCGTGTTATGTTTTGCATGGCTTGATTGTTGGGTGCCATGCATTATTCATATATGCGACCTTGAGTCCTCTTGAAAAGTTGTCCTTTGCTTGAGTGTTTGTTTGCTTGTATCATTAGCACATCACTCCGCTGGGAAAGAAAACAGCACCCTAGGTCTCTTAGCATTAGCAACTCCACTGCCTACATGGATGTCACACAGCTGTAATTAGCTGCAAGAGAAACAGCCTCTGGCAGTGCTCATTGTTAAAGTCAATGGAGATGCCAGGACAATATGTATGTTTGTTTTTGTTGTTGTTGTGTCTCATTATTTCTTGTCCAGAAACAAAAATGACCATGGCAAGAAGTCAGCATCAGCAATAAAGCATACAGTATCACACACCCACTGGCTAACTATATTTGGAAGACTGCTATAGCCAGGACTACTGTAAGAGCATTACAAAAATAAATAAATAAATAAAAGAAAGTGGAAATGTCTGTAAAAAGGTTGATTATAGGAGTACTTGTAGACTGTGAAATTTTCCACTTATGATAAGACTTACTTCCAATCTTTCCAAAGGCACATTATCTATAATACAGGTACATAAACAGGAAGTTGGTAGAGGAGTGGGAAACTTTTCAATTTCAAGTACTGAACTGAAAGTGAATCTGTAGGGCTAGTGAAGGATGGGATGAAATTATTTGTTGAGCAGAGAGTTCGGATTGGGTCGGGGTGGGAAGGAAAGGGAGGGTAAACTTGCTGATTCTCATGAATTTAAAAAGGCTACTTTACAGGGTTAATATACATAAATGCCTCCTTAGCGAGCGCCGTTTCATGGAACGGTCATGCAGATTTTCCAACATTTTTAAATTCATAGCCTATATAAACATATAGGCTGTTTATATCATCGTAGCTCCTTTTTATTATAGAACCGAAACAACATGTATAACAAGATAAGGGAAACTATTAACGGATCAAACTTTCCTCATCATTTAAAATGAGTTAATTTTACAAGTAGAGCATTTATATATAAATATATATATATTTTAACTGTCAATTATGTTACAGTGATGATACTAAATTATGGAGCTTACAGTTGTTTTGTTTTTCTTTTCTTGTGCTTGTTGTAATGCTAATTAGTTATTTCCAAATGTAAGATGGTCTTGTTCATGCTCTTAATTTGTGTTAATATGGCATGTAATGATTGGGCTTAAAGGCATAACTAGTGTAAGCAATAATAATAATGAAAGAAAATCCACTTCAAACAATACCAGTACTGCCAAATAATAACAGAACTGCTAATCACTCCATCCACACATTGCATTATTATGAACATAATGCAATGAGCCAGGCTAACAGTAAAGACAGGAAAGGAGATTAAGACTTAAGCTAAAGCACATGTGCATCATACTTTCACACATGTGGAGTAGTAGAAAGTCTAAAAAGGCACCAGCACACCAACAAAAAGACTGACCCAACACAAATTTGGGCTTTTGGATTCTGAAAAACAATCAGTGGAGCGCATACACTTAACAAGCAAACCAAAATAACACAACAGTTTTACTGCAGTTGAGAAAGTGTTCAACTTCACTATAGTCCAGCTATCTTAACCAGTTAGTCACTGTGCAGTAACGTGGTTTCTTTTCCTAACACTGAGATGTTTTAAAAATGTATTTTAGACTCCTACTCACGATGACCCCCAGTCAGGGCCTGACTTTTAGCACTGCCACAGGTTCTTGCAAGGGGAACAGCCTTGTGAGTCTGAAAGAGCATCTGGGGGGCGGTAGGTTAGAGAAGGGCTGACTCCCTTTCAAGGACTGTGCCTCGGAGGCGCTGCGGTTGGCTGCTACAAGGTCAACTTGTGATGGCTGCATGTCCCTGGGCTAAGTGCTCTGTTCTGTGTCATTGTGGGAAGAGGAGGTGAGGACCCGTTTGACGTTTGAAAGCATCAATCGCCTGACATAATGTCACATCTAGAGAGAGAATGTTCCGAAAGAACAGTAACGGCATACATTTTTTTCCTGATACCTAAAAAGTGATTACTACAGAAAGAGGAAGCTTCTTCCCAGTGAATCAAAGTGCTCATTAAGACAGCACGGGAAAATACCAAGACTGAATCAGATTAATTGGCAATCTATGCAGAAGAAAGACACTGTAGTACAGTAGTGCCTGCAACCATTATCTCAACAGACATTCTCCTTATTAGTCAATAATACTGAACTAAATTTTATAGTTTCTGCAATATTGATTAATAGCATTTATTAAACAATATTACTGGTATTTAATGAAAATGTTGCATAATTGTTTTGATATGGTATCCTGCTGTGCATGTAACTTGTCAAAGGAAGCAGCATGGTATTTTATTATTATCTCCTGTTTTTTTAGATTAATCTTACATTTATTTTGCATTAGCACACTCAGGCAAACCAAAAATCAACAAAGGCCGAGTCCAAAATCATAGCAGAACAGAAATCCAGAAATAAACAAGAAGAGTAACAAAGGTCAGAGAACCAGGTGGAAGAAAGGGGAGAATTAACAGGCATCTTAAAAAATGACAAAGAGAGGACCAGAAAAACACTAGACAACACGAGGCTTACAATCATGAAGAAAGAACAAGGTCAGAAAATAAAACTAATAAAATTAGAGAGCTATACAACATAAAACTAGCCTATGAAGTAAAACAGGAAGTAAACAGAATACAGCACAACAAGTGTTCATTAACTTTGTCTTTGAGTGAAATACTAAACACAGAAAGAAAAAACATATAAGGCACTCAGTGAAAGAAACATGGAGAACTAACACTGCTACAAAAAATAAAAACTGCAAGAGAAAACACGGGTAGCACTGTGGTTAGCACTGTTGCCGCACAGCAAGAAGGTCCTCAGTTCAATTCCACCATCAGGCCGGGGTCTTTCTGCGTGGAGTTTGCATGTTCTCCCTGTGTTTGCGTGGGCTCCCTCCACGTACTCTGGCTTCCTCCCACTGTCCAAAGACATGCAGTTTGTGGAGATAGGTTAATTGATTAATCTAAACTGCCAATTGGTGTGAATGTGGGAGTGATTGTGAGCGCAAATGGTTGTCTGTCTCTGTGTGTGTTAGACCTGCCAGGGTGTACCCTGCCTCTTGCCTTATGAAAGCTAGGATAGGCTCCAGCGCCCCCCGCGACCCTGAAAAGGATGAGCGGAAGTGAATGGATGGATGGAGAAAAAAGACACAGTAAAAAAAAACAAAACAGAAGGGTGTACCACAATGCAAGATCAATCGGGTAGCGAGCTATGCTGACCATGAAGTCTCTTCTGTGTCACAGAAGTAGCTCTCCTTTCTACTTGGTAAATCATCACAGTAACTTATGCTAAACACACTTTGAGAGCTGGTTAGAATTTTAGTTTAAAATGGCCTAGAAATGCTATATTTTCACCATTCTTTTAATTTAAAACATGGTTTAAGTGCAAAAGAGATTGTCTGCTGAGGGAATATATGTGCAAATTTTTAAGCTATAACTTATTAAGATCACAGAGGAAGCCCAGCTGTAAAGCTACAGCAGTGTAAACTACACTGCTGTAGCTGTATTCAGCTGTATTCAGCTGATGCAGAATGCAAACTGTATAAATGTGTTTATGCTTTATTCTAATATGCTGAAAAGTCTTTTTTACACAGCTGAAATTGCAGATACTAAAAGAATAAACACACCGAGAATACCTGTTCAGTTAATTTCACTTTGATCTGCTAATAAATTGAAATTATTTGCAGTCCCCTTTATTAGTGTAATAGTTTATTGGACACCAACCTTGAATGTTTAAATGTATCGAGCTTCAGGTTTCAGAGCGCTAATGTGCAGCCATCACAAAAATAAACAGCAGCGGCACTAAGCACGCACTCAGTGTTAAAAATAATTAACTTGAATTAAAATGTTTGTTTTAGGACTCTGCGCTACATCACAAGATTAATGATTTTCTGCTGGATTAATCTCTCATGTTATTTGCAGCAGTCTTACATTCTAGTGTTATATTATTCATGTTCTTTATCCACATTCTATCGTCATCTGATAATATCTGGGATTGGAGTAGGTGGCACGCATAAAACGCCCCTTTTTATATGAGTGTGTAAAGAGCCTCAAGCAAGAAGCTGGACTTAACAGAGAAACTTGATAACTGGTGTTATAATACCTGTTATCAGGGTTTAAAGTGACAGGTGAACCATTGCATCTGGTATCAGTGTAGCATGGGGAAAATAGTTACTTAGAAATATGCCACATAATTTGTTTGTGAGCTCTAGCAGATTTTTCTTTTGTGTACAGGCTGTGATCAGCTGATTTGTGCTGGTATTCACTGTTTTTTTTTACCCAAGTGGACTTACCCAAGTGAATTCAACACTATACACTAAAGCTATCACCTCAAATTAATGATAAATTTGCTACCCTTGATGTAACATAGTAACAGTATTCTGGATGTAACAAGTCCATCACAGTACTTCAGTGTTAACTTTACCACAATACTGCAAACTAACCATAACCTTCACTAAACTGCAAAAAAAAATCTGTATATGTCAACTTGTTTTGTTAGACATTTCACAAAAAAAGAAAAAGAAACATGATTCAGCAAAATGTCTAATTTCAAAACTTTAAAATGAATGTGAACTTTAGATGTAAGATTTAAATTTCCATTCTATAAAATTACACTTGCGTAACAGTCCTTGCCTTTGAAAATAATCTCTCACTCCGTTTTCCTTTCCTCTCCTTCTTACATCTTTCTCCATGTTTTCCTCTCCTTGGAAATGCAGCAACTGTACTTTTAACTCATAGACAAATTTGTGGCAAACTGTGCAGAAACAGATAGCGTACCTGTATCTGTTTAAAAAGTTGTCTTTGAAATTACTGCCTAAAAACTGTTACTCCATTTATTGACGTTCCTCTTGCCGTTCTGGTCATCTTGCTAGCTAGATGACCAGGTGGTACCGCTACCACAACTTAACATCTGCACCGTTGCTGACACTGGATTTCCCAATCAAATCTCTCACAAATGCTCACTACCTTCCCTGGTGGAGATGGAATCGAAACGCTAAGAGAGAAGAAGAAAAAGAAACTAGAAATAGGTGCAGGAAAAAGTGTCAAATGAGCCGACATGTTAGCAGCTGCACTGTCAACAGTAGTACAGTACCAGCAACGACTAGTAACTATCCCTTACAATTAGCAATGTAGACGTGCAAGAAGAGGGATAGCAGTCCCAACAACAGAGTGAGGAAGAGATGAAGGAGGGCATGATGGTATGAAAAAAGATGGAAGGACAAAATTAAGAAGGAACAGATTAAAAGACTCAAGTAAAACAAATGGCTACCTTGACCATGAGCTACAGCTAATACCTGAAGTGTAGCTTTTAAATGCCACATGCTGCACTGCAGTGCACACAAGATGTCTTAACAACAACTGTACCAACCTGATTAGAAATAAAAACTTTTGAATATCAATCATCAAACAATTTTAAATATGTAGATAATATGTGTGTGCTTACAGTTTATATAATTTGATTTATTTAATTTATATATATTTATTATGTGCTACTCAGCTTTACCATCGCTTTGAGGAACTCCACAAAGATGCGGACATATTTAACTGAATGATCTGCGTGTTTTTGACCAAAAAATATGAGGGCTGATTTTTTTGTCCCAGTTCAGACCTGCCTGAAACCAGAGACTCAGTCTCACAAGAAGTAAACTTCGCAAACTATCAGAATTATAAAAAAAATTTAATTCACTGAATCCAAAACTCAAAAACAACACAAAATCCCAATTACCACGAGAGGGCTGTGGAGGCTGTGCTTTGATTTTGGATTACTGCTGCATTTCAGATTTTTATAAACTATTAAAATTAAAAGAAAGAGTTTTTACAATTTGTCTTTCAAAAGTAGATCATTTTCTCTAACACAGATGTATCAAAAAAATGTAGCAAAACTGTTTAAACATCTTTCTGTCTTTTGCAGACTTATGTAATTTTAATTCATGCTAAATGACTGCCTGAAGGTAAGATGGAAATTACTTTTATAATGTCCCTGTTGTATTCTAGAGTAGTTGCTAGGTCAGAGTGTCTGTGTTAAACAGAATAGCAGTGATTTCGAATGGCAAAGAAAGAACAAAGTAAATCAACACATGAATCAGAGAAGTCAAAAATGATGTGGCGTATTGTTGTTGGAGAAGATAATATGTGCAAAGCAATTCAGGTTGTTTTGCTATAATTGTGAATACAATTACAACAAAAAAGAGAGGAAAAATTGTCAAGCGCTTTGTGTTTTTCTTCGCCTCACCTGCTCTCCACCAACACGTTCAAAAGGAGGGTGGAAATCCTGCTACAAGTTTTAATCAGTCAGTCTTTGTTCGCCTCGCTGTGTTTTGTTATACAGCAAATGATTTATATAGGTAGGACACTGACAGACTCTGCAGTTCGCCCCACTGGAGACCGAAACCACAGTGGAACTCTTCCTTAGCGGTTTCTGATAAATGGCCTAATTTCATACCTGTTTTTAGGCAGCTATCCCTGTTTTTTATATATAATTCCATAAGTATTTCTGCACTGACACGTTTTGGACAAAACACACACTTTGTATCAAATGGCAAAAAGTTTAAGGGAATCAAAAGAACTTCATAAATGCTTTTAAAAGTTGAATTCATAGAAGTAGGACAGCTTCAGTTGTCACAACATGACAACACCATTACAAAGCTTTCAACTGACTGCAGGTTGACAAGGTAATGTGACTCAAAAGAAGTCAAACAAAGCTGCATTTCTTTTACTTTCAAAAATAACCTCCAGAGCCTGTCACTTCTGACTGCGGCAGACAAACACAGATTGCTGCGGTGTGCCCGTGACTATTTGGTACAGCGTCACTAAAAATCCAACTTTTAAGCAACACAAATAACCAGCTGGGACTGGAACGGTTGCTCAGCACATGATTGCACTAGACCGAACAAGTATAAAACTAGTATAAAGCATGGAATAACATGGGTCGTGGTGATTGCTTTTATTCAAGTCATCTGACAGCTATAATGAGTGGAGACATTTTGTGTAACCTTCTGATCGATTTCAATTTACTGCACTGTGAAAAAGTCTTAGCCTACACTTGATTTTTAAAAAATAAATATTTCTCAAGGAAAATGGAAAAAAAGGATTTATAGAAACGTGGTAACATACATGGAAATACAACATACTGTCATGAATCGCTATGCGGCAGGCAGAAGTTGGACCCAAAATGCAAGACTCACAGACTCAGGGGATGAACTCAAAAATCACAGCTTTATTTGCTGGTAGGACAAACTAAACTAAGAAACAACAAACTAAGAACACAGGGAGATCCACACAGCATGAGGGACAACACAACACTGACTGAGAGAAACACAGGGTTTAAATACACTGGGGAGTAATGAGGGGAATGAGACACGGAAGGAGGGCACAGCTGGGAGAAATCAGGACTGACGAGACAAGCAAAGCAGGACACATTCACATAAGACACGGACCTTCAAAGTAAAACAGGAAGGATCACACAGAGACGCGAACTTGACACAGTGGAGACAGCAACTAGACAGAAACACAGAGACATAACCCATAAGGCAGAGGACTCTAAGAACCAAAAGACACAGAGGGGAACTCAAACATGCAGACACAGACTTACACAGAACAGAGGGGACACAGAGAAACATGAAGGGCAAGGGATCGAAACTAGAAACCATAGAATAACTTACAATAATACAAACATCACAAAGAACTAAAAACGCTGGGTTAGGAGACCCAGGACCGTGACACATACAAAGCAAAATTTTAACAAGCTTAAAAGTCAATATTTGTTATGACTACCTACAAAACCTGAACTCTGTTTTCACTCTTACCTCTTTAAAATCCTTCTCCAGGCTTCTGGAAGGACACTCAAGCTCCTTTTTTAATGTTGGTGGGATTTTGTTCCACATTGCTTCAATGTTCATATTAACATGCATTAAAATTACTATCTGTATAACTTGACTAGTTATAACTTATGGCATTTAAATATCAGCTGTACACTGAACATAGAAACAAAGTGGTGCTTCTGTGACTTCCAAATTGATCACCAGTCTTTTCTTTTTGTATGGCTGCTTCAGTCTTTTAGCACAGGCTTTTAAAAAAAAAATCTTAAAGAAACCTTTAAAAGTAAAGGAGGAGATACTATTTTAACCAACTCATGAAGGTGATTTAATTAGCTGGATAGTTACAGCTACTAAAACATCTTCCTGTGAGCAGTCAGTGTAGTGGACCAATTTGACTATCACGGGATAAACCTACAGTATGTACCTATGAAATCACTGATCTGAAAATTAGCATGAGTTTACCATCTTAAGTCTATGTTTGAGTAAACAAACATTGGCAGGCATACTGGCAGCAAAGGAAAACTATAAATCAAATTAACACAGTCTGCTCAATGCCTGCTTTCATGTGAGCAGAAGCACAATATCTTTAATATCTACAGGAACTCTGTCACAAACTAAGCCATCTTATACAGCAATGTAGCTCCTGTAGCCACTGCAAATCCACTGACAACCAATGGCATAATGTATTATTGAAAAGCTTTACTGGCTGCAAGCTTCACATATGATTGAATGCATCATCTTCAGTGCATTGTGTTTTCTAGAAACGAGAGGTAAGTTTTCAGAATACGAATTAGAAGTATTCGTTTATAACTGCAGCCTATCACAAACTTGTTTACAAAATATTGGCTGATGTAGAGATTTAAATTAATCTTGTCATGTTTTCAATTACACAGTGTGCTCAAGTTTTCGTACTTGGCCTGTTCCCACAAATAAGGTTTCTTCATGAGCAAGTCAATAGTGAGCAGTTAAAATGTGTGAAATTGAATAGTTTCATCTCATTTGTGGGAGCAGAGTGTTTAGAGATCAAAGTGTAAATTTGGGGAAATAAAATCTGTACTGATGGTACTTTATTTCAATCGTACTTACATTACCTTAAGGTAATGGGATGGTAAGAAAATATTCACACTTTGAAATTTTGACCAGATTCATTCCCTGCTGTGTTGCTGCACACAGGGATCTGTCTTTGTCTCGGTCACTTCATTTTCACGTTTGTACTTTTTCTGACAGCTCTTACAAACACACTACTAATGCTGATCAGCTGAGGAAGTATGTAGTGTAATCATTTATTCTTAGATTTGCGGGAATATCCGCGTAAACATGGTGCATTTATCCCAAAAACACATCAGTATACTTCCATCTGGTCACTCATAGATGACCTACATTGGAATGACATGCTACTACAAGGCTTCCTACAGCCTGTTCTCCAAACACGCACGGATTCCTCACCTCGTTTCCTCCACTGACCCAACCTGTCGGATTGGAACCATCCCAGGGTACTTAGCAGTGTTTGCCCCAGCTGAACCCTCGCCCACCTCACAGCTCCTCAGGGGCATTTCTCGTGCCTTAGTCTTATCTCCGGTGCTCCAGCTGGGGCTGACACCCTCAGGGGATGAGGGGGAAGGTTGAGCACAGACAAGGGGTGGCAACTCAGCTCCCAGACAACAGCAGTGTGAAAAGCTCCAGACTCTGTCAGGAGGACCTCAGGACCTAAGTGTTATGTGCACACAAGCACGCACATGTCACGGTAACCTCTACTGATCCATAAAAAAACCCACATGTGTATATGTGGATTTAAAGTGAATATGCAAAAATGCATTCGGAAGTTTAATTCTCACCAATAAAATGTGTATTTATTATTATTAATCATTTTTAAATATAACCACACCATTTATTTACAGTAACGGTGAACTTTTTATCATAACTTTTTCCAGTAATTAAAGAAAGAAAAAAATATATACAGAGTGGCAGAGTTAGCAAAGGCACTGTGTGAGTATTAGAACCACTGTGATGCTTGGTTTCAGCTTCCTGCAAGTATTTAATGTTTGCAGTGCTTGCTTCTTTATGGGATATGAAAGAGATGTGCACAGTGCCCTGCTGTGTACAAGGGCACTGTGCATTGTAAACATGGAGAAAAATTTAAACACTAATCTTTTGTTTCTGCTTAAAGACACCGCAAACTAACTTTATAGAGGCTGCGACAAGGGATGGCTGTGCTATAAACTTTGAAATGAAAGAGTCAGGAGTTAGTGGGCACTTTGGAGTTTAATCTGTGCTATTGATAATGATGTGAAGCTTTGTGCTCTGAGGGATCAGTGTTTTTTATTTTATAGGCGATAATCACTGCTCCTCATAATCAGCCCAGCATTTTCTCTTTATCAGCACAAGGAAAGGCTATTCAGTCCTTGTCCCAAGGGCTGTGTTGTTATCCTGTTGGTCTATGAGAGTGATATAGTAAGAGTATGTTTGTGTTCTGTGTGTGTGAGGGTATAACACAACAGCCAGCAGGCTCGCACAGAGAAAATCAAGACCATGGACAGAGCCAGATGAGTAGCAGGCTGGGCGCTACAGGGAACCACTTCCATGAGCAATTCTTACATTCCTGGAGATAAGAGGGGAGACTAATCGACTAATCACTGCTACACTATCGAGACCCAGGCAAGTCTGGTAGGAAACAGAGTAGCGAGAGAGTTATATAATGAGCCAAACGTTCCCAGAAGCACTATACTCACTTTCAATCTGAGGAGTGGACAAAAAAGAAAATCCCAGTAGTAAGTAGTTTTCAGATGATCTGATTATACAGGTTGTGCAAGTTCGCTAAGCAAATTCTATTGCCGTAAAATATCCTTTTACGGCAATTTTTCCTACAGCTGGCATATTTTCCCACATTTTCTATTCAACCCTGTACTTTTAATCTTACTCTTGAGTTTTATGAGTATTTTTCTGCACCGTGACTTTATTATATAATGTGTGCATATTATCTCTTTGTACTGAACCTTCTTAATGATTCCTTTAATCAGTTTTCTCGACATTCACAGACAGATTAAAGAAGCATCTGCAGGAATGATGATGCTGTATTCTAGATGTCAACGATCACTTATAACCATGGTCTGTGGTTAGTAACTAAAATGACACGAGAGAAAAGAAATGTAGGTGTTGATTGTGAAGTCAGAAGTCTGTTTAGACCGCTGCCATTGCCATTTATTTTTTGTTCATTTGTGATTTTTAACTGTAATAATTTTTGAATGAATTGTAGGATCATCATAATATTCACATAAATGTTATTTCTGTACATATAAACTTTCATAAATATAAAAAATGTAATAACAATTTTTATTAAAAATCAGGCTTCATCCCCAGTTCTGTGAATTTTACACTGTTATAATCAGCATATTGAAGAAATTACGTTATACGAGTCCACAGCATCTGCACACATTCTTTAAATGTGTATTATATTCTGTATGCCTGTCTATTATCATTGACTTTCACATTATACATCACGAGTTGACCCCTTGATACTACAGAAATATTGATTAGTGCTGCCTTAAATTGTCAGTGTGATGTACACACATGCACTTGAAAATCTAAATTTATGTATGTGTTTTGCAACCTACACAATATGCGGTCCATTTGTGTGAATATGAAATTTGTCTGAGAGTCTAGGGTTATTTTCTTGACCTCCTAATGATAACCAGCAGCATGTCTCCTCCATAATAGGCAGAGTGATTGCACCCTCAATTTCTCTTCAGTGCTTTTACCCAGATGCTGCAGAAGGACAGCATGGCACTTACACATGCAGCTGCTAAAAGCTGCCCCCCATTGACTCTCACCTCTGGGTAACACAGATAAATAGCCAGCTTTAGTCTCAGTGGGAAATAATTGAGTATCTAAGTATGTTTGCGTGTACATCTAATAGTACAACCATTGTGCAAGATGATATCTTCTCTTTTATTTAATGGTAACATCTGATGTTAATATACATGTTACCATTAGAGCTGAAAAATATTAGCATTTTAAGGGCAATGCTGGCCTGCTTTTAACACTTATGACTATTATAATTAATCGCAGAAGATTTGTGCTTTAAAAAAAAAACCTCCACCAGTCAGGATTATCATTGTTATTCAAAGCCTGAAGCAATTTGAGGCAAATAAGTGACGTTTCAAAGCCGGCGCGTACTGTGTTCACCTGAGGAATCTGTAGCCGTCGGCTTGACTTCTAAATCAAGAGATGCCTTCAGCAATGATAATCTCTGCATGTGTAAAAGGTTAACATATGTGTTAAGTTGAAATGTGTGGCTGGTAAATCTGGATTACACTAATAGTTAAAAAATTAAGAGATAAAAAGACTTATGGGGATGTTAGTTCAGTTTATGTCTTCATACAAGGAAATAAAGGGAACACCCCAGTTATATTTTGGTCTTTGTTATATCGTTCAGTGTTAAATCAGTATTTTCTAATTACACTTTACATCTTCCATGGCATTACTTAAAAAATACCACTAGGTGGCGCATAGCGGCCAGGAGGAGCGTAAACCCCCCTGGGAGGCAAATCTGCAGAATAAATCCTGCAGTTGAAACGTAAACAAGTTCATGATCTGTGCCTCTTTATTTCAATACACAGGTGGGTTACTAGTCCTCAAAATGACTAATAGGTAACACAGTAGAAGCAATAAGACTGTTGTGAACTCGTGAATGAAAGTATACCGTTATAAGTTAAGTACTGTTTAAGTATTGTGTTTTGAATGAGATCGTGATGTGAACGTGATCGTGCTAGGCTAATGGACTGGCTAGCGGGGGAAGTGAGCCTCAAGTACCGTAGCGATGCTAAGGCACGTTCTCAGTTGTGTGTTCTCTATATGTCTTGTTGAAGTAAGACAGGATGCAAAGGCTGTAATTAATGCTTGCATAGCTGCTCATGTGCTGTATACGAATGGTTATTTGCTATTTACGGGCTGTGAGTTACAGTACATTGTATTTCTTGATGCAGTGATATGTATGTGTAACCGGAACAAAGGCTGAGGCAACCTGGTCACTGCGAGCCAATGTTATCTATATTTATGATGGTTAATGTATACTCGGCAAGGTTATTCCTGTACTTTTGACAATGCGCTGACAGCTGTTATGCCACACGTTACAAAGAATTGCTGGGTCTTATGAGAGGCGATTAATGATTTGTTCCCCTGTTGATGAGCAGAATAAATCCTGCAGTTGAAACGTAAACAAGTTCATGATCTGTGCCTCTTTATTTCAATACACAGCTGCAGGATCTAGGATCGCACCCCTCCCAGGCACCTGTCACACCAGGGGGGCAACAATCGTGGGGGCTCGTCCGGGATTAGTGCCTCCTCTTGACGGCAGCTAATCATAAAGTAATAAACTAAGACCAACGTGCTACGTCTGCTCCATCTGTGGTACCAGAATGGCGGCTGTGCAGGAGCTGCGACGAGGAATACAGAGAAAGCTTCATGAGCTTATTAACACTGCTAAGACAGAGGTGTTGTACAAGCTTGTAGACACCATCAAGGATGAGGTGAAAGATGACCTACCAGGAGATGATGCAACAGAGGTGGAACTCTATGACTTCATTGTGGACTTTTTGAAAAGTGACCGGCTGGCAAGTCAGGAGGACCAAGGCATGTCTCGCCTGCTAGTATTCAACGACTTCATCACTGACCTGCAACGACCTCCGGTGGCTGCAGATGAGGACTGTGAGCTGGGTGCAGAAACAGACTCTGTGGTAACACCTTCAGTAGTTAGTGTGAACGCAGATAGAACCTGCATGGTAACCAGTCAAGTAACTGATGTTATAAAACTGGCAGATGTTGCAGCGCTCCTGCCTCGTAGAGAATTCAAGCTCCACAGTGGACAGATTTCTGACTCAGATTCAGATGTTAGTTATAGCTCTCTGTGTAGACAGATTGATGAAGGGCTAGCTGAGAATTTTACAGAAGCAGAGATAATCCGAACTGTCCTAAAGATTATTAAACCAGGTACATTTAAGGATATGCTAATGACCAAACCTGGATTAACGGTGGCTGAGCTCAAACGGTTCCTCAGAGCACACCTGAGAGACAAGAGCAGTGCAGAGCTATTTCAGGAGCTTAGCAATGCTAAACAACAGGACAGAGAAAGTCCACATCAGTACATGTACCGGCTAATGGGGCTAAAACAGCGTGTGATGTTTGCTTCTCAGCAGAGTAGCTCAGAGTTCCAATATACCAGTCAACTGATTCAAGGAGTATTTCTTCACTCATTGTATCAGGGAATGAGTGAGAAATACGCTCATGTCCGAAGAGACCTAAGGCCTCTCATTTCTAACATGAGTTGTGCTGATGACTTTATTCTAGAGATAATGACCAAGTCAGTTAGTGAAGAAGTTGAGAGACAGACTCGCCTAGGTCAGACACAGAAAGCAAAAGCAGTCACAGTTAGTGCCATGCAGCAGGGTGAAAGACAACCCGCAGCTCAGCCTCCAGCCGAGGTCCAAGCCACCGTCCTGCAAACCCAAGCTGAAGTCCAGGCACAATGAGCAGCCCTGCATGAACTAACAGCACAGGTGTCTGTTTTGGCCAAGGCTATTGAGAAGGCTCTCACTTCAGAGGGAAGTCCCTCTGGGTCCACACAGGTCAGCTCACTTAATACTGCCCAACCATCCAAGTCCTCTGTGAAAGGAAAATGCAGGCCCTGTATAACCCAAGGGATTGCCAGTTGTAACCACTGTTTCCGGTGTGGCCAGGAGGGACACCGGGCGGTGGGCTGTCTGTCCAAGAACAAATCGGGAAACATCAGAGGGTAACTGGGGAGGGACCACCAGTGATCAGACAAGAGCCAGGGTCCCAAACCATTGTAACAAACCATGAGAGCAGGACTCCAACTGATAATCAGCCACTCCTAAGGAAGAGAGCGGGGAAAGGAAACCGTGTAGCTCGACTGATAGGCAAAAGGTGTATGCTTACCTGTCACCTTAATGGGGTACCAACTGAGGTGCTACTGGACAGTGGTGCTCAGGTCACGATAATGGCAAAGTCGTGGCTAGAGAAGCACCTACCAGACACAAAAGTCAGGTCGCTTGAAGAGTTTTTGCCAAATGATCCACTCAGAATAACAGCAGCTAATGGGACGGATGTCCCCTTTGAGGGTTGGGCTGAGGTACTTGTGGAAATCAGAAGTGAAAAACATGGCCAGATAGCCATACATGTACCCATGCTAGTGAGTCAGAGCTGTGTGAACGGTTTGTTACTAGGTTTCAATGTGATAGAGGAGCTCATCCTTGAAAGTCTGGAAAGATCAGGGAGTGTCATGTTAAGTGATTTGCTAGCAGAGGCATTAAAACTCCATCGAGATACTGCTGAAACAATTGTTTCTGTTGTCAGCGAAACCCCAACGGGCCAACAAACTAGGAATGAGATGATCAGATTAGGAAAGAGAGGTCTCACAGTTCCTAGTGGCCAAATATGTCAAGTGAAATGCCATATCAGGGGTTGGCCTGAGGAGGGGACAATGTTATTTGAACCAGCATTAAAAAGAGATGTCCCAGATGGACTGGATTTATTTCCTGCTTTAGTTAATGTGTCTCCTGGTGCATCTAAGACTGTAAAAATCCCAGTCTGCAATTCAACCAAACATGATATCTTCTTGCCACCAAGGATGGCCTTGGGCTGCCTAGAAGGAATCATAGACAGCAGGCCGATTGATTTTGGTCCCCCTTATCAGCAGTCAGGGCAGTCAAGTACTGATACACATATACGTACCACGCAGGGTAGCCAAGCCAGTCACAACAGTATCCCAGAGACTTATACATCAAAAAAATGGCATCCTCCTGTTAACTTGGAGCATCTTGATCAGCAGCAGCAGGAAGTTGTGCGTCAGATGCTCTTTGAGGAATCTGATGTGTTTGCTAAAGGGGAGGGAGACATAGGTTGCATACCCAACTTGCAGCTGAAGATTAATGTAACCGACAACAATCCAGTCCAAAAGTGCTATAACTCTATCCCTAAGCCTTTGTACCAGGAGGTTAAAGACTATGTAAAGAATCTCCTAGACAGAGGTTGGATCCGCAAATCTGTGTCCTCTTACTCCTCTCCAGTTGTCTGTGCCCGTAAGAAGGACCAGAGTTTGCGGCTATGTGTGGACTTTAGGGGACTGAACAAAAAAACAGTCGCAGATCGTCATCCCTTGCCGCGCATACAGGACTTACTTGACAACCTGGGTGGTAACACATGGTTCTCGATATTAGATCAAGGAAGCGCATATCACCAAGGGTTTGTAAGTGAGGAATCCAGACACCTTACAGCTTTCAGCACACCGTGGGGGCTTTATGAATGGATTCGAATCCCATTTGGTTTGACAAATGCACCTGCAGCATTCCAAAGGTGTATGGAGGGAGTGCTGGACGGAATTAGAGATGAGTGCTGTGCTCCATATCTTGATGATGTGTTGTGTTATTCTACATCCTTTGAGGCACATGTCAACCACCTCAGACAAGTTCTGGGCCGCATGAGAGAACACGGAATCAAACTGAGACCTGCGAAGTGTGAGTTGTTCAAAAGAGAGGGTATTCCCAGTACTCTTCCACTCCCATACTTCACATACCCACATCCATACCTGGACACCTGTTACCTTCAACCACAGTAACTAGAAACATACATCCCTTAACATGACAAAAGTCAGGAGACCTATATAAAAAAAAAAGGGGAGAGTGTAAAAGGTTAACATATGTGTTAAGTTGAAATGTGTGGCTGGTAAATCTGGATTACACTAATAGTTAAAAAATTAAGAGATAAAAAGACTTATGGGGATGTTAGTTCAGTTTATGTCTTCATACAAGGAAATAAAGGGAACACCCCAGTTATATTTTGGTCTTTGTTATATCGTTCAGTGTTAAATCAGTATTTTCTAATTACACTTTACATCTTCCATGGCATTACTTAAAAAATACCACTAGGTGGCGCATAGCGGCCAGGAGGAGCGTAAACCCCCCTGGGAGGCAAATCTGCAGAATAAATCCTGCAGTTGAAACGTAAACAAGTTCATGATCTGTGCCTCTTTATTTCAATACACAGGTGGGTTACTAGTCCTCAAAATGACTAATAGGTAACACAGTAGAAGCAATAAGACTGTTGTGAACTCGTGAATGAAAGTATACCGTTATAAGTTAAGTACTGTTTAAGTATTGTGTTTTGAATGAGATCGTGATGTGAACGTGATCGTGCTAGGCTAATGGACTGGCTAGCGGGGGAAGTGAGCCTCAAGTACCGTAGCGATGCTAAGGCACGTTCTCAGTTGTGTGTTCTCTATATGTCTTGTTGAAGTAAGACAGGATGCAAAGGCTGTAATTAATGCTTGCATAGCTGCTCATGTGCTGTATACGAATGGTTATTTGCTATTTACGGGCTGTGAGTTACAGTACATTGTATTTCTTGATGCAGTGATATGTATGTGTAACCGGAACAAAGGCTGAGGCAACCTGGTCACTGCGAGCCAATGTTATCTATATTTATGATGGTTAATGTATACTCGGCAAGGTTATTCCTGTACTTTTGACAATGCGCTGACAGCTGTTATGCCACACGTTACAAAGAATTGCTGGGTCTTATGAGAGGCGATTAATGATTTGTTCCCCTGTTGATGAGCAGAATAAATCCTGCAGTTGAAACGTAAACAAGTTCATGATCTGTGCCTCTTTATTTCAATACACAGCTGCAGGATCTAGGATCGCACCCCTCCCAGGCACCTGTCACACCAGGGGGGCAACACATGCTATGAACTAAAGACCAGACTACTGAGATCGGTTGTTTTAACTGAACAGTCACTATCTCTGTTTTATTGTGGGAGATAAGTGAATAAGTGAATGAACTGGGAATCGCTGTTTATTTTTACAAGATATGTGTGTTTGGGGAGGAAGCAAGAAGATTGTAGTCATCTATTTCTGAGATTATTATTTTCTCCAAGGTTTTCAGCTGTACGCACAATTAATATGTTCATTGCTCAGCCACCCAAATTATTATTTGTTTATTTGTTTTTGTTGACTGCACGCTATCCCCCACCCCTCCCCCCTAGAGTCACACTGGCCCCATGTTAATTATTTTGTCAACCCTCATATCTCTTTTAATTGTTGTGAGTTTGTTTATCCTGGAGATCAAATTGAGCTTGGGGAGATTGAGGGTGGCTGCCAACACAGATCAGCCGGGAAGACAGATGAATGCATATCAAACAGCCTGACAATGGAAGCCACTGTGAGACACACTGACAGTATTACTGACTTTAATGGATGTATGGATGGTGTGATCCCATTTATGCACCGAATATAGCCCTATTTAACAGCTTTTATACAAGTTTTAGACATGCAGAAACGATAACACAGCTGCTCATCAAGAGCAGCCACTATCTGCCTTACATTACATTTTAAAGCTTAAAGTGCTGCAGGCTATAAAACTGTTATTTCTGTAAGGGCAAGTAAAATGAACTGGGTGCAAAATTATTCTCTTCTATCTGACAGCCAAGAACATTCTTTTAAGGAAAGTATGGTGCCAACTATTATAAGTTTAAATGTAAATGAAGCTTGCATTCAGGGCTGTAATTGTGCTACTGAGTTAGGTTTCTATTTTAAGTTGGGAATGGAGTCGTGATTATGGTATTTCTGTTAAAGTAGGAATGGCCCTACTAACATGTATATGCTATTGTGCAGTTCAGAATCCTGTTTGTAGCTCTCGTTCGCTTAGTATTGTGCAAAAGTCTCATATTTTGCTACGAAAAGGAGAATTTAATGCAGTAATTTATTGAAACGTATGAAAACACGTTTCAATAAATTGGGATCATTATTGTGCTGAAGATTAAACCAATCAGATGCTTTCCTGATATGTGTTTAAAAATCTGGTGGTTCAATTCTGCATTAAAAATTCCATCAGTTTTGACAAGATCCTTGTGACACTGTTGAAATGCAGCCGCAAACCAGGACAGAGCCTCCACTGTGTTATACAGGAGGAGAAGAAGAAGAGAGTGAATAAGGCAGCTCTCCTTACTTCCTCTATGTGGATTTTAACCAAAAATTTCAAACTTGGATTCATCTCTCCATAAGACCTGCTGGCACTGATTTTCAGTCTAGTTCTAGTGTCATTCGGCATATCTCAACCTTTTCTCCCTGTTTCCCTTCCTTAAGAATGGCTTCCTGACACCACCCTTCCACTGAGACCATTTTTGATGAGGCTTTAGCAAACAGTAGATGGAAGCGCCAGACTCATATCACGGGTCCTGTGTCAGGTCTTTGCTGGATTTCTGGAAAGGGCATAACTTTCAGATACCATTCATCCATTGTAGACAGTTTCTTTAGGTCTGAAAATGAAAATGGTCAAACTACAGAGGGCAAAAGAGGGAAAAAATGATACTCAGTAGTTTTTAAGATGCCCACGTGCTTCTATACATGCCTGACAACATCGGGTCATGCTCCTTTAATGAGACAATGGACGGTGTCCTGGAGGATCCTAGATCTGGATGTGGAAGGAAATCCCCAGATTATCACTGAGCTCCTAGACAGTTTGAGGTGGAACCTGGAAAACCCAAACATAAGATGTGATACTGGATTTAGGTCAGGGGAGCGTGGGGGCAGTCAGTGGTATCAATTCCTTTATCCTCCAGAAACTACTTACATACTCTTGCCAATTGAGGCAAGGCATTGTTGTACGTGAAGAACTCAGGACCACAGCACCGGCGTAGGGTCTGACAGCGGGTCCATGCCTGTAGAGGTCTTTGATGTCCTGAATATGCCTCCCCAGACCATCACACACCCACCACCCAACCACTCATGCCGAAAAATGTTACAGGCAACATTAACAGTCTTCACGGCTTCTCCAGACACTTTCACATCTGTCACTTGTGCTCAGGGTGAATCTGCTCTCATCTGTCAAAACCATAGAGAGCCAGTGGTGGACTTACCAATTCTGGTATTCTATAGCAAATGCGAATCAGGCTCCACAATGCTGGACAGTGAGCACAGGCCTACTAGAGGATGTTGGGCATGCAGGTCACCCTTATAAGGTCTGTTTTCGATTGTTTGGTTAGGGACAATCACAGTGGTCATTTTTTAGCTCTTGTGGTGCCCTTCCTGTTCTTTCTTACACGAAACAGCAGATACCAGTCCTGCTGATGGTTTAAGGACATTCTACAACAGCGGTCCCCAACCCCCGGGCCTCGGACCGGTACCGGTCCGTGAGTCGTTTGGTACCGGGCCGCGAGAGTTGAGGCTCAGGTGTGAAATGTATAGTTTTCAGGGTTTTTATCGGTTTTCAGCGTTATTTTGTTATCGTTTTTATCGTTTACTCGGTTTTCCTGGGTCTTTTCAGGTGTGTTATGAATAAATTTTCTTTTTTCCGGTATCTTTACTAGTTGTATTTATCCGCGGCACCTTAAAGGCCGGTCCGTGAAAATATTGTCGGGCATAAACCGGTCCGTGGCGCAAAAAAAGGTTGGGGACCGCTGTTCTACAACACTGCCCATCTCTCCTAGAGTACCTGCCTGTCTACTGGAATCTCCTCCATACTTGAGATAGCCTCATTGTTGCCCCTCTAGTACACCTGCTGTTAATTTTTATTAACAGATAAAACTGATTAACAACCCCCTCTGCTACCTAATCAACCAGATCAATATCCAAGAGGTTGAACTGACTTGATACTATACTCTGATGTACTTTTAAAACATTGGTAGAATTGGTCACTTCTCTGAAAACTGCTTGTAGTAAAATGATTGTAGTGATTATTTTCATTTTTAGATTAAAAATCTAGCTTAACCTTGCAACTCTGATGTGAATCTAAATAAGGTTTTTACTAATGCTTTTTCTTTTCAGTAGGGTTTTGGAAGTCATACATAATAGAAAGCGCACTGCAGGGTACAGAAAACCTAAGCAGATATAAGAATTAAAAATAAAAAACTAAAACAAATTAAATAAAAATTCTAATCACATTTATTTCATGGTTTATGTTTGGTGTCTTGAAACAGCCCTGTGCAGTAAGTACAGTATTTATGGACATATTTCATATGCATAAGGTTAAGTGTTTTTGCAGCCTTGTAGACTGATGTTTTATATCCAGAATAATCCACTTAAGCATATCTCACATGTGTAAAAATGTTGAATGCTTTGCATACATTAAAAAAAAATTTTTTTAAATCAATGTTAGCGAGCAGCTACAGGTAGAAAACATGCAATCCCACTCTGTCTGTGACATTAAATCAGTGATGCAGGCAGTTTTATTGAAACATTTGATAAGTAATGGTGAAGGTAAATAAGGTTACACTTAAAAGATTCAGCGGTGTTTCATTTTTCACTGTTTGGCCATTGACTCAGCATCTCTAGAGGTGCTATCTATTCAGGCTATGGCTGGAATATTTCTTTAAGCTTCCGGAGAAGGTCAGAAAAGTAATTAACCTTGTTCCATGTGCATCAACAGAGGGACTGAGACAAGAGTGCTAGCTTTCTCTCTCCCTCTTTCTGCTCTCCATTTCTCTTCCCCTTTCTCTCTAATAAAATACACATGCGCGCACATGCTCTCTCTCTCTGTCTTGCACACGCTTTTCTCCCATTTAAATTAATAGAAATAAAGATGACATTAACACATTGTTCAGAGCTCACATAAATTTCCCCTGTACGAGACTGACATATGGACAGACAGGCACTGACATTTAAATAATAGCACTGTAATCACAGGAAGCAGGAGTGGACATTTCGCTGTTTTTCTCTCACTTCTTGTTGGCTGCTCTGTCCATCTCTCTCCTCTTCATCCCACCTTTTACTTGGCATTTGTCTGTACGGCAGCTTCACCTTCCCCCACTGCTCTTTCACTCTCCAAAGTCGGACAGTTTCAATTTAAGAAATCCACACAGGTGTTGAGAGGGCTTTAATGGCAGTGGTATTTCTTCCCCATCAGCTGAGTTGACCGCCTGGAGGCTTATTCACGTAGGCTGAGTGATTTCTTGCTGTGCACTTTAATGCTGTAAACCCTCCTCTGATTCTCCCTTGTGTTTTCACAAATAAGCTTGTTACATCACATAATGCTCCCCTACCTTTACACAGCGGGCCATTTATTCTTGAATCAAACTACTGAGCAAGATTTCACAGATTTTTTTTTAATTGCTTGTGTGGGTCTCACAAGTGAGTCCAGGGGTTACAATGCAAGTTTAGGTTTATTTTTAAGGGAAAACAGTGGTGGGTGTTTGAAATGCTTGATGGTTTGGACAAATGGATATAGAAGAGCTTTTAAAATGTTGTTATTGAACATAATGGCAGTTGTGTACTCCTCTCTTTGAGGGACAGAGCCCAGTCTGGTATTTTCACTTCCACAACCAACCAGGTTGTTTATAATGCATGTGTCGTACTGTCATCACATAACGGTTTTGATCACGGAAGATGGATATTCACTTTCACGCATCATTTAACCAGAAGATGACAACGGCGGCTAGCAACGTCAGATGCAACAAATGTCTAAACAAACCTCCTCCAGATGTAAGGATGCTCGCTCACCCAATGAAATGCATGAATTTTTTTTTACAAAAAGGTACATTTCGAGACATTCAGTGCAGTTTTCTTTGTTGCAGTATCTTTATTCTCTTAAATGCATTTTATTTTTTACATAATGTTCCAGAATGTAAGCCAAAGCATGCCAATCACAGCAAAATGGGCAGTCAAAAAAAATCACCTGTTGTTAAAGGTTTACAGTAAAGAGGTTTCTTTTGACATGAGGCTCGGTAAAGGGATGTGGTTAGTGAAACTTGCTGAGGGATTGGACTAGGATGGGGGGAGTCATTTTTATCCCTGGTAGGGACAAAATCAATTCAATTTTATTTATACAACGCCAAATCACAACAACAGTCATCTCAAAGCACTTTATATTGTAAGGTAGACCCTACAATAATACATGCAGAGAAAAAGGCAACAATTATATGACTCCCAAGCACTTGGCGACAGTGGGAAGGAAAAACTCCCTTTTAATAGGAAGAAACCTCCAGCAGAACCAGGCTCAGGGAGGGGCGGCCATCTGCCAAAGAGAGAGCCAGAGATTAATAACAAATACGATTCAGTGCAGAGAAGTCTATTGTGAGTGAGAAAGGTGACTGAAGAAGAAATACTCAGTGCATCATGGGAATCTCCCAGCACCCTACACCTATTGCAGCATAACTAAGGGAGGATTCAGGGTCACCTAATCCAGCCTTTACTATATGCTTTATCAAAAAGGAAAGTTTTAAGCCTAATCTTAAAAGTAGAGATAGTGTCTGTCTCTCGAATCCAAACTGGAAGCTGGTTCCATGGAAGAGGGACCTGAAAACTGAAGGCTCTCCCTCCCATTCTACTTTTAAATACTCTAGGAACAACAAGTAAGCCTGCAGTGTGAGAGCGAAGTGCTCTAATAGGGTGATATGGTACTACAAGGTCATTAAGATAAGATGGGGCCTGATTATTTAAGACCTTGAATGCAGGATTTTGAATTCAATTCTAGATTTAACAGGGAGCCAATGAAGGGAAGCCAATATAGGAGAAATATGCTCTCTCTTTCTATCCACTCCAGTGCAGCACACTAAGGGACTTTTGAGCACTGCAACTTGAGACAGTGAACAGAAATGGATTTTTGATGTTGGCACTTATGTTTCTGTGACAATAGAATTGATGACACATCAGTGGGATGATCCTGGTCCTTTTTCAAATCCACCTTGATCCATCCACAGCTTTTCAGTTACCTATCATGAATAAGGTGGTTCAGCATTAAAACCACTTACCACTAAGTAGATAAAATGTTTAAAACCATGAGAAAATCATATTTTTCGTATTTACAAGTCTCAAAAAACAAAAAAACTCTAGAACTATTATTATACCGAATGTCATGGTCAAACACACGCTTGACAATCGACATCAGAATTCGGAAGGTGAGATGAGCACCCTCTTATTTCAACTTGATAAATTACAGTCATGCACTGGGGTTGCTAAATGCATCATCTTGCTAGAAGGCCTTGATATACAGGGCAACCATGGCTTGTTTGCATTGCAACTGATGCAGTTACTATGATGAGCTGATGCAAAGGAGCGGCCACACTTCAGTGTGAAAACATCAAACCTAGCTTGACCATTTGTCACTGGATAAACCACAAGTTAGACATTAAACTCTGTGATGCTGTAAAATGGGGGTCGTTCACTTCCCTGTTATCAGGGGATTCCAGAGATATGGGTAAAGGTGGAAAGATAGTCACAGATTTGAACTTCAGTCACCTAAGTCCTATACTTTTCCTTTACTAACTTATTTTTCTGAGAGCATGTGTGTATTTTAAGAGGACTGGTACCCCTGGTGCTATGTAAAATGGGGATTCAAGTGTGATATGTTAAAACACCTTTAAAAAACCTTTTGTTTTATATTAAAACATATCTCCTGTGCCTGCAAGAGGAAAAAAACAAAAGATGAGAGACTGGGAATCTTAAATTATAAATTAAGATTCTCAGTCTCTTAATTTATAATTTAAGATTTTAAATGAAGAGATTGAAGAGATTAGTGTTCAATTTCGGTCACTAACGTAGTTAAAATGACTAATGATTATATAAAGGTTACATCATAGATGTTAAAGTTCTTTTTTTAAGCACACATTCAAAACGTCGCCTCAAACAGTTTCAAAAAGTACACCCTGCACCTATGTTTATTAAAACATTCACTAAAACTGAAAATTCAGGCAAAAAATAAAGATGTCAAACAAGATTCCAACTTTTTCTATTTTTTGGTGAAAAAAAAAATTTGCTATGCAATTTTATTTACACTAAATGCTTGATTGTCTAAGAGGTTGCTGGGAGAAGTCACTGAGGAGTGAGACAGACAAAAATTTATGCCTTGGAATTTTATTTATTTTATTTTTTTTGTTGCTGTGCACTTTTCTTATTGGCTCAACTGTTTTCCCACTTGGGGAAAAATGCCTATTTTAATTAGTAGGGATATAAATCTATCTATACCTGCTTCCTATAAGCGATAAGACAGCTGATTGTAATTCACCTGTAATGGACAGGTGTGATGGACAACCATGCACTTCCCCTCATTATGCTGTAAGTTTTTAACTCTGTGATTAAAATTTGCTGCCTGGATGAGATAAGGTCATCAGAAGAGGTAACCCGTCCGTCCCTTTGACGTTTTTCTTGGGCCTCTCTTTAATTATTTGCCCACCACATGGAGCCAGAATCATGCTGACACGAGCTGTCTTAATGAAGAAACTGCATCTTCAGCTGTCTGAAGACATTAGACTCACTTGACCTCTCCAGAGTTACCTGCCCACACAAATCATTGTTCAACTCTAAGCTACAAACTTGTTTGTCAGTTAGAAGTGTGTACCGTCGAACAAATAAAAACAAATCCATTTCGCATCTCGTGGTGCTTCATCTGTATATAAAAACTTTAAAATCGGTTTTGGAAATGCGCCACAAAGATTAAACCAAGTGCCATCAAAGGTAGCAGACCAGCTGTGGATAAGAGGAGATCTTTCATCAGACACTAACAGCAGATACCGAGCCCAATTATACGACATCAGTCAAGATGAGAATCGTGTCTTCAGTCATCAACTTTGAAATATAATCAGAAATGCAGAGCATGTTACCATCAACAAACACCAAAGACTTAGCCTTTTTAGAGGGACAGCGACTGAGGAGCATGAAATGAAAAAAAGTTAATAAAAATTGTTTTCTTGAACTTGAATACTCAGGTATTTGCTCTGGTTAAAGCATATTAATGTTTTAACCAGAGCAGAAGAGAGAAAGAGAGCGAGAGAGACGCTCTCTTCAAAGGCTTTTCATCACAAAAAACGGATTTCTCCATAAATTCACAATTCAGGAAATTATTTTCTAATGACTTTTGTACATAATTTATATACAGCATCTGTTGTTTGGGTGAAGCAAACCACAGATTTCCTTCTCAAAGGGCTCTCTGACTATCACATAGACATTATAGAGCTTCCCTTTTTTTGCATTTTTGAATCGGACACATTTGAGATATACTATGAAATCCATAGCAATAAAATGAGCTGCTATAAGATACAGTCTTGACCTCCTTTTGTAGTAAAGAAAAAATAAACAACCCCCCCTTGTGCCAAAAAACAAACAAACAAAAAATTAATGTAAAGTGAAGATGAAAAGGTTTTTTGAAACCATTCAGCATTATTTATCTCAAACAGTTTACAACAGGAATGCCCTAGTTTCAGTTTTATTTTTGAATAATGAATCCTTCATGATACAGTACTTGGGCATCAATCCAAAAAAACAAATCTATTTGCCAAACTAAATCTAGAATTAATAACGACTGGGGAAAAATATTGCTGATGTAATGCATTCATATTCATTTTCTGCAGTAACATCCATCAATTGCGAGTTGTTCCATTATGTCCTTTGAGCGAACACCAGAAACACAATCCATTTAACAACAACACACTGTAAAAAATGTGTTAATTTGGCAAAATTCTCCCCCTCACACACGCAATGTAGCTTGGACAGAGAGATAAGTATTAATCTGTTGTATCTAATTGAAAAGATGATCTAAAGACACTCTGAGAGGTCTGTTTAGCCAAAGGCAACTTAATATAAACCCGTTTGTAACCTCTTAATGGTTAATGTCCTGATGCTGATCCAAAAATTGAACACAAGTGTGAAGGAGATGGAGAGGAAAACTGTAGGGAGGCAAACAGGGAAATGGCAAATGAGACAGAAAGGTGCTGCAGACCTGCCCAGAGCGAGATGTGGCACAGATGGTGGAGAGTGTAGGTAATGCTGGGAAGAGATGGGGGGGATGTGCATGTGTGTGAGTTTGTGTGTGTGTAAGAGGTAGTGGGTGAGAGCATAACTCCAATGCGCCATTATTGCTTTAACACAGTGATTGTTTCACAGACATCCACATTTCTGGACTCTTTTCTTATATGACTGTATATAAAAATTGAGCTATAACACATGGAAAATAACCATGTAATAAACAGAGAAATAAATTTCCTCCACGCTGAGACGGATTTTTATTATTGACAGTTTTATTAACTCCCGAGCAAGACCAACGAAAGGTGGCAAACGATAAAACGGCTCATTAATTTGACTGCCATCTCTTCAAATTTTCAAACAAGAGAAGATTTGAATGATAGATGCAAGATTGCATAAGCTTTCCTTGTTTTCTGATTTCAAGATAACAGTTGGATAGTGGCAACTTTTGGATGAATGTTACTTTTATTTAGCTACTGTAGTCCTCGGAGTTTGGGTAGCTATGTCTGTTGCCATGCTAAAGTCTGCTGCAACCTCTCAGGATTGTTCTTGAAACCCTAAGGCTGGTGAGTTGAGGTTATCCAGGTGGAAAGGGAGCCAGAACACAAAATACGCCTGGACTATGGTGTACTTTCCCTACCTTTAAGAAGAGACCACATGTCCTGACCTCCGTGGCCCTGCTGTGCGACAGCACACAGCAGTTTACTGTGCAGTATGACAATAAGCCTCAGGAGAAAACCCAGCAGATGCATGGCCTCTTCTCCTCCACAGCTGGAGACAGTAATCTGACAGCCATGTTTCTAAATCACATCTCCACACCTATTCTTCACACTGCAAGGAGAAACGCACACTTTTCTTTCACTGATTTTGTTCTTAATTTAATCAAGGGGAAGCAGGACAAAAAGCCTGGCTTACACATTTTAAGCACTATCTTTAATAGAGTAACCCTAATGTTACACTCTTTAACGAAATGGTGCATCATTGATGTAATCCTCTTAAAGGCTCTCAATATCGCTTGTGAAGTACTGATTTTAACAGGGAAATTCTTAGTCTAAATCTCTGTCAGGCTGTAGGAATGAGGTATTGTGTGTTATAAATAGCAGTCTGAGGTCAAACAGATTGGGAACTTTAAAAGTACACCCTCAATGTTTGAAATTATTTTTTTAAACCTGGGATCTGTACCAATGGATAGTGGCAAAAGTGGTGAAAAATGGCAATGAAATAGAGAACAAGAACTCATTAAAAGCTTGATTGGATTTCAATAAAAAATAAATCATGTCATTTCAATTCCATTGTTTAATGTTTTCTTGGGAATACCAAAATTGACTGCAAAGAGAAAATTAGATTCAGGAAGAAAAAAGTATGACAAAAAAACCAAAAAAACAAGAGATGGACTGTAAATAAGAACCATTCCAGGGACACAGAGGGGTGTCTTTTATACAAAGAGCACTCTAGCTGAACAGAGAGGTGGTCTGAGACAGAGGGAGCGCACGCGTTGCCAGGCTCAACTCAACAGAGAGGTGTCTGCAAGTGAGGCGCTTACACTGACTGTGCCACGTAAACACATAGGACCTGCATGTGAGGGGTTGAAAGCACCATCAAAAAGATTTAATGTTTAATGACCAGCTGACAAAAATATTGTTGTACACATACTTGCACATTTACATACATGAATCACACATTAACCAATATGTATTTTAATGGGGACACATACAAATTCATAGGTTTTGAAGTTTGTCAAGTGGTCAGAGTGTCCACGTTGGCTTATTTCTTTAATCCTGAGCTACCAACAGGGGAAGTGGAGCCAAATCAATATTTCCTTGTTCCAAATCCATCTTTTACATCCCTGTAGCTACAGGGATCAAGGGTTTGAGTTGACATTGCAGTCTGGGAATTGCCTCAGTTCCAGTCATCCTGTTTGGCTGTAGCATTTTCCATAATTGTTCTGATTTTGAACAGTTGGCATAGTTTTAAAAGTCTGTCTGGCTCATAGTTTGCGAATTTTATCGGAATATATGATCAACTAAATTCTGTCACGAACCTCTTCTGCAAGAAAGACGTACACTTCTCTGAATAATGCCAGTAGTATACTGGCCAGCAAAAGCCAGAACTGTAGTGCTTGTTCAAATTCTTCCTACGCTACTTAATGTCGAGGATGATGAAATGAACTTTATAGTATATAGTAGTATATAGTATATATAGGAAAATCAATAGAATTTGGATTTGTAATAAATGTTTTTGTAGATTCTAATAATTGCTGTGATGATATGAAGTTTTGTTGGATTGGCTTGCCCATTAACAAAACAAAAGAGGAGACAGTCCAAATATCAGTCTGCAATTGAATGTGGTCAAATTGGCAATTACATGCAATCTGTTTCAGATAATAGAAAAATTAGCTGCAACAAATCACATAAGTGTTCTTGCCTATGCACAGAGCAATTCACATTATATTTGTATAATATATTATATTTGCACATAGCAACTTTCATGTTCTATAGGAAAATAACCAGAATACAGCCAGCTGGCAGCCAGCTGAGTCAAGTCCCCTCAAGTTGTGCTCATTGACAAAGACTCATTCAGACTGATGGCAACATGTTCACAATCTGCCCGCATTTATAAATTAGGCAGTAATTATTTTCAGTCGCTTTGCAGTCTAAAGTGGTCGTGAGTGTGCAACCCCCCTCCAGCCCTGGGGGGTCCAGTGCTGGATGGTTTTTCAGTTGATTCCATTTAATGTAATATCACAATACTGGCAATATTGCAATACTATGCTTTATCTATTTAATTTTTCTCACGAAGACATGAATTCACATGCTGAGACGTAAGTTCTTAAGTGGTGTTTGGAAAAGGTAGATGTTTTGATTTTGTTAATCAATAGTAAACTCTTCCCATACCACTTGTTTTTTTGGCACAGCCCCTGGAACCAAGACCATTCCCTAAACTTAACCTTGATAGAATCCATCCTTAAACATAACCACAACAAAGTAGAAGTAGATATTATACACAACAAGGGAAAATAAAAGAAATGTAAAAACATGTGATAAACTTGTACAGTGGGTCTTGGTATCTGTGAGAGGCTTCTTGTCCACTGAGGCAGAGGAAGCTGATCCTCCTCTACTTTTTGAGATACAAGAGAGAGAAAATATTACAAAAACAATAACTGACTGAAAGAAAAGTTTACCAAAGTTAAGGCTTCTCTCTCTCCTGCTTGATATATCTATCTTTTTGGAAAGAATCCATCACTGAGATTCTGATTAAAATGCATCTTCAGTGACATCTGATGGCAAGAGGGGGCAGGCCAGTCTGTGTAAGTGTTGGGGCAAAGGGAGAGCAGGGGGAGACAAAGATGGAGAGCTTGGCATCGTTGAGCCCAGCTGTGCTCACCTGGCACTGGATTTCAGTATAGATGGTGGACCACTTTGCGAGCCTTACATGATTCAAAGAAGTAGACAACATACAGGGAGTGCAGAATTATTAGGCATGTTGTATTTTTGAGGAATAATTTTATTATTGAACAACAACCATGTTCTCAATGAACCCAAAAAACTCATTAATATCAAAGCTGAATGTTTTTGGAAGTAGTTTTTAGTTTGTTTTTAGTTTTAGCTATTTTAGGGGGATATCTGTGTGTGCAGGTGACTATTACTGTGCATAATTATTAGGCAACTTAACAAAAAACAAATATATACCCATTTCAATTATTTATTTTTACCAGTGACACCAATATAACATCTCCACATTCACAAATATACATTTCTGACATTCAAAAACAAAACAAAAACAAATCAGCGACCAATATAGCCACCTTTCTTTGCAAGGACACTCAAAAGCCTGCCATCCATGGATTCTGTCAGTGTTTTGATCTGTTCACCATCAACATTGCGTGCAGCAGCAACCACAGCCTCCCAGACACTGTTCAGAGAGGTGTACTGTTTTCCCTCCTTGTAAATCTCACATTTGATGATGGACCACAGGTTCTCAATGGGGTTCAGATCAGGTGAACAAGGAGGCCATGTCATTAGTTTTTCTTCTTTTATACCCTTTCTTGCCAGCCACGCTGTGGAGTACTTGGACGCGTGTGATGGAGCATTGTCCTGCATGAAAATCATGTTTTTCTTGAAGGATGCAGACTTCTTCCTGTACCACTGCTTGAAGAAGGTGTCTTCCAGAAACTGGCAGTAGGACTGGGAGTTGAGCTTGACTCCATCCTCAACCCAAAAAGGCCCCACAAGCTCATCTTTGATGATACCAGCCCAAACTAGTACTCCACCTCCACCTTGCTGGCGTCTGAGTCGGACTGGAGCTCTCTGCCCTTTACCAATCCAGCCACGGGCCCATCCATCTGGCCCATCAAGACTCACTCTCATTTCATCAGTCCATAAAACCTTAGAAAACTCAGTCTTGAGATATTTCTTGGCCCAGTCTTGACGTTTCAGCTTGTGTGTCTTGTTCAGTGGTGGTCGTCTTTCAGCCTTTCTTACCTTGGCCATGTCTCTGAGTATTGCACACCTTGTGCTTTTGGGCACTCCAGTGATGTTGCAGCTCTGAAATATGGCCAAACTGGTGGCAAGTGGCATCTTGGCAGCTGCACGCTTGACTTTTCTCAGTTCATGGGCAGTTATTTGGCGCCTTGGTTTTTCCACACGCTTCTTGCGACCCTGTTGACTATTTTGAATGAAACGCTTGATTGTTCGATGATCACGCTTCAGAAGTTTTGCAATTTTGAGACTGCTGCATCCCTCTGCAAGATATCTCACTATTTTTGACTTTTCTGAGCCTGTCAAGTCCTTCTTTTGACCCATTTTGCCAAAGGAAAGGACGTTGCCTAATAATTATGCACACCTGATATAGGGTGTTGATGTCATTAGACCACACCCCTTCTCATTACAGACATGCACATCACCTAATATGCTTAATTGGTAGTAGGCTTTCGAGCCTATACAGCTTGGAGTAAGACAACATGAAGAGGATGATGTGGACAAAATACTCATTTGCCTAATAATTCTGCACTCCCTGTATTCTTACAGTACATCCACAAAGTATTCACAGCGCTTCACCTGTTCCACATTTTGTTATTCAAAAATGGATTAAATTCATTTTTCACTTCAAAATTCTACTCACAGTACCCCATATTGCCCAAATATAGCTCAAAATATAGCGCCCTACTTTGCTACAGCACCTTTAGCAGCAATTACAGCCTCATATCTTTTTGAGTAAACCTCTAAAATCTTGGCACACCTACTTTTGGCTAGTTTCTCCATTCTGCTTTGCAGAACCTCTCAGGTTGGATGGGTAGCATCACTGCACAGCCATTTTTAGATCTCTCCAGAGATGTTCAATCAGCTTCAACTCTGGGCTCAGGCAAGGCCACTGAGAGACATTCACGAGTAATCTTGATGCCTCTTCTTAGTTATCTTGGCATTGTGCTTAACGTCATACGGCGCCAGATCGTCTGGCAGCCTTTAAAACAATTTCCCTCTGGATTAATAAAGTATTATCAATCAATCAATCAATTATCCTGTTGGAAGATGAACCTAAGCTCCAGTCTGAGATCCAGAGAGCTCTGGAGCAGATCCTAATCAGGGATGTCTGATTTATCTTTCCCTCAACCCTGACTAGTCTCCCAATTCCTGATAATGAAAAAACATCCCCACAACATGATTCTGCCACCACCATGCTTTACTGTAGAGATGGTATTTCTGCGTAATCAACCATGACTGGTATTCATAACCTAAAACAGTTTGGCTCCAACAATATATATATATTTTTAAAAACAACAGAAAAAAACAGAAACCCCCACACACATATAGTAATGTCACTAATTCTCTAGAGGACTCATGAGCACCTGGAGCATTTCGTTTGCAGTATTTTTCTTTTGTTTATCGATATATGTATATCTGTAGGTACTTTGGAACATGTGCATTTGGAGGTTATATTTCTGAAAGTACAAGAATTCCCTCGTTGTTTTCTTTGGCTAAAGGTTTACTTTAACCTGGAATAATCATCCTCCTCTGGCTTTTGAGGTCATGCTAACCTTGCAGGAAATGAAGGTGGAGAAATCCAGAGGAATAAAAACAGAAAGGAAACATAAAGAAAAGAAAATAGAGTTTGAAAGCCCAACTTCATTCAACTGCTCTAGAACCCCGCCTTTGTCATTTTGTCCTACCTGTCTTTGTTAATGTACTTTGCTTGACATCAGTCTCTGGCAGTTTGTCTTTGTCTGTGCATGTCAGATCTAATCAGTCTCAGTGAGTCTAGTGGAGCATATCATCCTAACATAGCCTGATATCAGATAGAATTGTCAACTTGTTACACTCTGTTTCCATCTTTAGTCTGACTGCCCTCACGCTTAACTGATTTTCATGGAGAAGGAGATTTGAATTCTTTCTAGCCAACTGGCTAAGAAATATCACATATCTGCTAGCATCTAATGTTATTTTAAGTTGAGACTTGTGCGAAGTCGTGCCAGTGTACTGGTTTTGCTGGGAGAGTGGACTCAACTAAAAACAGTTGCCCAGGTTTCTCCATTTGTCTTTCACTAGTAGTGCTTCTAAGTGCTGAAAACAAGCAAGCACCGGCCATTTAAAACATCCCTGCGGTGGCGCACAGCTTGACAATGGCATTAATCCCAGCCATGGTGCTGATTGTCTGATTTTTATTTGTGCTGTAGTGCTCATTGGACCAACTGTTTTCTAACTGAGAAACCTTGTGTCAAGACGGCAGACACATCAGTAAACTCAGAGGATTTAAAAGTCTGGCAAACTCCTAATATTAAAATACCTAATACTGGATCCATTCAGCCTTCATTCCTTTTTTGGCTGAAAGAAAGCTTGAGTATACGTTTGAAGGTACGTCTAACTTACTGTATGTAACTTCCAAGACAGTAAACCCAAAGGCGTTACAAATATTTTTAGAAGCCACTGTCTCAGGATATAATCTGCCTTCGAGGTAACAAAACTTATCGTAGAAGACATTTGACGTCTGTGTTGTTGTGATTTTTTTTCCACTTCCTCCCTCATTTCCCCCTCCGGTAAACAGGCTCTGACTCAAGCTACACTGAGCTTCATGGCTGCCAACTAGCCTAGGGGAGGACAAGGAACATATTGCTCTTCCTGCATAACACTTCCAGGATTAAACATTAATTCACGGGGCTCTGAAACTTTAATATCTGGGCATGTGTGAGAGAGCATACAGCAATTGATTTCTCAGACATTAGCTTAGTTGAATAGTACATGATGTTAAACATTCACTGCAAGAATGACAGTAACATAATGGCAGCTTTGTCTGTTTTCAATTAATTTAATAAAGATGAAAAACTTTGAGAAGCAGTTTGCAGGTTTTATAGAAACGGTAAGTCATGGTAAGTCATATCTCTTATTTAAATGTATTTGTTAAGTTAGCAATATCTAATAATGAAAAATACATAGGCAACAGTGCTGTTCAAAACTTCTGAGCAACCTCTCATTTATTTATATTTGACTAGGAAAATCAGAAATAGATGTAGCGATTTACTGAAAAGTGGGAAAACATACATGGAAATGCAGAATATAAGGCAGAACAGAGTTTGTATGGTTCTAACAAGCATGCAAGTCAATATTTCAACATATCAATATTTGACCACCTTTATTCGTCAACATAGCCTGAATTCTCTGAGGCAAGCTTTCTTGTCATTTCTTTAAGTAGTCTTCAGGAATAGCTTTCCAGGCTTGCTGAAGGACATTATAGTTCTATTTTTTATGTTGGCAGCCTTTTCTTCTGTTCTCTATGAAGATGATTTCACACTGCTACAATAATGTTGAGGTGCAAGCTCTGCAGAGTCTAATTCTAATGACTAATAGTATTCCATTGTCTGTCTTTCTAGGTATGCTTTTACTGAGCTGATACTGTGTTTGGGATCATTGTCATGCTGAAAAATGAAGCCATTGCCAATCAGATGCTTTCTAGATGGTATTACACGGTGGATCAAAATCCAACAGCACTTTCCTTAGTTTATAATTCCATCAATTCTGAAAAACCAAACCATGACAGAGCTTCTACAGTGTTTTATCGATGGCTGCAGAAGCAACGTATCTCTCTTTTGACCTCCTCTGTATGTAAATAATGGAAATGTATGTTTGGTAAATGATTTCATTGTTGCAACAATGCTTCTTAGCAAAAATCTTATGTTGTTGGGAAGCCTGTTTATTTCCCCTTAAATCGTTGCACATTTGTATAGAAAATGTAGTTGTGGATTGAGCAGCAGAGTTGAGTATTTGGTTGTGTCCATTATCCCCAAAACAATACCAAGCTTTTTGTCACAGGCAGAGAAAATCTTTAATGGGCGTAACTACATGCTCAACTGCTCAGTCCACAAATGCATAGTCCTTACAAATGTGGCTCCACTAAAGGGGAAATAAACAGGCATTCCAGTGGTATAAGAGTTATTGCCAAGAAGAATAGTTACAACAAAGAAATGACTGATTACACACAACTTCCTTACTTTTTGTGGTAGGTTTATCAACGATTCTTTTTTCTTTTCATCTGCTGCATCCATCCATCTCTTTTTTCTCTGCCTGCCACTTCTTCTTTCATCCTCCACTTGTTTAGTTTCCCCAATTTTTTCAAGAACACTACACAATATGCCAAGATATGCCAAATTTTGGCTAGTAGCTTTTTGGGAACTACTTTGTTGGACCAAAAATCTATTTAAAAAAAAAAAAAAAACTGTGCTTAGGCAGACAGATTCAACCAAAGAAATTGGAACAAATGATATGTTTTTGTGACACACTGCTTATAACAGTGCCTAAAATACAATTTGAAATTGTTTTGCTAAGATTTCCAATATGTGAAGACCGGATGGGTCACTCTTTGAGGTAGGTTGCTTTTTTTATGCTTGAATGATTCACACATGCTAAGTGTTTTACCATACCAAAAAGGGAAAAAATCCTATAAAATGGTCAGGTACAAGGACTGGACTAAAAATGAATGAAAAAGCTTGTTGGAAGCAAAAATGAGGAGAGGTTCAAGACTTTTGCATATCTTCATGTTGGCATCATTCTGCATAAGTCTTCCTCATCGTATCACAAAACAGGCACAAGACATTTTACTATTTAAAGAACAATAAACAATTTTGCTGTCAGTTATAAATAGCTTTCAATAAAAACAGGCTAGACTGATTGAAATGCATGTCTGGTCCCTTCACTATAAACTTCACAGTAAACATAAGTATCACAGAAAGCTGGTGCTACAAACCATGGTGCAAAAAAAAAAAGAAGAAAGTAAGGTAAATTGTAATGTTAAATGTTTTTCTCAGCTGAAATGATTTATTCAGTGCCTGTCTCTTGCTGGTAGTGGTGGATTAGTTTTACAATTTTTAATTAACCCACTAAGAAATGCTACATATAAATATGATCAGCTCAAACTGAATGCACTTTTAAAGATTAAACTATCCCACATTATACAAAGTAGGTAATTGCCAACCCAAAATTAAACATTTGTTTCATGTTGATGCGTATAAAATATGAAAGAATACATTTGCAAAACCTTTGAAAGAGTCAGTTCTCAATAATAACCATTTTTAACTTTTGATACATTTGATTTTATGAATAATTCTTCTGTATTTTTACTTAAGTGATATTTTGAGTGCAGAACTATAGTTTTTAATAGTCTATTTTTTTCTGTGGGATAAATGCATAATGCAAATTAAAATGGAAACACATTAATCCATGATTTTATATTGTTATGGTTTTCAGACTATTAGAAACCACAAATAAAAAGTCAAAATTAAAAAAATGTAAGAACTAATTATCAAAATGAACCCATGAGTAACTCCACAGTAAGCCTAATTACCAGTGACTTAGAATATTCTCCCTTTCTTTTTTACTCTCTGTGGTCACTCCTCTTTTACAGTTTTTCCTACACCGATGGAGACTCAAGTAATCACTGCTGGGAAAACATCATGGGAAACAAGCTAGGAGTCTACAAGATCTGTGGAAAAAATACTCAGGTTGAGTTCTGTACTCCCACTAAAACAAGCAGTGCCTGGTGATTTAAGACAGGCATGAGTCTGTCTTGTAATAACATAGTGAGACTACAGTGACACTTGCTACCCTTAGTCAGTCAGGTGTGCTAGAAACCAGCTCAATATGGGACAGGAAAGTTCTGTAAAAGTTTTAAGGTCTAAGAAATACTACTACAGCCTTCTTATTAGTTTGTGTGTAGATTTACAGTTTAATTTATTTGTGCACTCAATTTGACTGTGCACGTAAAGCACAGTGGATGCGTTTTTCACTCTAAAGTAATAGTTTGAATTACAGGGATCCAGAGGTAGCTTGTCTCCTATTAATAATTTTTCAATTCAATTCAATTTGAATTATATAGTGCAAAACTACAACAACAGTCGCCTTCAAGGCACTTGATACTGTATGGTAAAGACCCTACAATAATAGAGAGACAGCCCCAACAATCTGAGGATCCACTATGAATAAGCACTTGGCGACAATGGAAAGGAAAAACTAAATATTTAACAGGAAGTAACCCTGTTCTGGCAGAACCAGGGTTAAGGAGGGGCGGCTATCTACTGCGACTGGTTGGGGGTGAGGAGAAGGAGACAGGACAAAAGACAAACGGTGGATAAAGAGTTTGTCTTTTCACCTCTCCCTCTCTCTTCTCCCTCACCTCAGTCAGCACCGGCTTTATCTTTCTGTTGCTTTTACAGTTTTGCTTATCAATGTAGGTTGACTTGGGAGTTAACAACAGTCCAGTTTTAATTTTGTTTCTATTATTTAAGTTGACCAAAAACTAGTTCAGGGCAGAAGCCTGAATCAACAAACTACTGTGTGTTCTTGTTCTTTCTTTGCTATAGCTTTGGGCTCCTGACTCTTTTTGTTTCTGTTGGTTTCTCGTAAGCGATCAAATTCTCATTATTAAAAGACTGTTGAAGAATAGCAGCAGTGTTTTGACATCTCATATTTTCCTTAAGTTACATGCCTTACATTTTAGTTGAGGTTTCTTTGAGCCATTAATTTAGGGACTATAACAATGAATAATATAAACAAGAAAACAAATCAGTCATCGCTGCTTGTCTATTAGCACCACAGACATGTGGAGGGGGGAGAGAGAGAGCGCTCCTGGAGTCTGCACCTAAAGGCTGGTGCGCTGGGTGCACACTGGGTGCCACTCCTGTCAGCTAAGAACAGGAAACCGAGGCTACAGTTTGCACGGGCTCACCAAATTTTGACAGCAGACGATTTGAAAAAATTGCCTGGTGTGATGAGACTTGATTTCTTCTGCAACATTCAGATGGTAGGATCAGAATTTGATGGAAATGCATGAAAGCATCATGCCTTTTACCAATGGTTCAGGCTGGTGATGGTGGTGTAATGATGTGGGAGATACTTTCTTGGCACCCTAAAGTATACATTTTTTGCTTCTGACCATGTCCATACCTTTATGAACACATTGTAACCATCTTAATGGCTCAAATAATGTGCAGCCAACAAATCTAGAACAACTGCACGATACTATCATGTCAATATGGACCAAAATCTCTGGGGAATGATTCCAGCACCTTGTTAAATGAATGGCACAAGGAGTTAAGGCAGTTCTGGGGGCAAAAATCAGCACAATCCAGTGTGTAAAGTAATGCAACTTGTGAAGTAGTTGTACCTAGTGCTAATGTAGCTGTATTTTGCACCAAATAATGACTCTGTAGCCTAGTAACATGTAGTTTTACTATCAAATTGTTTTTTTTTTAAAAAACTGTGGGTAGACAGGGCTTTTTTTTTTTTGGAAAAGAAAAAAAACAATCTGTCCACATGAAAAAAGCTAAAAAAAACTATTGAAATGTTGTCAAGAGCATGGTGTCAATAATTTACCCAACTAACTTGTGTTTACATAAAGTGTTTTCAAAATGTTCTGAGAAGAGCACTTAGCATTCTGATGTCATGAGAAAAAGAGTGATTTTTTTCCCTATCTAGCAGTGAACACTGCAAACACATTTTCTGAATAGCTTTACCCTGCAAGGCAGTTTCCTAAAATATACATTTTCAATTTCCTCCTACAAAAGAATAAAATACAAACATATGCAATGAAAAATAAAACAACTTGAATGAAAATACCAGTGTAAAGGGCTCACTCAGAAATGGCTTGTTTGAATACTGAGATCCTGACGAGTCTTTTAGAAGTCTGGAAAAATCTCGTTTTTTTTCTCTAGTGAGTGCAGAAGCCTTTACGTATTGTGAAGTACAACTCACAAAAGTTGGCTAGCTAAATCCTTTTTTAAAATTTATCAGCCTCCTAATCCAACAGGTCAGTTTTTAGTTAATTGCCCCCAAAAAGAACACATTCTTGAATCATCACTGTATCACTGACCACTTCTCAGCCCAATTTTGCTGTGAACTGAGTACAAATTATTAAAGACGTTGAATTTTTGAAAACATAAGTCTAAATGCTCTGGTTCTGAAATGCCCCTGGAGTGATTTGAAGCTGTGTGAAGGATGAAATAAAACTGCATTGATGATGAGAAGTCACAGTCACGCACCCTGTATACTCCTGGGGAGACACTGCTGATTGAGAAGGAACTGTTGCAAGACTGAGTGACAGCGAATATTGAACAGTATAACGTTTAAGGATCTCTTAAATTCTTTAAATGCAAGAGTGCTGGAAGTGTAGATGGCTTACTCTGCAAATGTGATCACTTAAATGGCATGATGTTTTTAATTGTCTTTTCTTTTTGCAATAAAGAACATTTAAAGAAACCTGCCTTTGATTCTTCTGAGCCCAAGATGTCATAGTCTGCCACTGGTTTGTGTGTTGAGCAACATTCTCCACCCCTTTGGGTGGAGTCCAGAGCTTTTCCCACTCCTCAGCCAGATCACCTGTGTCTCATCAGCCTGATCAGCTCACAGCACAAAAGGACCAGCGCTGCCATCGAGCTTCTGCCAGATTATCTGCTCCGTAGTGCCCTAGCTCCTTGCAGATTTTTTCTTCTCCCCCTTGTGTGCTAATGTGTCTTCTCAGTGTGTTCTTAGTGCTCATGTGCCAGCTGTAGGAGTGGATTCCTATTGTTCAAAGTCACACCACTTCCATAACAGTTGGTCTGCGTCTCTCAGGAATTAAACTGGAAATTCACCTTATGCTTATGGTTGTTCACTCTCTGACTCAATCTCTCTCTCTCTCCTTCGACTACAAGTTAATTCCTGGAAGAAACAAGCCAGTGGACACTAAGCCCCTCCTCTCTGGATGCCTACCTGGAAAAAAGAAACATACAGCGTCTTTTACCTCAGTGAACATTTTCTGTGAACCTTTTAGAAATAACTCACCTGGATTAACTTTCAGTTCTTCCCTCCCAGATTGCTTCTTCAGTTTCCCCTTTCTCTGTACCCTTGCTGTGGCTTAATCTTAAGTGTAAAATAAAGCTCTTAATATTTGACTTCTTGTGGTCTCTTTGGATCCTGCCTTTGAGTGTACTAGTTACCGACCTAACTAGCCCATGACTTGGTGTAATATCAGACCTGTTTTTAAACTCCTACTTTGCTCACTGAGGCTGTCATCTGTATAACAAATTAATGCTTTGGGTCTTTTATTTAATGGAAACAAGCCCCTAAAAAAATAATCAACAGTTTTTCTCTGTCTCTCTGACTTTTTATACTCTAGCGGTGTTAAACGCTAGTTTTAAAGTAAAAAAACAAAAAAACAAACAAACTCAAAGTGTACATGTACACTGTAGCCCTGCGTTTATTTATTTAATATCTTTTTTAATCCTCCAGAAAATAATCACACTCAGAGCTAAGCCCTTTGTTTTGATTTTTATGCCTGAATGTTAAACACGCTACTTTATAAACCACCAGTATAGTAGCTAGTTTGATGATTGTCATATTTATGTCTGCTCTGTTTTGTATGAGGGTCTTTCTGCTGCTTTCCTTTTTCAACTATGTATGGAAGGGCAGTGAGGTTTGACTATAGTGGCCCTTAGTGAAATACAAATGGTAGTTCTTCTTTTTTTCCTTTCTTTTTTTTTTTTTTTACATAATAAAGAAAGAACAGCGAATCTTTGCATGTTTGACCTGTCTAAAATAACCACAGTACACATACCAGCTTGTAAACCAGCCCTTTTCCACTATTTATTCAAAGACTCCTTAAGTTAATAGACTTAAAAACTAATCTTCTAAGTTGCTGAGTTTTTAAATGAATAATGTAATATAATGTAATATGTTTTACCTTGATATATTGGGGCTGGGGCTGATTGCAAATGGTTGAGATGTCCACTTTTGGTTGGAGCGCGACCGCACCGGTTATCTGGCAACCTGTTTCAGTCTGACTTAAACTTACTGCAATCACTCTCTTTCTTTCTTTTACTTCCCTGGATAGGTGCTATTATGTATCTGTTTCAAATCACAGCTATAAATGAAACTGTTAGCATGTTAGATTAATACCTGAATGTCACAATATGTTAGGGTTGGTTACATTAAGATGCGCAATGTTCCCAGTCTCATGCTTTCCTCTTCAGACACCCACGATCAAACATAAAAATCCAAACATTTTTACATGCCATGTGGGAAAATTATCAAAATGAAACAGAACAAAATCCAGTCAATTTATTCATCGGTGTTATTAATTATTACAATATACTGGATTCCTATCAAAATAGTCTGATTTCCTAGCAGGCAGAGATCCACTACAGCTTTGAATGTTGCTGCACCTGTTAATTAAAGCTACTGTACCTCACCTCCAGTTTTAATTTTTAATAGTCTGCAAATGAATGTCTTTAGAAAGCAATAATGCCTTGAGTGCGTTCTAGCTCTCCAAAATCTGTCTCTGCCAGTATAAACTTAAACTGGTTGTAAATTATCAAAGGCAATTGCTCTTTCTGATTAGAGAAGGGAGAGAATGCTCTCTATCTCTTAGATATAATTGCCCAGGAAGTAGGTATTGTCGTGTGATGGTGAAATAATGGAAGGACTTGGAAATATGGTTTAAAAAGATGAATTGTTTGCTTCACAATGGCTGGTGGAAGACTTCATGAAAAGTGTTTGAATCAGATTAAGCGGTGATACATTCATGGTAACCCTATGTCTTATACCACACAGCTTAATCAAAGGTGATGAGATATATCAAGAATATACTTCCAGCAAAGATATATGAATATGCAGAATCTGTAGGCGAGGGACAAGATTCATGGTACCAGAAAATTCCTGGCTGCTGTTTGTAGTCCACGTTCTGCTATTTGTTATTTGTTATCTGGATATCTTGGTTACAACAGAAGCCCTGAAAAAATGACTTTGTCAGCATCCAGCTGATGGGTTCCCAGATGCCAAGAAAGAGACAGAGAGAGATGTTAAAAACTTCTCCTGCGGTGGAAGGTGTAGCAGTAAACCTGCTCTAAATTCAGCTGATGACAGTGAGAAGCCCAAATATTTTTTAAAGGGAGAGTATGAACACAGTCTCTGGCTCTGGCAGTGCTACTCACTCTCTTCTTCTTCTTCTTTCCCAGAAAAGTGACTCTGTAGCACAAACATGTCTAAATAATGAAAATGCGCTCTCAGGGTCAAGCGTCTCTTTAGCTCAACCTGTTTCCCCCCCCATTCAGTTAGTGCTCTGTTGTTGTAGAGCGTGAGGGTATGGAGAGAGAGAGAGAAAAAAAACTTCCTCTTCATCGCTGAGGTTTTAATGTAATCGTCCCTACAGTAGAGTCGCAAAGCCAGGGAAACAGAAGCTCTGTCAGGCCCCCTGTGCTGTAGCCTTGGAGCTTTATATTTGATATGGCCTCTCAAACCTTTATTGCATGTTTGACTCTCACCTGCATCAGACTCCCCCTACCCTGGCTTTACTTTCTGCTGTATGTGTCTTCCTCTCACCATCTTGGCTTTCTTTTGCTTTAACTGCATGAATGCTTCTACATAAGAATTTTGAGACAGCAGTTACTCCTATTTTCTGTCGTTCTTGCGTATTTATTACTTGAATTGTACATACACATATATTGTTTTGCCCACTGGGGACTGAGGACTCTCTAGATGACATGCATATCCTTTATTGTTATCTCAGGCATTAAAGCATCTTTTGAAGTAAAAAAAAAAACCAAACTAAAACTAAACGTCAGTTTCTTTACTGAGTTTTGACGTGATTTTCTTTATTACCCAAGGAAATGCCCTGAATGGTGTATTTCACTCGACATAGAGTACATCAGTGTGCTGTAATGCAGAATATTCATATGTTACATATCGGTCTTGTCCCCTATTCTTGTCTTGTTATGCCCATCTGCCCATTGAATTTAATTATTTTGTGTGCCTTTTCTTCCCCCCCCCCTTACTTTTTGTATTTCCCTCCTTTTTGGCTATCTGCCCAGTCTTTTTTGGTTCCCCAAATGTCTTGGTTACCAATTATTCCCTATGTACTTAAAGTCCAGGGTGGTGGATGTATAGAGAAGTCTTTCGTAAACACATTTCTCTGACCTTTGCAGGGTCAAAGAGAGATGTGGAGGAACGTTTATGAAGACTTCTAACTGGACTTTTATAAGACTACATTTTAATTATGCAGCACAAAGATGGATGTTGTCACAAAACTGAAATGAACAGTTGTCAAAGATTAGCCTCATAGCACTCATTGTCCCTTTTGCTTTGATAAAGGATATTCCAGTGGATATTCCATAAAAGAGATAAGAGAGAAAGCCCTGAACCATTTATTGTGGCAGACCAGTTGCCACTAAGAGTGTACTCACACTGTCCGCAGTGTGTGCCCAAGCACGACTGCCTGGGTTCATTCTGTGCTTAACAGTCCAGGTCCAAGTACACTTCAGTTTGTCTCAGCATCTCAACTCCTGTCTCTCATGGTCGAACTCTCTCTTTCATCCACACATGACGTCTTGAAAAGTGGTCTTGTAGAAAACAAGAGATTCATGATGTTATGCAGATATCCTCTCACAAAAATATTAAATACTTAAAGTGATTTCCAGAGAGGCATCTGAATTTGAGGTTTGGCATTCCAAGGTACTACATGAATGCAACTGATTCATGCCAGGGCCAAACTTTTCAACTGCACCCCAGCACACAACGATCATACCAATCAAACAAACTGGACCTTGTGGGTTAAATGTGCTCAGACATGGTACAAATTGCCAAATGTGAGTGAGCACTTAGATAATGCCCTGAACCAGTATGCTTTTAGATACTTTTTTTTAAAGTTTTTTTTAACCTAGTTCATCCTCTTGCCTGTTGTTGTTTATCTTTGTGCTTTGTGTTCCTTGACTAAACAGAGTGCTTTTGTTATCTATTTGTCTCTGGACTTGAATTTTCCTGAAATCTGCCTGTATGTCCTGTGTTGTTGGGGTCCTCCTTTAAAGGTACAGTAAGTACCTTTTGAGGTTGTTTAATAGAAACAAATGTTGCACTCATAAATATAAATTGACTAGTGTGTATTTACATCTTCCATAAGCATACATATACAAAAATACACAGGAATGGGAAGGTGCCATGTTGCCCTGCCATCATGAATACAGTAGCTAAGATGCATCAGCAGACTAACAGCCTACATTCACAACAGAATGATGGCCAGTGTTTGCCCTACAGTGGCCACCATAGGTATGATTATGCACTTGATTTGGGAAGGGGTTAAAAAAACAGAACTCAACTGACCACAATATGCAAACTACTAACACCTTTAACCCTCTCAGGCTCAAATTAAACTTTTTGTTGCTAATGCACAACCAAGTCCTGCAGTGGTACTTCTGAGTAAAAAAACTCATAAAATATGTATGTGGGGTAATCAGGTTGTTAGTTTTTAACTGTTGCAAATCGGCAACGCCTGCCTTGAGAGGGTTAAACTAACCATATGTTAAGAGTCCCAAAACTGGTTTTTACCAAAATTACAAATAATGCTGGACATCTTATAAAATCCTTAAAAGCACAGACTAAGCTGTCAGAGGAGTGAGGACACACAAACTACTCATTTCTCTTCCAAAATGTTCTCAGAGAGGGTGGGGCCCCTCACCACGGGAAACCCAGGTGCAACACCTCAGAGCACATTAGCGCTGCTCTCCATTTCCATCATGATGTAAAAACAATAACCTTCTGTTTTCACAACAGGTGTAATTAATCACTTTGGCTCTTTTTCGCAATACCAAAATATTTTGCTTGTTATGAGTCGCAAAAGTAAAATATATAAGAAGCTTAAATTTATTTAAAATTCCCAGGAATAATGGATGCCTAGCAAGAACAGATGCTACAGCCAGGGGTTAAATTGGGCCTAAACTATCTGGGGAGTCAGCCACGGCACATTCAGTCTTCAAACTTTCCCTCAAACTAGAGAGCCCCCACCCACATTACAAATCCCAACTTAACCCCAGGCCACGGGATAACACTTACTCTACAGAAGCATGGAGGCTTCACTGCATCTTCAAGCTAGTTTAGTGTTCTGAACAAATGAATCTTAGGCAGAGTTCAGAATTGAGGTGCTCTCTCTTCAGCTTGCATTTGCATTCAACACACATGACCACGCTGAGTTCTGGAGAGTCTGGATTATAATGCAGAAACACCCAGGAGTCTGCCTCCCACACTCCATTAAAACATCAACCCCAAGGTGCTGAATGCTGCAGGAAACACGGGAAACAAGAGGCCATGGCTCACCACATGGGTTCAAACATGGATCCATTAAGGTCATTTAACAGGAAACTGTTTTACAGTTCTATTCATTTTTTTAAGCTTCGTAAATAAAACTGAGATTGCAGAGACATTTTTCTTTGTAAGCACTTCAAGTATGAACCTGAAGCTGTTTGTGCAGACATAAAAAGAATAGCTACTTTGTTTTTGTTTTGTTTTTTTATTTTATGTCAGTCTTTTCATGTAACATAAATTCTTTCTTTTATCTTCTCATTTATGTTTTGTGAAGTCACTGTACAGCTTCTATCTTTGTGCAGAGAACAAGATGCGAAACTGGCAGACACACAAACCTGGATATTAAAACACATGGACACACACACACACACACACACAAAACACTGATTAAGCGCACGCTTTTTTTCAGTTCACATAAATAATGTGACAAGTTTGTACATGACAGGACTCTGATGTCCCGAGGTAGAAACTGGTATGATTAATTTCAAACAGCGTTTAAATATATTACAAAGATGATTATTTCATCCAGAGTTTTTCCTGGCAGCACTTCAGAATAACGAAATAAACATCCTTGTTCTTTTTTTTATTGTTGTTTGATAAACAACTTTTCTAGTAGATCTTTGTTTTGGGGGATTTTTTTATTTAAATGGGAGATGAAAACTAATCAGCATTAAGTTAATGTGACAGTAACCTCATTATTAGATCTGTTTGTTCTTGTAAAAATAATGGTAATATTATTTTTGGAGACGACCTTGCAAAAGAAATCTATACATTTAAGTTAGAAATGCAGCTTTTTTTGTTGTTGTTTTTTCTATTTCAATATTTGAGGGATAGGTGTACTACTGGAGGGCATCGCTGTGCATCTCCTTCCACTGTCCCTTGGTCACATTGGTAGCATAATACAAAGAAAATGTCACCATGATAAATTTAACCTTTCCACGGAGCCCTTAGTGGCTGCATACCTGTGTACTTGCATTAATAACCAGATCTATCACAGGAGAGTTTTCAGTTGCATTAGTGTTTGGGGAGTAATTGCTGTCAGCAGGTCTGGCCATAAATCCTGACACTTCAATCATAGCAGCTCCATAAATCACACTTAAAAAGTTCACATCTACTACACACTTTTATCCTGGCCTACCTTCTAACTTAAAATGGTTGCAGGAGAGAACTTAATAAACACACCGACCGGCTCTCTCATTTTTCATATACCTATGGGCTCACTTCTCTTATGGGTGAGTATGAACTTATTTATAGTATTTTCCTACATCCAAATTGACCCTGCTAGATAATCCCATACAAAATTCAACCTTTGTCATACACTTTTATACCTGTCATCAAACTCCTTGCTTTGCCAGTTTAGACTAAATGCTGTAAATTAACAGTGTGTGTCATGAACTTTGAGTGTGGGCAGGAATAAATCTGAATATTTGAGTGGTTTGATGAGGCACGACCAGAAGATTTTGGTGTTTCTCTAAATGTACACTACTAAATAATAGTGGCGTGTTAAAAATAGTTGAATAAAAACTCTTATGCAAAGTAATGCCTGCTCCTGACAGCTATAGTGAGCCTGCTGTTTGTAAAAGGTTGACAGATTTATAAAAGTTAGAATGCTTAGTGAGTGTTGTGATGCGATTCTGGCTTGGTTTTCATTACTATACACACATTTTTGACATAGCTGCGAAGCGGGACGAAAGAATAAATTCAGTTAGGAAAAAGTTAGCACCACAGATATCAACTTTTCTTCTCGGCTGCAGCTGAACTCAGAGCCTGTGCTGAGGTAGGGGCAGTGCTTTTGAAATCTCTCTAACAATGGCAAACACACTGTTGCATCTTTCAGGCAAGCAGTTGGTAAGGTGATGCTTAAAGCAGGGATACGTGTCATTTCCTGAGCAGTGACAACAGCAGCCGGTTAACAGAATTTCGGCACTGGTTAATTTACTTAATGTGCTCATCTGTTCTTCAGTTGTTGGCTGTTAGCGATGAAGTTATGCTGTTGCATGCTGGGGGAGCAGGCTGAGGGTCGCAGATGCCAACAGACTTAATAAACTGATCCGTAAGGCCAGCAATGTTGTGGGGATGGAGCTGGACTCCCTCAAGGTGGTGTCGGAGAGGCGGATGCTGTCCAAGATAAAGACAATGTTGGATAACACCTCCCACCCACTCCATGACATGTTGGTCAGTCACAGGAGCTCGTTCAGTGAGAGACTGAGATTACCGAAAAGCACCACTGAACGACACAGGAAATCATTCCTGCCTGTGGCCATCTCCCTGTACAACGCATCCACTTAACACACTGTTTGCTGCTATAACTACACATGTTTCTTTTCCAAATATTTATTTATAAGTGACTTATGTATGTATGTATGTATGTATATGTATACACTGAAAAAAAGGGACTGGCCATCTCTTGGATTTATGTAAGCATCTTGCATGTATTTAACACAATTGCCTCATGTTTTAAAGATAAATGTAACTATATAGTGTAAAAACTACATGATATGCAGAAAGGGTGTATTAAATTGTTTATATCATGTTCAGGTGAAGTAAGTCAATAAGATAGCAACGTTAAATCTCGTGAAACCACGCGTGATTTCATCTCGCGGGCTTTGGATCGTGGTTTAAAAAATGCATCCATCTCAGTCAAGTCGAGCAGCCAACTCTACGTTTTTTGGTATGTCTTGATTTTTTGAATTAATATTTACCATATTTCAGCCAAATGTAGTTAAACGTCTAAAGTGCCGCCATGTAACATGCTAAAAAAGAGCCGTTAGCTTATTTGCTGTTTTATCTGTTATCAAAGAATTGGCGCTTTTTCATTTGAATTTGTCTTTGGCACAAGAGCCGTAATATCACATTAAACCTAATTACGAGGCACTCATAACATAATTTGGTTTTCTGTGTGAATAGATTTGTCAACTGACTCTTCAGTTACATTGTGTATTTACTGCACCGTGGTGTTAGTGAGATTTTGGACATTGAACAGCTTTAGCTAATATCATCAGTGGCATTATGCTAGCTTACATCCCTACCCCTCCTGCCCTCACCTGCTGTCCTTTTGTTTTTGTTTTTGTTTTTTTTTTGCTGCACATTGAGAGATGACCTATATTCTGCATTTCACCAGGAGTCAGCTGATGGATTGTGGGTTCAAGGTGTTATGGTAAGAAAGTATATTCTATTTTCGTTTCTGTAACTTAATTATAATAGGTTTTTTTTATAATTATTAGGTGCATGCATACTCAAATAGACCACCCTATTAATACAACTGAGAAATCCAAAATCTGCCATAGGTTTAACTTATACCTGTATGTATTGTCAGAAAGGTGATTACTGGACTCGCATTAATGCACACTTGAACTAAAATGAGGTTGTAACTTGTGGGTTCTTGGGTTGCAAATCAGAAATAAACATCTTTGGATTTTTTTAATCCCATAAGATCTGGAAACACAGTTTTTATTCAACAAAACATTACTGATTATTAACCAAGCACAGTGCCTGCTGTTATTTCAAAATAATTTTATGTCATTTCAGATGAAATGCAGCATTCCAGTGCATCCCAACCATGCCTTTACAGTCAAGGTTTCTGACGGAGCTGAGTTTTTCTCTGACAGTCTGCTGAAAGTGTTTGCAAAGTGATCGGGGGAACAGGGCACAAAGCTAAAGGATGTAGCTGCCATAATGACAGTAAGAACTTTAAAATTCTTTAACTACAAAGTGTATATGTATTGCATTAGGTCAGTAAAAGATTTTTATGCTGCATCCATTGAAACAGTCAACTATTACCTGTGAGTACTGATTCCACCGAAAGGATGCCATAATTTTCGTCATGCATTTACTGGCGCACTGAGAAAAATTGATCTTTTAAAAAAAATAAATGTTCTGGAAACTATATATCCATAAAGTTGATGTCAAACAGGAACTTTTGATATTGCTTTGTAGATGCTGGTGTTGCATGTTGACTGGTTTAAGTTTTTGTCTGGGATCATTTTCTTCTGTGCTACTGAAAAGTTCACAAATCTCTGTTTTCTTTGTTATAATACTTTAGGATGACATTAATGCTCGAAGGGAGTCCCTCATCAAAGTGCTCCGCATCTGTGTGAAAGACAATTGCAACATCTTGGTGCAGGAGTTCATGGTGAGTGTTTTATGAGTAGATTGTGGCTTTGCAACATTTAAAAATGCATTTAGTTATCCACTTGATCCTCATTGGACCAGTTAGGACCAGTAGTCCTCTTTAATAATTTGAAGTTCACATGAGGCCTGGTAGTGAACTCAGCCGCCGGCCCTTGAGGCCCCACCCCTGTATTAGGGGTCACATCAGTGTGAAAAAACTTTAAATTTGTCATTCTAGTGAACAAAGGAAAATCCCACCAATATTTACATTAGCTTTTGTTTGAAAAAAAAAAAAGACCAACAGCTAACCAAATTGTGGGGCTGAAAGTCTAAATTCTAACATCTTCTGAGTGACAAAACCTGGATTTCTGATGGGCCGGTGTCTTTCTAACAAAAACTAATGTAAAGCATTTGAAATTATGTTTTTCACCCTCTCTTAGAAACTCTGTTAGACCATGAATGGCAGCATGGCAGGCCACTCTTTGGCTATAGCTATTTACTATGTTGCTTGCATTGGTTTAAATTACTCTAACATTAGAACTGGTAGATTCAAAAGAGATGAGTTTAAAAAGGAATCTTAAAGAAATGTTTTGTGTTTAACAGGACTTGACTGAGGCCACTGCACAGATTGAGAAAACCACAATGAACATCTGTCTCCAGAGGATGCACCAGGCAATGACTTTTCTGACGTTGGCATCATCATCGAGGGTATAGTAGTTCTTCAAGATCTGGATAACGTGACCTTTGCAGTAGCCATGCTGTTTGGACCTTTTTTATTCCTTCAATATGAGTTACCCATCACAACTCTGCTACACTTTTGAGGTGATTCAAAGGGTGGTAATGGAGTTGGAAGCAACTCAGCTCTCAAGAAAAGCTCACAACTAAGACAAAACTGCTCCTGCAACGAAGCTCACTGTTATGCATGTGAGGTGACCAGCTCTAGGTGAGAAGACATTTAAATCTCACACTTGTTCTGCTGCATTTTTGAAGCTCAATTCCAGGAACAGATCGCAGGGTTCATTTTTATATACACTGCAACTGCCATGAGGACGAGCCGTTTTTTTGTTGTTGTTGTTGTTTGTTTTTCTCTGTCTGTTTGGCAGCATTTTTAAATTTCTCTTTGTATTTTTTCTTTCTTTTACTAGTGAAGAGATGTAGCATGAACAGTTATGCAGTCTAAATATCCCATATGGGTCGTGTGAAATGGTATTTTCAGTTTCATTCAGTTGAAGTAAAGAACGTTGAATATTTCTAAGTGTGCTGTTTTGAACCAAGATGTCACAGTATGATCAGTGCTGTAATTTTTGACAGTCACTGTATCAATGTTATTTTTGCATCTCTTGAATAAAGGTTTTGACCTGCAAGTGCTAATTTCTTTAGTTATTGGGGTAAAATGGGTAATGTTAATAGGAAGGTGTTTGCCAATTCAGTAACCTAATTTAATGTTAATGGAAACTAACATTACCTCAAATTGTTTAGTTATAATTGTTGTTTAACTGAATCTTGATGTCAGAGGCCTTAAATAGAATGTTTTGTATTGTTCTTTCCCAACATTTTTCAAAAGAAACAGTCTAATTTCTTTGCTGTGATTGATTCCAGAGAACACGGAAGAACTGACATTATTTAACTGTTGATTTATATAGATTCAGTAGTGGAGTAATGTCAGTTTAATTCTTTACCTACTGTCAATGCAGTGAAATTAGACATTTTGTTTTGAAAGGTTACTGGTGGATGCCAGCAACCATCTTGGAAGAGAACAATATAATCTGTTATAAGGCCTCCATTTGAAAATTGTGTATTTGATACTAGAATATAATAGCAAAATGTAATTTGAAGATAACATGTAGTATTTAAGTGACCAAGTAGTATTGGGTAAAAGTTACTGAATGGTGTTGGGATAAAGTGAGAAAATTGTGAAGGATTAAAATATTTCAAGAGCTCAAATTACTTCATCAAAACATGTTTAAGTCACATTTTATCAACACAAATTGCACAGGTTTATTGAACATGAATAAATTGTGTTAATTTAACTCAATTGTTTAAGTTGCTGCCAAAGCAAAACATCTGTGTGCAACAAATGTCCACCATTGAATTAAGTAAATCCAACAACATATTTTTTTCAGTGTATATTGTACTATTCTTAGTTAGCGTATTGTCTGTCTTGTCTTAATGTTGGTTTAAAATGGAGCACTGTAACAAAAAATAATTTCCCCCAGGGATCAATAAAGTATTCTGATTCTGATTCTGATTCTGAAGTTGTTCTTATGACCTCACTGGGTTTGGGTGACTTTATGTACTATTTGAAAACAACACAATAACACGTGTTGAATGTGGTTTCCATTCATTTGATTTAACTCGGGTTTACTTACATAGTGCCAGTTAACAATAAGAGTCACCTTAAAGCTCTTTATATTATAAGGTAAAGATGCTACAGTATTAGAAAAAAAAACAATAACAATCACATGACCCCATATTGGTGACAGTGGGAAGGAAAAACTCCCCTTTAACAGGAAAAAAACATCAGGTAGAACCAGGCTCAGGGAAGGGCAGCCATCTGACATGACTGGATGGGGTTGAAGGGAAAGAGAAGAGAGCAGAGAGAGACAGGACAAATACAGTAGTGGTGTATAAACACATGGAGAGTGGGGAAAAAAATGCCCAGTGCACCATGGGAAGCCCTCCAGAAGAACTAAGCCTATTGCACCATAACTAAGGAATGGTTCAAGATCATCTAATCCAGCCTGAATTACACGTTTAATCAAAAGATTTGAATAAGGTACTATTAAGTCTTTAAAAGATGATGAGGCCTGAGTATTTAAGATTTTGTATTTGAGGAGAAGGATTTAAAATTTAGTTCTGATTTTAACAGTGAGCCAAAGAAGAGAAGCTAATATGGCAGAAACATGGTCTCTCTTACCAGTCCCAAGTACTAGTCTTGCTGCAATGTTCTGGATCAACTTAAGAGTAAATAAATTATTAAGAATAAGCAATAAGAATAAATTATTGCTTTACCTGTGTTGTCCTCAGGATTTCTTCCAATACGTAACTTTTAGGTCATTCTGCATGGAGCTCAAGTGGTGGTTGCAACATAATACCAAACTGCATATTTAACATTAGCACAAAAAAGGCACTGGTTATCTCAAACTTTAATCAAAAGTTTCTTGCAATCTACCAAGCAATTACGTTTGACAGCCAAGTCTTATCTATATATGATGTCAACAACTTGCCATGTGCAAGAATTCTTGCAGTCACTTTGAGTTGTTGTTCAAGCTCAGGGGGAGGGTTAATGTGATTTTTCCCATTTGGGAACTCACTATTTCAATTATTCTGTCACCACATGTGCATATATTACAAGTTCATGTGGTGAATGGTTCTGAAGCACAGCCTTTCAACTGCTCATGCAAAAAACATTGTCTCGGTGCAAACCTGCAATTTTGTTGTCCACAGCAACAGACAACTTGGTATTACATTAGCTTCAGCTGAAAAAAATTCATTAGTTCAGCATTTAATTTATACAGGTTATTCTTCTACCTTTAGAATATATAATCACAGCTATTGACAGCTATGAGAAAATGTACCTCCAACACAGTTTTGAATATATAAAGCAGATCTCCACCAAGATGCTAGTGGCTAAATCTCTGTTGAGCAGGGTTGCCTTGGCTTGGTGAACTGACAACCTTGTTTGCTCAGAAAAGAAGCATTAAATCAGAATGCCAGTCAGTCCAGAAAGTTGTTAGTGAAAAATATAGCCAGTCACTTTCTTTGGTATCTTTTCGGTGCAGATCTAATGTATTGTTTAGTGAGCAGCATTTATTCAGAAAGTCTAGACTATATCTGACCTGGTTGTGCTAGCTTTTAGTTTAATTAGCAGGCTGTCCCTTGTATTCCTCTTCCGCATCCATGCGCACTTCTTCTTGAGTTCATGCAGCTAGTGCTTGTTACACAGTCCCTTGCCACGGGGCCTTGTGTCCTCAGTACACATAATCTGCTCTCAGCATCCTTGTCAGCGCGTCCTTGGCAACATTATTCCCAGAACATCTTACCTGCTACAACACATGTCTGAGAGGGAGAATGAGATTAAAAAGACTGTGTCGGTGCTATTACAAGCCAGCGTACCATAAAATTATTTTAAAGCCGTCGTTTTAATGTTAAGTAGTTACCACCTTGATTGAATGGGTGCGTTAGTGTCGCAGTGAGAGCAGTACATAATGCGAGTGTAACAGCAGACTCTGCTCGGGCTACCCAAAATGAGCTTGCAGGCTTCTCTTCATTTCTTTGATATGTTTGTGCAGTGTTTCTAACAGGTTAGCATTCAACATATGTTTTCTGCAGAATTACAAACCTGCAGACGTGTCCAGATTTTTACAAAGACATCACAAAAAATATTTTCTGACAAAATGGTTAAGTAAAACATGATTCTTTCACAAAGTGTAGTTTTCATGGTCAGACAGCATTAAAAAGCCTTGGAAATACATTTTATCATGTAACAGTAAAGTATTTTCTTTTCCTTTGCTTTTTTGTGAACTATTTTAATCTGTGAATGGACTGATTGTTTAAAGGTTCTTCTCCTTGAACCATGTTTTGCTATCACTGTAAGTAGAAATGCATATCAGTTCATTCTGACTGTTAAAAAACTATCAAAGCCCTAGCCAGGGTTGCTTGTAAAGGAATCCAGTTGTAAATCGCTTTTAAAAAAATATAGACTTGTATTACCTGCTTGCCTCCTACATACTGTCAATATATAAGCAAAGCTTGTGTCCATGTGTGTGTGTTCATGCAATTAAAGCTAAATGTGGAACAGATGTAAGTCTCTGCTTCTCTAAATGTGGTTTTCTTCTTTCAGTGTTCAACTTCCAAAGAGAGAGATAGATGAAGCCTGTCTGCCTGCAGGTAATCCGATTAAGGGACGATTAATGAAACATCATTCATTAAGAGCTTGTATCAATCCACTGTCAACATCAAGTGGTTCACTCATCAAAGAATGACAGAAAGAGGTGGGAGAAGGAGAGATGGGGAGACAAAGGGAGGAATACTGTTATAGCAAAGTATTGCGGCAACCTTGTTATGTACTTTGCAAAATCACATTTTAAATTAATTATGTTTGTCTGGATGTGTCTCATGTGCACTCTGGGAGTGGGATTTAAAAATGTAAATCACTGATTTTGGCTCATTTCTTGACTGTGTAATGGAACTGTATGTTAATTAAGTTAACTCCATTTCACAATTTTATATTTATGTTTTGTAGCTGCCGTTTTTTATGAATTATTACTTTCCACCTCTCTGTTTCCCCCATATCCTTCCATCTCTTTCTCCAGCCTTCTTATGAATGCTCCTGCTGCAGCAGAGTGACAATAGCCGCCCAGCCTCTGGATCCCACAGGGCCTTCATTATGACTGACTGTATTATGTAAAGCACTTAAAATGCCTAATTATGCTCTCTGCCTGGCACTATTTTAGTTTCTAAGTGCTGCAGTCTTCTGACTGATGGTCCCCGGGGAGTTTTCACTCTGTGTTTGAAATATATTTTTTCTCATATCCTCTCTTCACTTAACAGTGTATCTTCAGACACAAACACCTTCCATTTGAATTGGCGACAGTATTGTGTCAGTGAAAGAACAACGCGTTAACTGCCTTTGGAAATTAAGTTAGAAAAAAATAATTTTGTAGGGAATTATCATATGTAAAATGCAAAAAGAAAATATTTAGGTTTAGGAACACATCACCGCAAAAACTCATTCCTGAAAATTCCTATTTCAAAATGTATTTCTCTTTTGTCATCTTAAAATGACATGATTACTCAGTGGGCAGCAAGAACTTTAAGCAAGCGCTTACATAATTAAAATTGAGCCAGGGGTTAGAGAAATAATTTATAGTCAACATCTCCTGAAAATCGAAGTTGTTCTGAGGCTTTTTTCATTGTGATTCATGGTTTGTGACAACATAATGGAATCTGAACACAGAAGGTTATATTGTGTGTACGGCATTTCCTCTGCAGAAAGAAATTTAATTGAATTTCCCCCTGTGTTTCCACTGATTGCACTGTAGCCCCTTTTGTAACCTGGACTGTTTCTGTTCTGCTCAACTTGCACACTGCGCTGGGCTTCGAGTTTGTGCGTGTTCTCATCTGCATGTGTGTGTGTGGGTGGATCTATGTGGGTGTGTACGACCGGTGGCGAGAAAGTAGAAAAGAGTTTGTGTGGCTTTGTGTGTTTCCATTGTAGGTGGAATTTGCAGTGTGTGATGGATTCGTGTCTGATTGTCTCCAAAAATTACCATAAACAGAACAAAACAAATCCCTAATTGTTTTGGCTTTATATTCACAATAGACATGCCTGCAGCATATTGCAGTCTCCCCTGAAACAGATTACTTATGATGGTTCCCCCTCCAGAGAACTGAGCCATAACCAGGTCAAACACAGGTTACACTCAGGTCAGTGATAAAAAGACAGCCATACATCATACCCTATATAAAAAGCTGGGGGATTGCCTCACAGGTGAGTGGGCGCAAAGGTTTTTTTTGACCATTGCTGAGCTTCTAACCATCTTGTCTATACCTCATTTATCCAAATATGGCCTCCTATGGGTGAAATTCTCTGCTGGGCTCTTGTCCGTTACAGGAGCCAGAGCAGATGGCTGACTATTGACATGCAAGGAAGCCTGCCTAATGCAGGCGCTGTACTGCAGTGTTACTGGCGACAAGGGAAAAGGGTTGATGGAGTTTAAAGTGAATTAGCTGTATGTTTCGGTAGAGTTTATTGCTTCTCCGTGAGTCAACACTCTGGGTGTCCTGGTGACAGCTAGGATAGTGCAGACAAGTCAGGGGATATCAGAAAATAAATATTTCATTTTTGTCATTTATAATATTGAAAATTTACATTTTAGCATAATACATTTATTACTATTTAACATGAAATCCAGTTAACATTTTTTACGTGATAACCTTTTCAAAAATCCTCAACACGTTATGTTTCCATTGTTAATCATTTTAAAATTTATCAGCAGTAGTTAGAAAAATACTATGAACATCATATAAAAAATATCTGTGTCTTAAAGAAAGTAATTATTCTGTTAATTGTCAATAAAGTTAATTGGAAAATTGCACATTAAATGTTAAACGCTGATATATATCGATAACACCTACTCAGGAGACACAATAAGTTAACCTCTGATATAAACTGATGGAAACATAATGTGCATGGCTGCTCAATCTTGGGGGGAAAAAAAATTAGCTGGTTATTCACTCTTTCTCCGCTTAAAGCTTCCCTGTCCATCTTACCTCAGCAAGTCTTATCACATAATTACTGTTATGAATGGAGGTTTAATGACCCTCACATCCACCTTGTTTAAAGGAAGTAGAATTAAAGATGGTATCTGGACATGTAATAATGCTGGAGGAGTCATGGTAGCAGAGATGGCTAGCCCGAGCATCAGTGTCATCGTTCTGCTGATCAGGCACTGAGAATCCTGCTTGAGCATTATAAGCACCCCTAAAGGCATGGAAAGCTTCCTGACACCTACTGACTTTTTCTACCTGGCCTGTGGAGCAGACAAAGGAGAGGTTTACACTCTATGACCTGGCAACAACATGCTTCAGTTGAAATAAGTATAGGGTTGTGGAGGTGCAAAATAACACCCGCGGTAAGGAAAATAGAGAAAAAAGTAAACATTGTTACAAATAATTCATTTTAGACTTACCATACAGCTTAATTTCCTTAAAAAGGTTAAGAAGCTTTAAAATATCTACATAAATGTATAGTTATTTTTCATTATTTTGATTATATAATTTTAAAATGTTTTGAATTCTGTTGGAGCAGCAACACATATTGAACATGTTTGGACAAGGGCAATCCAAACCGCTCTAAAATACCTGATTAAATATCATACAACAAATGAGTTTAAATGGCAGTAGGTTAGGAACATGACAGGGCTGGCAGAGGGGATTATTAACCTCTCAGTGCAATAGTTCAAAGAATTTAAGGATTTGATCAACTATGGTGCATAATATGATTAAAGGAATGTCAGTACACAAGGAATGAGGCTGGAAACCAGTATTGAATGGTTGTGATCTTTAGGCAGCACTGCATTAAACACACACACACAGTTCCGTAGTGGAAATCAATGTATGGCCTTTGAAACCCTTCTGGAAACCAGAGAACATTAAATATTCTTCACAACATTTAGAAATGCAAAAAAAAAAAAAAAAAAAAAAAGGAGGGAGAGGGAGAGAGAGAGAGAGAGAGAGGGAGAGAGAGAGAGAGGGAGAGAGAGGGAGAGAGAGAGGGAGAGAGAGGGAGAGAGAGAGAGAGAGAGAGACCTCTAAATAGCTTGTAGTAGTAGTCAAAAGCTCACCTCCTTTCTGTTGGGTTGAAGTCATGCGGATTGGTTGACAGCTTGCAGTGACAAACAGATTACTGAGAATGCCACTGATTCATGGCATAGAAATTGCACTTTGTTGGCTACAGATTTCTTACTGTTCCTGACACATCCCATAGAGTGTCTGTTTATCCAGTTGATGATAGGTCACTTTAAAAAGTGAAAAAACACCTGTGTGCAACTAACAATGCCACTTCGGGGATCCAGTCACCACTGGAGAACTAAAAGGAGCCCTCAGTGTCATGTCTGTTGTGAGGGGGATCAGCTCAAAGGATGTCGGTTCAATGCTGTGATTGTTTGTGGTTATCAGGCTTTATGGGGATTGACATGTCCTCTCTTATATAAGATGTTAAATTAATTTAAAATCTAAACCAGCACATCTCTAAATGACCAAATTAAAACCTTAAAAGCCACTGAGTCATTCCTGAGACTGAGCTTGGGAACGTCGTTACCTTCGCATAATAATAATGAACAATAATTTTAAGAAATGACACTAGTGCATTCAGTAGAGTATAGATGTTACAGTTTCATTGAGTATTCAGTTTATCCTATTACCCTCCACCTTAATTAATTGTAATACAAAAAGCACAGAGAAAACAAGGGAAAACAAGGAAATGAGTGACTCAGACTTGAGCAGCAAGTTGTTTAACCTCTTCATTTTAGATATAACTGGCAAAACAGGTTTGCACTGGGCCGACTGATAACACATATCTTTCGCAGCTGGATATTGGAGCTGCCCAACTTGCCCACGAAATGAAAGCAGTTTTTATGAGCTGATGTTTTGCTTCTAAATTCCAGTGGGAATTTAGGGTGTTGACTTTGAATCTCTGAAAATACATCTGCTGACATTTGCACACCTCACACCTACAAATTTGTATCACCAACCTATTCATTATTGTCAGCTGAACACACACGCACTTGCACGTCCAGATACAGTTGCAGTCGTGTCTGTATGCGAGGTTGGGTCAAATGAAGTCCTGTGATATTGATTGCGTCCTGTTTTATTTGACAGCTATTCTCTCTTTCAGCGATTTTTCTATATTGACCACAAGACTGAATGTGCCTACCTGTTCTCAACCCTCACGCTTCGTGCAATGTCTGCTTTGCATTACTCAGAGGTAATTTACAATGCCTGTGGTGTGATGGTTCCTCAGTATCTCTCCCAACTGATCATCAAACAAGCCTCTAGCCATGGCCTCTGACTGCTGCCCCATACCGCCTCCCTATCATCCTCCTCGCACCGTGCACAAAACAGAGGCAAAAGGAGATTGTATTTATAGAAAGGGAGAGAGGGAGCGATCAAAAAGAACAGAAGGAGAGAGTTATCGGTTCGATTGAACGACATTTCTTTTCTCCAGTAGCACAGAGGAGATTTCATTGAAAGGCTGTTGCAGTCTATCGATCGGCCCTCAGGGATAGATACTGTGAAGCCAAGGATGGAGAGAGAGAGGGAGAGAGAGGTGGAGGGATCCATGCAGTGAGAGAAACACAGAGGCAGAATAGCATTCAGTTGTGTTACAAGAGAATAAAAGTGAGAAAAGGAACAAAGGGATAGAGACCTAGCGCTCACAAAATGTAGTCTGTTGATGTCCTTTGTGGCACAAAGTTTTTTCTCTGCTGGTCAAGCTTTTCAGTATCCACGAACTGCACTTGTAGATCAGTAAGTCCGTAAGCCAGGACAGGAGAAAAGAAAGAAAGAAAAAGGATGTATACAAGTGGTCAGCCAGTGTTGTCTATAAGCTGAAGAGTCTCTCTCAACCAAAAAGATCACACAAGTAAGGCATTGTGATTTATCCACAATAATCTGTGGGTGGTTCGTGTCCTCCACCAAGCTGGGTATATTGATTAGTAACATATGCTGTAAAAATTACTTTCTTGTGCAACTTAAAACAGCTTCTTAAAATACAACTTGAAAGGGAAAAATAAGCTTCATAAAAGTTTCTCTGCCAAGAATCTATAAACCGACATTTAAATAGCAAGAATTTTGAAGAACTTCTTGCTATTGGGAAAAGTTTGGTTTGTTTGGTTGGGGTTTTTTTATGGTTTAACTGTGATGAACTTTGACCAAAAGTTCCATTGCTGTCTTTCCTTGAGATTACAAAAAAGTTTAGTATTATTTAAATTCATAAAATTTCACCAAAGGTGGCTAAAGTGTGCTTTTTTTTAATTTATTTTTTTAGGTAAATATCACTAAGAAACTAATTTGAACAATCCGGGTATGATTTCTCTTGCATCCACAATTACGCTAATCCTCATTTTTAATAGGCTACTTAGCTGATAGTGTGCGCAAAGCCTGGTAGTATGTAAGCTAATCAACAACTGAGCAACCTGTACAAGACTAGAATTTTCTCAGAAGTCAACACTAAAGTCTGTTGTGAAAGTTGTAACAAAAATAACACCCCCCACAACAACCACAAGCTAACTAGCTTGTTGATAGACAGGACACCAATGGTTAATTTATTTGCTCTACTATTTTAGGGGTTGAACGTGCCTTTGTTTGTCTTTCATTTCATGAAAATCCCCTTACCAGACCACTGCTTTGTGATAGCGCATCACATGTACCTCGTCTGGGGACACCGATAAAAGTGATTCATTGGCGAAATCTGCAATTTCAAATGTTTTCGGATACGTTCCGGAACAAAGGTAATTACTCGACATTCAGTTTGGTTTAATAAAGCACAGTCGCATTTTAATCATTGTTATATGCTGTTGTTATCGAGTGAGAAAAATTGTTTTATATTGACATTTATAAAACATGCTGGCACTGTTAGCTCCCAATTATTTCATGTCAGCTCCACTGACGTATTTGGGGAAAATTAATTTGTGATAATGCCCGTTATCAATATTTGATGAATTAAATAGGACTAAAACAGAACTCTAAGTTCCACTTTTTTCTCTGTCTTTGCTGGTTGTTTCTTTTCCTGTTCTTTTAGCTGGCAAAATGTAGTTCATTGATCTGTCAGTATGGAGCTCCTGCACCGCTTAAATGCTAACGTGCATTTTGGCAACTGAGAAAAGAGAAGCCATGACATGTAATTAGCTTGCTGCTTTTGCCTTTAACTTGCAGTATCTGAACACAATTGAAAACTAGGTTCATGTGGCATTATGCTTAGACTTTTCTCCTCAGTGTCTTGCCATACATGCATGCATTAGTCCATGCACATCAAGAAATGTAATTTTGTTCCTCAGAAAATCACTCTGGAAAAATGTTACTTGTTATCTGTTATTTTTAGTTTACTGTTATGATTACAACACCAGAAGTTTCAATCCAGTTCCTTCCAAAAATGCAGCTAAGGTCTGTTGATCTGCTGAATAAATCTCAGAAAAGCACAAGCAAAGTTACAGAAACAGTCCACAAGACAGTCATAAAGACTGATGCCAATTCAAGACTAAAGGACAGAACCAGCAGGTCTCCTGAGTCCAACACCTGTCAGCCTTACAGTATACCTAATGAGTTCAACCACTCCTCCAGCTCTCCAAGCAAAGCAGCAGAGCCTTGGCTCCATCCAGGGTGAGTGCATGCACCATGGGAGCCCCACACCAGGGTCAGCTCCACCTCTGATGGATGACTCCTCGGGGACAAGAAGAGATGGCAGAACTGGTCCTTGTCTCCCTTTGTCTTTGGGGTGTATACATTGTCAGGTAACAACAGACACATACACACTGAAAGTGTACATGTGTACATATGGGCTGTGACCTTGTTTAAGACCACAGACTAGAATAGCTGTTTCTGTTGAGCAGTTTCCCATGGGGAAGGAGGTATGAAAAAGGGGGTAGAAGAGATGATGAAATACACTGATTGTCCCCTGATAGATTGGGGACAAGGCCCCTAATCGCTCTTGAAGTCATGTGAGTGACCTCCCAGGATACAGAGCACAGATTTATCACCGGTGGCTCCCCTCTCATCTACCACAACGTGAATCGCTGGTCATGATGTACTGTATAGGTATGCCATAAATAGCACCTTTCACCTGATACAATCCTCTATCAAGCACTATTCTTAGGGCTGTGTAACACTGTGCTCTGCTGATATGGTGACCCCATTACTATATGAATCTAAAGCAGCTTTAGCTTACATTGCATCAAATATTTTTGCTTAAACGTGATGATATTGTGGTTCATTTAAAAAATGTCCAACTACTTGTGCATCCCTACCATCAAAGCTACCTGTTCTTTAGTAACACCTCAGCAGTGGCACAAGGTGATCACCTCCATACCACGCCTCACTGATGTGGCA